>NC_048442.1:3005417-3334265 GCF_004353265.1 Vitis riparia | reverse complement strand
TAAGGGGGTGGCAAGTAGGCAACAGGGTATGGTTTATTTTGTTTTCTTATATCTTAATATTATATCATTATTATTTTATTTTTAATTAAAATATCTTAATAAATTATTTTATTATATTTATAATTTACAAAATAAATTATTTAAACATAAAAAACATATTTATTTAAAATAATTCAATCTATTAAATAGATAAAATGTTCATAAGGTACATAATATTTGGTTTCAAATATATATATCAAATAATATTTTTTATATTAATATTTATTTTCTTAGACCTCGTCTTACAAAGTCTTTTATATGATTTCATTAATTTATTTTTTTCTTTTTCTTTTTTTTTTAAGAAAAATTTTGTTAGGAAGAATAGGAAAGGAGTGACTGCTTTCTAGGCTTCAATGGTGACTCAATGCCATTAATAATTGAGTGGAAAGCAAAATAAGAGTCAAAAGAGAAATAAGATGAGCAGAGAAGCACATGGCTTGTCCCTTGAAGGCTAGACATTACATTGGATTCCTTGAAAAATGACCCTGACAACCCTAAGGATACTGCAAAGTACATGAAATAAGCAGAGAATGACAAAGTCTTTATTTTCTTTGCAAGACTTAACAAATACTATGATGAAATGAGAGGTCGAATCCTGGAGAAAACCATCTTTATTTCTTTGAGAAGTTTTTTGAAGTAAGAAAGGAAGAGACTAAGATCCGTTATGATAAACCTTGAGTCACCAAGGGTTAGAACATAATTTAATAGTTATGCCCTTGTTATTAAGGGGTTTCCTCAAGAAAGAGAAAAAAATAGTTCTAAAAAGGGTGGTAGGTCATGGTGTGACCACTCTAAGAAACTCAATCATACTAATTGTTGAGGCCTCACGTCCTTGTGATCCACGTAGCTGCCAAATGGACGCACGCTCTCAACCAATATTGAGTTCTGGTTCAGTAGTCCCTGCAAAAGATGTCCGGACGGGGTGTCCGGACACACCCTCCGATGGTTTTGTCAGCCATGTATATAGAGAGATTAATCAGTTGGCCTTTTACTAGGTATAGCAAGCTTACCTTCCTCCTTGTGTGAAGGTTCATATATATAGTGACAGAAGCTCTACCTCCCTCTTTAATGATGGGAAGACTTTTTGGCTCGTCATGATGCCTCTAGGTGGTGGCAGGGCCATCATCACCCTACGGGCGGCTATCAGAGATCGTGGGAAGTGACTTGCCATCATTCCTGTCCTTTCGCTCTGCAGGTGGCGGAATGTGGGCTGTGGCAGGCTGTCGGGATGACGTAGTAAGACTTGCTTACTTTGGTCAACGATCCGGACAACATATCCGGATAGGATATGGCGATCGTCCGGATGTGATATGGCGATCGTCCGGATGTGATGTTTACGAGTGTCGTGTGCTTCTCCTTGAAGGAGTTCGGATAGGAGAAGCGCGCCACGTGTCCTCTTGGGGAAATCCAAATGAAGCTGATCCGGATAGAAATCCGTGCCACGTGTCATCAGGGGGAGGGGTCCCTACACTAATGACACTTACTAGAAGATTCACAACAAGCCATCAAACTAAAAAAGAAACCTAGTGAGGAGAGTTGTGTTTACCAAAGGCAACAACCTTACTTAGAAACATCTCATTTTACTAAGGATCAAATAGAGCATGTATACAAACTTCTTCAATCTCAAGTCTCCTTAAATTAATCCCTTTTTTGGTCCTTAGCCAAGAAAGATAATTATCTTCCCATAGCCCTTGTTAGCCTTGATTCAAATTGCCCATGAATTATAGATTTTGGTGCAACAGATCACATGATCGGTTCTTCAAATCCATTTTCTTCTTATAGTCCTTGTGCAGGAAACAAAAAATAAATAAAAATAGTTAATGGATCACTTTTAACTATTATTGGAAAAGGATCTATTAAAATTTGCTTACTTCTTACACTCTATAATGTTCCTCATATCCCTAATTTGTGTTGTAATTTATTATTTATTAATAAATTAACCTATTACTTAAAGTATCAAGCTAATTTTTTCTCATCTCAATGTGAATTTTAGGATTTGAACTTGGAGAAGATGATTAGCAATGCTAGACTAAGTGGAGGACTTTATTTCTTTGAAAATGGAATCGAACTAAGTAGGCAAGATCAAAGTACTTGTTTTAATAATTAGTGAGAATAAAATAATGTTATGACATTTTAAGTTAGGACATCCCAATTTTAAATATTTGAAACATCTATTTCCAAAGTTGTTTATTAATAAAGATCTATCTTTATTAAATTGTGAAATTTATGAATTTGCAATGCATCATAATGTATTTTTTTTCTTCACAGCCCTATAAAGCCTCTTAACGTTTTTCGAGTTAATACTTTTTCAGGAAATTAAAAAGTGGATTATGACCTTTATGAATGTTTCTTTGGTGTATTTGCTAAAAGAAAAGTCATAAAGTAGCAAAAGTGTCTAATTTTTTTTTTCACAGAATGATCAAAACATAATTTCAAATAAATATTCAAAATTTTAAAACTGATAATGAAACAAAATAGTTTAATCAATTGTTGGGAAACTACTTTTTGAAAAATGACACAATACATCAAAGTTTTTATGTTGATACACCTTAACAAAATGAAGTGACAAAAAGAAAGAATAGACATCTTTTAAAAGTTGCTAGATCACTCATCTTTTCAACAAAATATCCTAAATACCTCGGGGTGAAACTATTTTAACCACCACCTATTTGATAAATAGGATGCCTAGCTACTTGGTTTTTAAAATATCAAACTCCTCTTGATTTTTTCAACACATTTTTTTTCTACTTCACATATTTCCATGAATTTACGTTTGAAAATTTTTTATTTTATTGCATTTGTTCATATCTATAACCATAATTGCGGAAAATTTGATCCTAGAGCAACCAAATGCATATTTGTTGAATATCCTTCAACACAAAAATGGTATAAATGCTTCAATCTTTGTATCAAAAGAATGTTTGTAACAATGGATGTCATTTTTTTTTAACTTAAACCTTATTTTACTCATGATCATCCTTAGGAGGACAACAAAAGTGAAATTTTCTATGATATCCTGATAGGGGAGAAAGTTATTAGGGGTATAAATGTATGAGCTCCTTTTAACTTTATGAATATGTTTTAAAAAAGTAAAATTTTCTATGATGTCCTAATAAGGGATAAAGTTACTAGGGCCATATATGTATGAGTTCCTTTTAACTTTATGGTTTTAAACCATGAAAACCCCTTAGGCTTGGAGCAAATAATATCTACATGTTTAGGAGTAGGTCATTACAAATAGTATCAAAATCAATCATCAACCTTGGTGTAAAGGGTTGTTTGGCCCCATGAGGGGTGTTTGCCTATTTGGCCCCACAATCTCATGAAACACAATAAGGATATTGTATTTGCATGGGAAGTGATTGTGATATCCCACAATGGATATATATAAGTTTCCTTTAACCTCGTAGATATATTTTAAAGTTGTAAAGGCTACTTGGTCCAAAACAGACAATATCTACACGATTGAGAGTGTGTCCTTACAATCTCATTCCTAATAAGGTGTTTAAGTTATACCAATCACTGTTACAACCACCGTTAGTTCAACAACAATAGGTCATTATAAATGGTATCAAAACCGATTCTTGACCTTAGTGTAGGGGGTTGTTTGGCCCTGTGAGGAGTGTATACTTGTTTAGCACCACAATTCCATAGGATACAACAAGGACATTATATTTGCATGAGGGGTGATTGTAATATCCCACGTAATATCCCACATCGAATAAAGAAAAAAGTTATTACGCCATATATGTATGAGCTCCCCTTAACCTTGTAAACACTTTTTAAAGTTATAAGGGTCATTTGAGCCCAAAACAAATAATATCTACACAATTGAGAGTGAGTCGTTATAATTTCATTCATAACAAGATGTTTAAGTTAAATCAATCACTGTTTCAGCCACCATTAGTTCAACAACAATATGAAACTCTAACAAAATTCCTAGAACAATCTTAAAAAAAAAAACAAAAAAAATAGAAAAACAATCGCCTATGTTTGATAAGTCTATTAGGTGTAAACAAACTCTAGAAACAAACGATTTAGTTATTGAAAATTTTAAATAACCTACCTTAATGTTGACACATAATCAGGACTATGAAAATACTGAATTTAGTAAAAATACAAGTAAAAACAATCAAGAGTTTCGTATCCACTCAAGGATAAATCATATTCAAATGATAGAAGAACCTACTTTATATCAAGGCCATGAATCCATTTTTAGAACAAATTTAATCTCACCACTTGAGAAATATAGGTCTCCATCTAAACCATGTTCTTTTTCCAATATTAAACATGTAAAGTCTTTTAGTGATCTTGATGTCCCTATTACATTTGAAAAAGGTATTAGATGTTGTATTCAACATCCTATATCCAATTTTGTGTCTTATAAGAATTTGTCATCTTCCATTGTCACCTTTCAACTTTCTAGTGTAGAAATTTCGAAGAATATATATGATGCTCTAAAAATTATAGAGTGGAAAGAAGTTGTTCCTATGGAAATGAGAGCCTTTGAGAAAAATAAAACCTAAGAAATGATAACTTTACCTAAGGAGTAGACTGCTAGTATTGGCTACGAGTGAGTATTCACTATCAAATATAATTTTGATGGCTTTTTACAAAAGTATAAGACACACCTTGTTACTAAGGGATTTACATAAACATACGAGATTGATACGAATGGCAACAAGGTGAGTTTGGGATGAGGCACCCACATCCCATTCTCATCCCACTTATACAATTTTTTCTCTATCTTGGTCCCAAAACCAGAGCAAGGCCGATGGATGTGTTCTCATCCCTGTTTACAAAAAAGAACAACAATCCCATCCTGCCTTGTCCCGCTCTGAATTTGTGTTATATTGAATTAGGGCTCTAATACAGAATTATATAACAAGTACAACAAATATGTAAATCTTATGGCCAACAAACAAAAAACATAAATAATAATTCATTATGTACATTTCGCTTAAACAATTCCATAATACATTCTTTGTTTTATAAATACTAATTCCAAACTAGACCATTCCACGTAAATATCAAAATACCCCAGAATCTATTACATAAATTTGAAAAAAAAAAATGGAATTATCATCCAAATACCAAAAGCATTTGCTTTCTTAGACTTGCTCGGCTGGTCTCACAAAGCCTTTTATATGATTTTATTATATTTATAATTAATAAAATAAATTATTTAAATATTAAATCTTTTATATGATTTTATTATTATTTTTTCTTTTTTTAAGAAAATTTTATTATAAACGTTTTGGATAACAGAGAGGATTAGATGGGAGAAAGAGAGAAAATGAGATGTTCAAAGGGAGAATTGTGTTTTGGGCCCAAAAATTAACAAATGGTCCATGTATGTTACAGAATTAAGCCCAACACCCAGACAAAGTCTCAAAATTGAGAAGAAGGTTATACAATTTATAATAAGCCGAAAATGCCCTTTGGCTGGCTAATGTAAAAAAAAAAACAAAATCCACGTTGGATTTGCAAATCGTTTTCCCCAAAATTGAGAGGCGTTTTCACATTCCTGAGTGTCTCCCTCGTTCCCGCCCAAAGAATGCCCTAATCATCTCTTCATCTTCATCTGGAGTTTGCCGACCATCCAATTTTAGGTGTAGACGGTGGAGTTTTTCATCTCTGTCAATCCATTGGTCTCGACGATCACCACCGGATTTGGGTTCCGTGGCGAAGTAGTTGATAGTAGGTTCAGCAATTTCAGTTTATGCTTCATTTCGGCTATCCCGACCATTTCATTTCAGCCCAAATACATTGCCCTAATTTATCTGGCGATTTCAGTGTGTCATTAATCCCCACCGTGGGTGTCGTCCCGTGCTGAGCATTGAGGAGGGAGCTTCTCTGACCATCAGGTAAAGTAGTATTTTTTTTGTAAGCTTAAAGCTTAAACCCCGTAAGTGGCTCTAAGACATGGCGTGGGTTATGGCGTTTTTAAGACATGGCTTACAGTTTGAAATAGTGAGGATCCTCATGGGCTAATTGCATCTGCATGTTGTGGTATCAAAAAAGTTTTTGTTTAGATGATTATGTTTGTGTTCGATTTATATGATTGATAGCCTTGACATGGAAAAATCACTTCTTTTTATTAAACTGTGATGTCACCATGATTCACTTGTTTCTCCATCAATATGAGAACCCTCGATTGCCATTCATGATAATTGTGATGATGAAGACGACATAAAAATATATTTTGATTTTCCTTGCATTTTACTTGGTTCACTTATTTTTGTTTGGTTTAGCATTGCATATTGAATTGAAAAGTTAGTTTTATAGGTGCAATTTTATTCTAATATATGATAAGTAAATGCAAATAGATTTTCTTGTTGCAAACATATTTTTCGTCCTTTCGTTCAAATTATATCATTGAGCATTATATTTACTTCCTCGTGTGGCAGTCTAGTTTAGTATGCTAGTTCGCCTGTTACCTATTTTCGAAAAAAACCCAAGTTCTTTGAACCCTATAGTATGAGATATTGTGGGATACCTAGTATGTGTAGATAGATTATCATTTCGAACTTCATGAAATCTGTAGCTAACATGAATATAAATGCGAAATAAAGAAACAGATCAGTTCAAAGGCAGTTTAACGAGCCTTAATTCTAATTTTGAAATCCAAAATTAAGGGAGTCAATACATAAGAAACCAATTAAGGGATTTGTCCTTGAAATCCAGAATGGTTTCCAACAATCATTGTAGTGGCCAAATACCTCTTTCCATGTTTACTATTCACAATTGCTAAATATCAAACGCATGCAACTCAATATTATTTTCAGCATACAATTGAACCAAATTGAAATTAAGTTAAATTTGAAGTTGTCTATTAAGTATGAGCCAAAACACTAATGACATTGGCATGATCTGTCCATTTATAAGTTTGAAAAGTAATTGTGATGTTCCTATTGGGATCTAGAGGGTCATAGCAATCTGCAAAAAACAGAGAAAGAGTCGACCAACCAGTTAAAAATAGAATAAGTGAAGTAACATTTGGAAAAGTATATGCATAAATGATGCATGATAATCTGGACATGGCGACTAGTAATAGTGTGAAGTTCATAGCAAAAGGGCAGATGAGAGAAAATATGAAGGCCATTTTCTATAAGACGCATAATTGTTTGGTCTATAATATGATATTTGTGCGATGTTTGTATAGGTTAATGGACGCAAGTAATAGGATATATTGTTACATTTTCGTGGGTGGCAAACTTGTCCAAAAAAATGATGGGCAATGGGAATACTTGGGTAGAAGAAGCAAAGGTATTCACATATATAAAGGAATGGCATTTGAAGAATTCACCAAAAAAATCATAGAGAAATTCGACATTTCCCTTGACGTGATGAAGATGCACTACACGCTGAAGTTCAATCCCAGAGTCATCCAAGATTTAGAAGATGAGGATGATTTGGATAACGTGGTTTCCCACAATGATGACTTTGCAAATGTATACCTAGTAGACTTACCCTCTGTGGAAGCCATTGAAGCAAATATCCCGAATTCACAGTTGGCATTTCGGTAATGGACTTTAACATCAATGTTTATTTAAAATGTTGTGAATATCAATTTTACGCATCACGTAGTCTAATTATGCTAATATATGTCAATGCAGAGATCCACCTATCACGTTCCCGTCCTCTAATGCATCATGCGATCCAATTCCTCAAACTATGATGCTATCAAGAGGTTTTGCGTCGCGTTGTGCAGATACTGAGTACATCCCTTTGGAATCGATTCGTTTTCGTGAGGCAATATTAGGGTCGGGACATACATTTAAAAATGCCGAGGAGTTTCGCAATGCAATTTACCAGATGTCATTAGGTGGGAGGTTTGAATACAAGTACAAGAAAAATTCCCCTACACATATGTCTGTCAAGTGTTCGGTTGATGGTTGTCCTTGGAAGATAACAGCTCACGCTGTCGAGGGAAATGTCATCTTGCGAGTTCATACTTACCAAGTGAATCATAATCATATAGCTCAGGATGAGTGTTCATCTAAGGTGAAGGTTTCTTCAAAGAGAGGTGCGGTTGTTGTTGAAGATGTGTTTAGAACCACTCCAGACTATCTTCCCCGTCAAATTTGTAAGGATTTTGAACTTGATCATGGGATTTTGAACGTGGTATGGGTGATGGTGAAGTATCAACATGGATTAGAAATCTAGACAGTTCTTCACAGTCCAAAACTACACATTAGTATTTATTTTTAATTATATGATATATTATTTTATCAAAATACGAAAATACTAAAAATAACTTTAAACCTTTTTTAGTTTGTAATTATATTAGATTAATTAGTTTATCCTTAAAGATATTTAATTTTCAATATTTTTATTTCATAATGACAATTACATTTTTCCATATTCTAAAATGATTATTTAAGTTTTAAGTCAACAACTTAAATATAATTTAACTTAAAATCAATTTAAATCATTAAGTAATAAGTATTAAATTTTACCAAATAACCATTCACTATTTTTAATAAAATTTGGTATTATGAAATTTGTTAAATATAAAATAATAATTGATTAAAATAAAATAAAATAAAAATGGCACCAGATCGACCGGTCGACCAGATCCACTCGACCGGTTCCATGATGAATTTGACATGCTACTGGATGAGAGAGAGTGCAAAATGGCACCCTCGTCCGGAGCTCGACTGGTCGACCAGTCCACTCGACCGGTCCCATGAGGAATTGGACATGCTATTGGATGAGAGAGAATGCAAAATGGCACCCTCGTCCGGGATATCGACCGGTCGACCATATCCGGTCGACCGGTTCCATGATGAATTTGACATGCTACTGGATGAGAGAGAGTGCAAAATGGCACCCTCGTCCGGAGCTCGACCGGTCGACCAGTCCACTCGACCGGTTCCATGCGGAATTGGGCATGCTACTGGATGAGAGAGAATGCAATATGGCACCCTCGTCCGGATATCGACCGGTCGACCATATCCGGTCGACCGGATCCAACATTTCACCTTTTTTTTTTTTTTTTTTTTTCAAAATGACATCAAATAGTTGGTTTTGACTTATTTTAATTATACAGATTTTACAGATTTTCTAAATTAATTGTCCTTTGTTTTTAAAAACCATTTATATAGAATAAAACCACATATGTGGTGAAACTATAATTATGGATGAAGTATAGTTTTAGGGTTATAATGATTATGCTTTTGTTGTAACCGCTTACAACTCTCCCCTCTGATATCAATCTTTTGATATAATAGATTTTTGTCTTCTTTGACCATAGTTTTTTTACATTTAGGATTTTCACATAAACATGTATCTGTATATTTTTATTCTTTAGGATATATATATATATAAGGATAAAGGAAAAAAAATAGTGAATTTTTTATTTATTTTATTTGGGAGTGATAGGAAATAGGAAAGAAAGGAAAATTTATATTTCAAAAACTTTTAATCTTTTCTTTTATAAAGAGAAAAAAAGATGAAGAATAGAAAATAATTTGTGTTAATTAACATATTAACAGCATGGTCTCAAGGACATTTGAAAAACTGCACCATGCCCAATTCAAGTTCATTATAGAATTCATTAATTTGTTAATTAACAACCAAATGGCATCAACATCGTGGCATTTTGTTCTTATTTACTTGTCCAAAAAACGGGTCTAAATGCAAGAAAACATGGGAAAGGAATGCATCAATCATAATGAGAGGAGAGCCACTTGCATCCCAACATGTTGCCTCTAATTCGAGTTAATATGAATTAGCAAACTCCATCAAAGCAAGAAATCAACCCTGAAAAGAACATTGGTTATCACTAGTAGGTCAATGGTCTTTTAGTACCGAGTGTCTCTCCAAAATTAACTACAATTATCTTATGTTAGGTAGTAACACATGTGGCTTCTAACAGGAGTTTCCAACACTTCAACCCTAGGTACATGTTTGATAAACATGCATTATGGACTATTGAAATTTTCAGGCAGGATGATTGATATTATATAATTACATCTTTTTAGTTTTCCCAGAGTGCCGTCTTTTTTCTCTAGGGCATTAAATCACGCTACCTTGCCTAACTCTTTTAATGCATTTCATACACATTTATCTTTAGCTAGTTTTGTAGAATTTTTAGTTTTTGTTTGAGAAAGTTTATGGAAGGAATGAAATTGGAATGGAAAAGAATTTGAAAGGACTGAGCTGCTAGTTTTAAAACTGAAGGACATATGCTTAATTTAGGTCACTGTTTGTTGTGTATAAGGATCCCTTAGAGGAGGGAAACTTAACTATTTTAAACTTCTTTGTGATAATAGATTTGTTCATGAGGCCTTGTATTTGTCTCTGCATTCTCTGTTGCCTTTAGGGTGTTTCATTGTACACATCTTGCTAGGGTGCATCCTCTGGTCCTCTTGTCCTCTTGTCTGATTTTTCCTATTTACCAATGGAGAAAGTTTGTTTTCATTTTTATCTGTGGTTTCATTTCTTTTCTCTATTTTTTTTAGTGGCATTACGTTCATTCTAATTTTGACAAGCCCATTCCCAACAAACACTTTTCTCTAATTACCTTTTGATGGTTCTTTTATGGCTATTTTTCTTATTCATCTCATGCATTTAACCTTAGTCATAAATATAAATGAAATAATATATTGTTTCATAATGGCATGTTTTTCAAGGCTCCATTGTAATGATGTATTAGATAAGTTTGAAGTAATAAATAAAAATAGTTTAGTGAATTTAAATCCATCTTTTATTTTTCTTAACTTTTTTATTATCTTCTACTTTTCATCTCTTTTTATTTTCTTTCCTCAACTTTTTTACTCATATTTTTTAGACCAAAACATAGCCTAAGAAAATGGAATGAATTGATCACTTCGTTAGAACTAGGATGATGACTCATAACCAAAAATTGTAATCCCACATTACCAATATTTAGTCATTTAATTGCATTGTTTAACAAGTTGATTTTCTTAGAACATCCAATATAAGGAAAAATATTTCATTCTCTCATGAAATGTGAGTTCCAAAAATAGTTTTATAACTGATAAAATTTTTCAATTAATAACTATTTAAAAAATTAACAAATTTGCATATTTTGGAACTCTTTTATTAGTCAGTTGGCATACTTGGTGGACATGGGATGGATCCGGTCGACTGGTTACCATAGACCGGTCGCAATCCGGGTAACGATAGTCACATAAAGGACACCAACCGGTCGACCGGTTATCCTAGACCGGTCGACTGGTAATCTTTCTTTTTCATTTTGACACTTCCTATGGGTTTTCAGCTTCAATGGGCCAACAACCAATATAAACGGAGGAAAAACAAAATTTAAAAACAAGAAACATGTGCTGATAAACTGCGAAATAACCAAAATTTAAGTTCAATACATTGGAATTTTAATTGGAATGAAATCCATAATTACATGTCCCGAAACGTATATGATACTATTTGATGAAAATAGTTACAATGTAAAAACTTAAAAGAAGGTTGGTATCTTATTATCCAACTCTTAACATAGATTGGCTTCCTATAAAATAAACTATCTTGATCATCTAGACTTCTCTGTTTTTCTTTTCTCATCTTTCATCTGATGTTAAGCCTCTAATTTTGAAGTATTTCTATTGATCGTGACAAAGCTCTCACTTCAACAATCAACCCACCTGCACACATAAAGGAAAAAACAATTAGTTCAAGGATAAAAGATCATTTATTTGCTTCATCTAAATACGAAAAGGAAAGGGTGCAATTCGACACCCTCATGTACTCGTTTAAGTTGTCCTATTATCCGTCACTCCATACTGTGCACATAATTTTCCATTGATGCAGAGTCATAAATCCGTCTTACAAACAGAAGAAGTCAACATACTCATAATTTAAGAACAATCGACGAGTGTTTTCAAAAAAGTTGAAATCCTTCAATATAGGTAGGGTTATACACACTTGTACAGTTAGCACATTTGGCTTGTACAGTTAGTGTAAATGGCTTGTACAGTTATGCAATCCACCGAAGGGACGACCGAACAAGTGCATATGTGTGGGGCAACAATGTTTCCATTCTCGTGGATGAGGGAAAAGGAGGAAAAACTTAACCCTCATTTCGGTTCCTACGCCTAAGTAATGTGGGGGAGCTAACACAATGAACTAACATTGTACAAATAAAATAATATACGTGGAAGGAGTGTGTTGTCAACCGATATGTGTGAGGAATGTGCACGACGAGTGGAAAATGTTGATGACTAAGTTCTGCACAATCACTTGAAATACATTCAGATACACACCCTTGTACACCCTTGTACATTTAGTACATTGCGATTGTACACTTGGTGTAAAGGCCTTGTACAGTTGGAGCAATTCAACTTAAATAAAACTGAAGGAGTGCATATGGGGGGGTTAACCACATTCCAAAGAAATGGCTGATTGAAAATGGGAAAATGAAACCCAATTTAGGTTCCTATGCAACATAAGTGTGCTACCACAAGGCATTTGAATGTGTACGAAGGGAAATGAGGAATGACTGTGAGGGATGTCCCCCTAGTAAAAAAAAAGAAGGAAATGAGCAACGAGTGTTTTCAAAAAAGTTGAAATCCTTCAATATAGGTAGGGTTGTACACACTTGTACAGTTAGCACATTTGGCTTGTACAGTTAGTGTAAATGGCTTGTACAGTTATGCAATCCACCGAAGGGACGACCGAACAAGTGCATATGTGTGGGGCAACAATGTTTCCATTCTCGTGGATGAGGGAAAAGGAGGAAAAACTTAACCCTCATTTCGGTTCCTACGCCTAAGTAATGTGGGGGAGCTAAAACAATGAACTAACATTGTACAAATAAAATAATATACGTGGAAGGAGTGTGTTGTCAACCGATATGTGTGAGGAATGTGCACGACGAGTGGAAAATGTTGATGACTAAGTTCTTCACAATCACTTGAAATACATTCAGATACACACCCTTGTACACCCTTGTACATTTAGTACATTGCGATTGTACACTTGGTGTAAAGGCCTTGTACAGTTGGAGCAATTCCACTTAAATAAAACTGAAGGAGTGCATATGGGGGGGGGGGGGGGGGGGGGGGGGGGTTAACCACATTCCAAAGAAATGGCTGATTGAAAATGGGAAAATGAAACCCAATTTAGGTTCCTATGCAACATAAGTGTGCTACCACAAGGCATTTGAATGTGTACGAAGGGAAATGAGGAATGACTGTGAGGGATGTCCCCCTAGTAAAAAAAAAGAAGGAAATGAGCAACGATTGTTTTCAAAAAAGTTGAAATCCTTCAATATAGGTAGGGTTGTACACACTTGTACAGTTAGCACATTTGGCTTGTACAGTTAGTGTAAATGGCTTGTACAGTTATGCAATCCACCGAAGGGACGACCGAACAAGTGCATATGGGTAGGGCAACAATGTTTCCATTCTCGTGGATGAGGAATGTGCACGACGAGTTGAAAATGTTGATGACTAAGTTCTTCAAAATCACTTGAAATACCTTCAGATACACACCCTTGTACACCCTTGTATAGTTGGTGTACATGCCTTGTACAGTTGGTGTAAATGCCTTGTACAGTTGCAGGAATTCGACCTACCTACAACTTAAAGAGTGCATATGGTCGGGTTAACCACATCCCAATGTCATGGCTGACTGAAAAGGGGGAAAACACCTTCTTCTCCAGTCATTAGCACATGGTAAGATTTCATTGAAAATTCCGTCTTATTACAGCCTTACATCTAAAAATATCTCATCTTCCTGTATGAAATAAAGATGTTAATAGCTTCCAAAGTATCCCTTGCCAAACCTAACGCCCTGGACATCACTCACAAACATCAAATTTCAAAAAGCCCCACATCTCAAAAAGCCCTGCTAACTCAACCAAAACCTCTCTGTCCACAGCGATGGAAAACAACTCAGGAAATCTGACATGCAGCAGCAACTCCCCACACCATATATCATGACAAAACCTAACTCTTCGCCAATCACCCAAAGAGAAGGAAATGAACCTCATGAACTCATCCCACCCCTAATTGATGCTCTTCCATGAATCTTTACCACTAAGAGCTCCTCACTAAGTCAATAATATGGTGGACTAGACAGAAAATTAAAGCACGGAAAGAAATAAAATCCAATAATGCATGATTTGCATAATTTCAAATCTATTACTCCACAAAACATAAGCACTGGTAATATTTTCCTCTTTGCCTATAAAAAAAAAATGATAAAGGACGAGAAGGGGTTTCATGTATATGTGTGCCTATTTGTTTTTTGACAAATAAAGGTAAGTGTATATTTTTTATGTTCCAGTTTCAGATTCATTAAGACTTTGTTTGGATCATGGAAAGTGTTATGGGAAAGAAATAAAAAATAGTCTGGTTTTCCATAGAAAATTGATAAAAATTGAAATATAATGAAAATTATTTAAGAACTTATACATTCTTAAATTCTTTATTCTCTATAGAAAAGAAGAATAATATTGGAAAAGTATGCTAGAGAAGTTTAAGCTTTTTTTTCTTCCTTTTCCATTTTTTCTCCCAATTGAGTTTCCCTCCTACTTTTCGCGATCTAAATTGAACCTAAACGACTAAAAACAATAAAAGTAAAAATAAACTACACCCTAATCAGATTTCAGTATCACTTTATGGAAAATCAACCAACTATAGTAAATGAATTGTGAGAACAGAAACTTTTACAGATAAGAAGACAAACCGTGTGCAAAGTTTCAAAACCATTCTTGGAGCTTGCCATTACCAAAGGATGTAAAGATGTAAAAGGTGAGAATATATCCTCTTCTGCTTCTTTGGGGGAGTTCCTATAAGCGGTTTCAAACTCATGCAGAGTGCTGAATGCTCTCTGCAAATTCCCCAATGCTGCATCGACATATATTTTTGCAAGATAAGATTCTGGTTGAGGTGCCTTCTTTTGACGCAATGATCGTCGTAGGATCGCCCATGATGCATCTAGAAGAGTACAACTATAAGTCCTACCAGCAGTTCCAAGTGCTGATACAACAAGCCCCTCATCCACAGAGAGTAGAACAAGACCCCTTGCATTCTCACCCCGAGCAATCCATCTGGCCATGAATTCCAAGGCATAAAAAGCTAACTTGCTATTATCCTCTTGCATCGCAATATCTGCAATGAAGATGCACATGTTCCAGGAGGGAGAAAGAGCTTTATTCTAATCCATTGTCTGGTACACACTCCAGAGAAGCGATGTCAGAAACAGAAACATAACCAGAAAGTGTTCCTCCTAACACAAATGATCTAGAAAAAAATTCTAATTAGTCATGTACCTTGCACCTCTCTATAATAGACACCAAAGCAGCCAGCCTGCCTTTGTTAACACAACTTCTCACACACTCAGCAAAAACCCTCATTGACAACATATAACCAGATTTCAAAGTCAAATCAACATATCTCAAGGCAGCATCAATCTGGTCTGTCAAAAACAGCATACCAACAACCAATTCATATGACTCATCATCAGGCATAGATTCCTTTCTTGTCTGCAGCATCCTGATATAAATAAAGTAAAGATCCATCCATAAAAAATAATTGTAGAGCGGGCTCCCTGAGGCGGGGTTGGGAGGAAGTGGAGTGGGAGATGGCGGGGGAAGCCTGGGCTCGACGAGTTGGGCTTCCTGGGAGAGGAATGTGAAGGTGGAAATGGAAGCTTTAAAGGGATTGTTGTGGTGGTTTAGGGTTTTGAGGAGGGTTTTACGGGCTCTGGAGAGGATCGCCATTTGGGACGCCATTGATAAGCTCCGCTCAGTTCAGAGGTTTCATCGAGACTGCTGAAGAAGCGAAGGTGACATGGCATTTCACATTTAACACAATTCTCCCTTTTAATTTACAACAATCTGACTTGAAAATTAGAAGGGTATATAGGTCACTCAATATCTCATAGCCTTTCTATTAATTCTGTAACATATATGGACCATTTGTTAATTTTTGGGCCCAGCTGGGCCCAAAACACAATTCTCCCATGTTCAAAATGAGGGTAGCAGTATAGTAATGAAGGTGTCAGTTAAGGGGATGGTTAGTAGGCAACAGAGAATGGTTCATAAAGATAGGTCGGCTAATGCATGCTGTACTGCACTGCTTCATATCAATCTGTCCACTCATTTAATATTCGCTCGTGGATTGTCCTCTTCTTTATCTCTCCCCAAAATCCATCAAACCCAATCCCCATCTTTCTCTTTCTCTTAAGATTTTACTGAAAATTGAAGTTTTGATGAAGCCAAACCAGACAAGAAACGACGTCGTTTGCTTAAAAAAGGAAAATTGGTCTCAGATGGTGTTTGTATTTTTACTTAATTCTAAATAAAAACTTAATGTTTTATAGTGTTAAACATTAGGTAGTTTATTTTTATAGTATTTTATTTTCATTAAAAAGTAAAGAAAAACTAATATATTATTTTTTTATTTAAAAAAAATTAAAGTGGTATTTATTTTTTATTTAATTCTAAATAGAATCTTAATGTTAATAATATTAAATATTAGGTTGTTTGTTTTTGTAGTTTTTTATTTCTATTAAGTATTAAAAAAATAAAGAAAAATCAATCTATTATTTTTTCTACTTAGAAAAAGATACATATTTTGATTTTTTATATTTAGTAAAAAGTTTATAATAAATTATAAAAAAAAACAAATAACCTAAATTCTAAAAACAAATTACTTTTAATAAAAAGTAAAAAAAAAACAAACACTACAGTGCTATTTGTTTTTTTAGTTAATTTTAAATAGAACCTTAATGTTTAATAGTGTTAAAATTATATTATTTATTTTTGTAGTATTTTATTTATATTAAGTATTAAAAAGTAAAAAAAAAAAACCAATATGTTATTTTTTTATTTAGAAAAAATTACATATTTTGATTTTTTTTTATTTAGTAAAAAGTTTATAATAAGTCAAGAAAAAATAAAAATAAAAACAAACAATCTAAATTCTAAAAACAAATTGAGTAAAAAACAAAAAAAAAAAAAAACAAACAACACCAACCTAAATATTTTAACTTTTTTTATTCAATAAAAAATTTATAATAATTAGTAAAAAAATAAAAAATAAAAAAAACAAAGAAAATAAATTACTTTTAACAAAAGGTAAAAAAAAAAAATAAATAAAAAAAACTTACTTCACCGTAATCTTTTCCCATAATTCAAATCTCTCCCCCCATCTCTCTGTCTTATAAATAGTCTCATTCATTCCATCTAATCCGTAATTATTAGCATAGGAAAAGTGGGGTTGGTGTGACTTTGTGAAGTAAAAATAGAGTTTTGGGTCAAAATGACCCATTTATTAAAAAAAAATATAAAATCTAACAACTTTTTGAAACTTATATTCAAATTGACATATTTGATACCACATGGGCGCTATATCATTAAATTTTTTTTTTTCATCATTTCAATTAAAGTCTTAATTGGTAATTAAAATTCCATTTTTGAATTAAAGTCGCAGTTGTCAACTAAGGCTTCATTTTAAAACTGAAGCATCAGTTAGCAATTGAGGTTTCATTTTTGAACTAAAACAGCAGTTGCCAACTGAGGCTTTAGTTAGTTCTTTTAAAAAATTTAAAATTTAATTAAAAATTATTAAATTATAATTTATTATTAAAATTTAAAAAATATACTTAAATAATAAATTATTTATATTTAAACTTAAAAATCTAGTATTAATTCAATAAACATAAATTGATAAATAGAAAATATTATAAATGAATATTTTATTTATTAATAAATTAATAATCTTAAATAATAAATTTATATAATATATAAATAATATATAAAATTACATAATTTATTAATTTAAGATATTTAATTTGTTGTTTTTTAATATATTAATTTATTTGTATTATGACAAATTTATTTTTATCGAAATAATAGTATAGAATTTTTTTTTTTTTTTTCAAATTTAATTAAAAACTATTAAATTACAATTTATTATTGAAATTAAAAATATATACTTTAATAATAAATTATTTATATTTAAACTATTATTTCGATAAAGATAAATTTATCATAATACAAATAAATTAATATCTTAAAAAACAACAAATTAAATATCTTAAATTAATAAATTATAAAATTTTATATATTATATAAGTTTATTATTTTAAGATTATTAATTTATTAATAAATAAAATATTTAATTATAATATCTTCTATTTATCAATTTATGTTTGTTAAAATAATAATACATTCTTAAATTTAAATATAAATAATTTATTATTTAAGTATATTTTTAAATTTTCAATCATAAATTATAATTTAATAATTTTAATTAAAAATAATTAACTAAAGTCTAAGTTAATAACTACGATTTTAGTTAAAAAAATAAAACTTCAATTGTTAATTGAGGTTTCAATTTAAAAATAAAGTTTCAATTGTCAATTATAATTTTAATTCAAAAATAAAGTCTCAATTACCGATTGATATTTTAACTAAAATGATGAAAAAAAATTAATAATAATAAAAAAAAATAATGATATACGTCAATGTGGTAATAAAAAGGTTAATTTAAATATAAATTTTATAAAATGGTTACATTTTTTTATTTATTAATAAA
This sequence comes from Vitis riparia, assembly GCF_004353265.1. Lineage (NCBI taxonomy): Eukaryota > Viridiplantae > Streptophyta > Magnoliopsida > Vitales > Vitaceae > Vitis > Vitis riparia. The sequence continues at coordinate 3,315,696 of NC_048442.1, read as the reverse complement.
TGAGCCATTTTGACCCGTAAAAATATGGGCTGTGGTAGAGAACGACAACTGATGGGTGAAAGGATATCTGACCTGGGCAGGCAAGGACTGAGCTGTAGCGGAGAGTGGAACAGATAACAGAGGGATGGTACGACTGACATGGGCTGTTTTGAAGCGTGTGGCAGCCAAACAAATGAGCTTCAGCAAGAGGATGCAACGGCTGGTGAAAAGATCTATGTAGCTTCAGCTATAGAAGGCCAATAGGTTAGGATTGTGGGTTTGATTGACATGACAAACCAGTGGATACATAGCTGGTATGGGCTGGTAGTGCAAAGGAATGGGACTTTTCACGATAGTACGATAATTTAAAACAATTATTCTTTAATTATTATAACAGAAAAAATTATTTCAAATATATGATAATTTTTATCATGTAAAAAAAAAGTGAAGGGATAAAATTTTTTTAAACCAAAATCGTTTTTTGAAAAGATAATTTTATTTTCATTTAAAAAAATAAAAATTCAAAAAAGAAATCGCCTCTTCAAGAGACGATTTCCCTTTGATTTTTTTTTAAATTAATATTATAAAAAATAATTTTAAAAACAAAAAATAATCCTAAATTAAAAAAAATTTATTTTTTATAATATTAATTTTTTTGTGGAAAATCGTCTCCAGAGACTATTTACATTGGGGATTTTTTTTTTAATTTGAGATTTTTTTAAAATTTATTTTTTAAAAATATTATTTTTTTAATGGGAAATTCCCTTGGAGATTTTTTTTTAATTTTGGATTTTTTTAATTTTTTTTAAAATATTAATTTTTTTAAATGAGAAATCATCTCTTGAATAGACAATTTCCCTTGAGGATTTTTTTTTTTTAATTTGAGATTTTTTTTAAAAAAAAAAAATTTTAATATTTTTTTAATGAGAAATCGTCTCTTCAAAAGATGATTTCCCTTTGAATTTTATTTTTTAAAATTAGTTTCCAATTTTTTTGTAATATTAATTTTTTCTTTTAATTTGGGATTTTTTTAAAAATTAGTTTCCAATTTTTTTCTTTTAATTTGGGATTTTTTTAAAAAAAAAAAGAAATTATTTTTTATAATATTAATTTTTTTTTAATTTTCTTTTAAGGAAATCATCTCTTCAAGAAATTATTTTTTATAATATTAATTTTAAAAAAATTTTAAAAATTATTTTTTATAATATTAATTTAAATTTTTTTAAATTAGTTTCCAATTTTTTTGTAATATTAACTTTTTTCTTTGGGATTTTTTTTTAAAATTTTTTTAATATTAATTTAATTTTTTTAAAAATTAGTTTTCATTTTTTTTTTCTTTTAATTTGGGATTTTTTTAAAAAAAATTTTAAAGGGAATCGCCTTTTCAAGAGACAATTTCCCTTTGAATATTTTTTTAAAATTAGTTTCTAATTTTTTTGTAATATTAATTTTTTTATTTTAATTTGAGATTTAAAAAAAAAAATTTATAATATTAATTTAAAAAAAAAATTCAAAAGGTTCCCTTTTGAATTTTTATTTTTTTTAAATGGAAAAATCGAGACAATTTCCCTTTTTGAATTTTTTTTTAAATGGAAATAAAATCGTCTTTTCAAAAGACGATTTTGGTTAAAAAAAATTTTATCCATTCACCTCTCCTACGTGGCAAAAACTACCATACATTTGGAATAACTTCTTCTGCTATAATAATTTAAGAATAATTTTTTTAAATTACCATACTATTGTGAAAAGTCCCAAAGGAATGGTGCATGAAATGGGTCCCAGGCTCATGGTCTATGAGGATAACTGGTGGACGTATGGTGTAGTAACTACACAAGGCTAGGAGTAAGGAGGAAAATATCGCGATATATCACCGATATATCTATCGAGAGTGGGCAACACGATATTTCGTGAAGAAAAATTAGAGGATGGATAATGGAAAAAGGGCCAAAAAAAAAAAAGATGAAAATCGTCGATATTTCGATCGGTCAACACAGGATTCGAACCCCAAACAAAAGGTTTGGGATTCAATGCATCCAACCACCAGGGCAAACTTGCCCTTTGTTAAATGGATTGCACTTAAAATATATATTCAAAGTCATCATGTAAAGAAAATTTTAAAAGAAAGTTTTAGAAAGCAAATTAAATATAATTATTTTATAATTAAATAATTTTTTTAATTGATTACCAAAAATATAAAAATTATCATAATAATTTTTTTCATAGTGTTTTCAATATCATTAATGAATTAATTAAATATTAAAAAATTGTACATATATCATAATTTATTTTATATTATTTAATACAATTGAATTAAATGGATCATAATTTTAATATTAATGTATATTAAACTCAGAGATCAAATTTAAAAAATATGGTGCAACTTGCTATCATGCCTGAAAATAATGCTGAGTGCACCAAGAGGAGTGATCAGAATAGCTGGTGCAAACGCATAAGCAGCAAAATTAGCAATTTCCCCAATTGCAATCACCCAAAACACATATCAAGCAACTCATGTAGCTGCACAACTAGTTAATTTTAGAGAAGAAGCAAAACAAGAAGAGTGAATCGGAAGTAGTATTAGATTTGATATGGACTTGGGAATTTCAAATTACTTTAAGTATTGTTGTTAGCATTGGCCAATGGTTTAGATAATGATGTGACTAATTTTTCTAGCCAATGTTTAATTTGTCTCTGCAGTAGAAGCTTTTTATGGTAATATTGATTTTTTAGTTGAGAGCCATGTCTATAATGTTTTTATAGCAATAACATGAATGCATTACTAGATTACTGGACATAGTTGTGGTCCATTTTATTCATTATCTTAAGTTAAAAAGTGAATTGAGAACTTATTATTAAAGTTAGCAGCTTTAACTATGGACTAGTAATAAAGATGTGTCTCTCCAATTCTACTTGTTTCATAAATTTCTCTGTTGTTGGTCTTGCAAAATGATTTAATGTTCCACCTTATCTATGTGTTTACATTGCAATTTAAAAAGAGAGTGAGATTGAATTCAAAATTGTGATCATTGTGACATTGTGTGCATAACCATCATAGATCTGTGTTGTTTTACAAGAGAAATTCAGCTGATGTGTTCTACTAAGTTCTTGGAAGAGAGCATAATCCCCCAAAATTGCTTTACGGTGATCCCATCCATTAAAAGCATAGACAATGCTCATGGAATGGAAGAAGTGGACTTCTTTTTCCTCTCAAGTAAGAAGAATATGGAATTTGTCCTGGAGATCTATCTCAAGTGGCAAGATATTCGGGAAGGGATGCAAAAGGTTCCAAGTTCAAGTCCCCATAGAGACAAAAAAGAACCCCAAAAACACCTATAAAACTATCCAAGTTAGACTGAACATCTCAACCATTATTAGCTCAACTTATCATCCATGTAATGAAATAATAAAATAAATCCTAAAATAGATCTAATCAATCAACCTTCAAACAAAATAACTTCATTAAACTCACTTGTTATCATGCCCACCCACCAAAGTGGCTCATATAAGTAAGAATAACCTCCAACCCCTGTAAAAGCAATAACATTATTTATTGTCAGTAAGACATGTTATTTGCAATGGTAACATGATAATATTGCAAACCATATAAGATTATAAGAGTATGCAAGCGATACATCAAATGGCACGTCAAGCTATTATGAGTGTTATATACATTCATATGCAATAGAAAGATACAAAGCACGTTTAAATGAAAAGTCACCATCACCATACAGCTGTGCATATATCTGCTTCAATGATAAACTAGCACGGTAGCACCAGAAGAAATATAAAGAAATATGAGTCGCAAATCTGATTTTCTTGAAACTGGAAGCATGTGGAAGAAAATTATTTTCAGCACTTCCATTCCATGGACAAAAATCTACCTCCCCTTTCATATGTTTTGTCAATCCTCACTTTCACATACAAATTCGGATTAAATATATTTAGTTAACTTTAAAAAAAAAAAAGTAATAGGTACATACTAGGATGCCCAAAAAATGACAATTCAGAATTTGCGGTTAGTATAGAACACATGATAAATATTATGATCAAACAAAAAGATAATGCTCACAGAAAATCAGAAGTAGTTTCCCCTTCAAGCTCTGCAAAAAGAAGCCCGTAAAATCAAAAGAGCCTCCTTTAATTTAAGATATAGAGACTCCAAATCCTAAAAAGTTATAGTATTGTCTTTCCCACATTTAAACACAGGACAAAAAATTTAATGAGAAACCAATCGGGTCAATTCCTGCACCATCATTTTCAACAAGAGAATCAACATCAGCTCAATTCCACCGATCTATTCAACAAAAGCATATTCCTTGGACCAACTGAAATTGTCAACATCAAATTCCCAATGTTTGATACCTATCACATCTTCAGTTCAAACTGAGCTTTTGAAACCAAGAAACACATGCCCAAACAGCCCATGAAAAAAATCAAAGTAACCGCATTGAAACCAAAAATTAGTCCTACCCTATTCAGATTGGGTAGACGGTTACAATACCATTTTCAAGAAAAGCACCAACACCACCTCAAAATTCTCTAATATATTAAATGCAAAAATACAAGTTTCCCAGATCTATGGAATACAAACATATTCCTCCAAAGATCAAAGGAAATAAATTAAACTCAGAGACTGATGTTTCAATCCAACATTTTCTAAGCCATTATGCACATGCCCAAAAGTGTTCAAATCAAAACACCCCAGTGGATATTGAGCAAAACCTCACTATTTGATAACTTCAAAAACCAAAATTAATCTCAGCCCAAACATGAAAATGCCATCTCAAAATCCCAGCATAATCGAAAACCTACGCCAAACCCCAAAATTCCAACCATTAAAAAACCCAAAAATAATTACATAATGATTTCACGTTAAACAATGACACATCAAACCCATCAAATTTGCAAAAACACGAACATTAAAACACCAAAAAATTTACAGAAAACCTCCCAAGATCCAAGAACGGTGTACCCGCTGTGATTACAAATGCAACAATGCCATCTCAAAATCCTACTAATAAAAAATAAATAAAAAGGATCTTACACCAAACGCCAAGATTTCAACAAGTAAAAACCCAAGCTCTCAAAATTAATCCCAAAATGGACTCACACATACAGCAACGCCACAAAAAATGCCATCAACAAAACCCAACAAATTTGTAAAAACGCACACTAAAATACACAAAAAAAAAAAAAAAAAAAAAACAAAACAAAACAGAAAAAGCAAAATCCCACCAAAACCAAGTACTGCGTACCTGCTCTGATTCCAGAAGCCCCAGCCTTCTTCAACCCCTTCTTCTTGACAATGAAGCTAGCACCAATGAAAAAGCTAGAAGACAGCGCAAGAACCAAACCCTTGATGTTGTCAGCGGACATGCCCTTGTAGGAGTAAGCCCCCTCCTCCCCGGCCGCCGCCATGGCTACGAAACCCTAACCCTAAACCCAACCGCAACCCCAAACCCTAGGTTTCAACTGCCATGGAAAGCACATTCACGATTAACTCGGTTTTCCGCAATTCATCTCAAGACTTTGACTCAGTGAAGAATCAACGATCTTAGAGAGAGAAAAAGCTGAAGATCTGTCGGCGCTTGAAGACAAAGCGGGACGGTGGAAACAGCTGCGAAGGTTTCTTGGATCGCAAGAAAATCAGATAAAAAGGGAAATGGAAATGGAAATGAAAAAGAAAATAGAAGATTTTTTTTTTTTTTTTAAAGTGGATTTTTTTTTACTTGAATAATGACTTTTCTCCAACTAAAAGGTGTGATGAATGCTACTCTACTACTTCATCTCGCTTTCCCTCTTTAAAAAAAAATTAAAATAAATAAATAATATTATTAATATTAATTTTAATAATTATATTTTTCATATTTTGAATTTTTTATGGTGGTTTAAAAAATACTTAAAAATAAAAAATAAAAATAAAACTTTTAAATTATAGTGCTTTTGCAATAAATAATTTGATTAAAATACTTCTATTTATAGTTATAATTTAATTTTGATTGAATTATTTTTGTAATAATGATGTATTTAATCGATTTTGTTAAATTAATGGGTACATATCTCAATTCTTGACTTTTTATATATTCATAAATATTATGGATTTTATCAATTGAAAAGACTAAATCTTATATATTCGTAAATATTATGGATTTTGTCAATTGAAAAGACTAAATCTCGTGTTAGACCAATGATTTGAGCTATATGTTATAATTATTTTGTTTTATTATATCGTATACACCACTTAGTCATATCAATAATTTATTCATTGAGAAGATCCGACCCTTTTCCATGTGTTCATAAATCTGATATATTTTACCCATTGAAAAAACCTAAATTACATGTACTATCAAACTTATGATTTGAATCTACCATTTAATTATTATTATTATTATTATTTTGTCAAATCAATAATTTGAGTGATAAGCCAAAGGTTTGTTCTTTAATGATCCAATCTAAAATAAATTGTTACAATTATAGAAAAAAAAAAAAAAACTAAAGTGTCTATTCGGATGCCATTCATGATTTATGGTTTTCAAATTAGAAAATACTGGTAATTTTTATATAAGATACAAAAAATTCTTGAAAGTTTATATTAAAAAACTATATTTTTATATATACAATATTACGACACTTAGGTTGTGTTTTTTTTTTTTTTTTTTTACTTAAGTCTAAATAGAATTTAAAATTAAGTAGTGTTTAATACTTTTAAGAATTAAGTTGTTTATTTTTAAAATTTTTATTTTTATTAAATATTAAGAAATAAAAAAAATCCAACTTTTTTCCTTTTAACATAAAAAAAATCAAATACTTTGCCTTTTCTATTCAATAGTTTTTTTTAGAAATAAATAATAAATCAACAAAAAGTAAAAAAGAAAAGAAAAATCTAAAATCAGAAAATAAATTACTTTTGGTAAAAATTTTAAAAACAAACACCATTATATCCAATTTTAAAAGTTGTTTTAAAAAATCAAAACATTAAAAAAATTATTACCTTAATATATATATATATATATATATATATATATATTATACAAAATACAAAAAAATATAGATTTACCTTAATAAGTTTTGTATTTTAAAAACAACAAATAATAATAATAATAATAATAACTACAAAAAAAAAGGTGTTTACATCTCGTGGGTAATTGAAGATGCATTATAATGTCACATGGGAGAGGTGGAGGAAACATCAACATCAAAAATAGAAAAAACAACTAGTGAAATTAATGAAGTACAAAAAATAGAAAATAAAGAAAAAAATAAAATAATTAAAATAATAAATGTAATATCTTCAAAAGTAGATAAATAAGTATTTTTTAATGTTATAGGCAAAATAAATTATGAAGAAACACAAAGCAATTATTTACAAAACTTAAAAATTTTAATTCTCACGGAAAATCCAAATAAAACTCAAGAAATCATACTTGCACAATACTCAATGGATGGAATTTTTAATAAATTAAAAAATATTCAAAAGCTTATAACTATTGAAGATCTGAAAGAAGAAATATAAGAAATAAAAAAGCAAATAGATTAATTAAAACAAGAAAATAAACAAATAAAACAAAAAAAATGAACAAATAAGAAATTTAATACAATATAAACAAAAAAAATTTGTTAAAACATTTGATAATCAAGATCTAGGAATAATAATACATGATAAACAAACTCCCATAGAATCATTTATAAATACAATATCAAAAATAGATTTTCAAAGATGTTATACAAATGTAAAAGTTATAATTGAAGATTTTAAAGTAGAAATGACAACATTAATAGACTCAGAAGTTGATATGAATTGTATTCAAGAAGGATTAATCCCTACTTAATATTATGAAAAAACGGGACAAGAACTTTTCACTATAAATAAAGGAAAATTAGACATAGAATACAAACTTCAAAATGTTCATATATGTCAAGATAATTATTGTTTTAGAACTCAATTTGTTTTAGTACAAAACATGACCGAATCTTTAATCTTAGGAACTCCTTTTATTACATTGTTTTACCATTTCAAGTAACTAATGAAGGTGTTAAAACTACAATATTAGGAAACACCATATTTTTCTCTTTTATATATCCATTAGCTAAAAAAGAAATACATCAAGTCTAAAGTGATTCAATAAATAAAAGGATAAATTTAATTAAAAAAAAACAAGTTCATATAAATTTTCTATCAAAAGAAATTCAATATAAGAAAGTAGAAGAACAACTTCTGGAAGATAAAGTTCAATAGAGAATAAAAGAAATTCAAGATCTTTTTCAATAAGAAATTTGTTATGATCTTTCAAATGCTTTTTGGTCTAGAAAGAAACATGAAATAAGTTTACCTTATATTCAAAATTTCAATGAGTCTAAAATTCCCACTAAAACTAGACCTATTCAAATGAATGAAAAACTTTTAAAATACTATAAACAAGAAATTGATTCATTAGTAAAAAAAAAAAAAAAAATAGTTGACTCAACTCTTCTTCAAAAAGAGGAATTTATGAAACAAAGCTTGATAAATTTCTTAGTTGATTTTCAATTTGAATCATTTCTTCATCTAATTTTAAATTATTAAATTTTATGTGATGATTATACGATTATGCAACTAATGAATTTGCATATATGTTTAACTCATATGAAGAACTGACTAAATTATATGTAGAATTATCTAATGCATATGATGCAAGATTGTCTATCCTAAGAGATCTGGAGAAATTAGTTCTACTTAATCCTTTTATAATATTACTCATTGTCATAGAAAATAATCACAATCTTATCCTTAATCAACATGGGACTTACGCTCCTTCTGCCCTTAAACACCACTATCTAGGCTCACCAAGCCGTTCACAGGAAATTCAATTCGAACTAAGTTAGGACTAAATTGGTGATTAAAGAATGTTTCAATTTGTAACACCACTCAATTTTTAAGCAGAACGTGACTTTGATACCATTTACACCCAGGACATACAATAGTTCATGCACATAAAAGATTAATTCCGTTTAAGGATTCCAAACATAAAAACAGAAATATTTAATGTCTAATTCTGTTTAATTTATTACAAAAAATTGAACATAAGAACAAATAAATTGATCTCAAAATAAACTTTAGTATTGAAAATGATACCTTGAGTACAAGAAAGTTTTGACTATAGACTGGCTTGTTGACAACAGAGGGATGATTACAAAGGAATAGATTTTTGGAAGGAGAGAGAGATTACAAAAGCTAAGAGAAAATTTTTAGGGAACACTCTTGAAGGCTTTGATTTTCGCTTTGCTCGCTTTGCCTTGTGATGAGGGTTGCATTTCTATTTATAAAAGAAGTAGTTGGATGCGAGTCTTGATGAAATCCGCGGATTTGAAGTAGAATTGAATAAAAAAATAATTACAGAAGACAACTGACCTCTTTCTTCCATACTTCAGATGAAAAAATTAAATCTTGTCAAGGGATTGTAGGTGAGAAGGCCATGTTTCTTCACGTGCTTTTTGAAAATCAAAGTTGCCAAATGAAAGACAATTTTTACTATTTGATCACTATTTGAATACTATTTGACACTATTGAACGAAAAGAAAGAGATTACAAAAGCTAAGAGAATTTTTTTAGGGAACACTCTTGAAGGCTTTAATCCCCGCTTTGGTCATTTGCCTTGTGATGAAGGTTGCATATCTATTTATAGAGGAAGTGGCTGGATGTGAGTCTTGATGAAATCAACGAATTTAAAGTAGAATTGAATAAAAAAATAATTGTAGAAGACAACTGGCCTCTTTCTTCCATGCTTCAGACGAAGAAATTAAATTTTGTCAGGGAGTTGTAGGTAAGAAGGCCACATTTCTTCATGTGCTCTTTGAAAATCAAAGTTGCCAAATGAAATACAACTTTTACTATTTGATCACTATTTAACACTATTGAACACTATTCACTACTATATGAATATTTTTTTTTTTTGGATAAATACAAATAGACAAATGTACAAATATACAAGTGTACAAAAGATTCTTGAAATCTTTTCTCTAGATTGACCCATAAGTCCACCATACAGGATGAACTCGGGGTTTACATATGAATAATCAGATAAATCTATGTCTTTAGTTTCTTCATTATCTTGATTATTACCAAACCGTTTGAGAGTTTGAATAAATCCTTGTCGATATTGTTCTAAATCTATAGCAGCTGCTAATAAAGCTTGACATTTGCTTTTTAGAGTTAGGAATTCTGATTGAGTTGGCCATTGAGAAGAACTTGCTGAACCTTTTGAATTTGAAGATTCTAGCCTTGAAATTATTTGTAAAATCTTTTGTTGACACACAAACTCATTATTGAATTTATCCCACCATTTGATGTTGAATTCTCTAGAGAGAGATAATGGAAAAGGAGGAGGTTGCTCTTGCTTCTTGATAATATTCAATGTAAAAATCCATGGAATTCTTAATCTAGAACAGAATGTTAGGAGTCTCGGTTGAGTGATAGATTGAGATGAAGTCTTGCTTTTGTAGAAGTTGAATTTTTCTTGAATTTTAGGAGGAAATATGGAGTCTAGTAGACCAAAGAAAGTCCACCATTTTTTAAACCAAGTTGGAAATTAGGCGTTGCAACCTCTTGAAAATTGAAAAAACCATGAATGCTAATAACTTTGTAGATAGAACATGTTATACCGAGCATTCATGTAGTCTATGTAGTTGTAGCTTATGAGATGGAAAGGTTGACTAAAAGCCTTGCAAGTAAAGGGCTTTTGATTCCAATCAGTCAGGTTCATGACTATATGAATTTGACATTTGGAGAATGCAATCCTCTAAGGATTGTTTTTATCCGTATTATGAGTAATTTTGACTAAATTAGTATCAACTAAGATAAACTCATAAAATTGATGAGTTTTCAAATGATCATTTGAATTAAAATTGACTCATTATGGAAAGATGTAAGGAAAGATTTTAGGAACTTCTTCAAAATTGAACTCAAGTTCAATGAAAGCAATTTCTAATGTTTTAGGTTTTTTGACATATTGACTAGTTGAAAAAGAAGAAAGAGAAGGTAGTGTTGAAATAGTGATAGGGCTTGATTGACTTTGAATAGGAATACTTTTAGAAGCTTGAATGAAGCTTTTTGAAGATTGAAGATGAGGAAAATCTGGACTCAGTATGAAGCTTTGGTTTTCTTGGATGATGTAGGAAGTTGAGGCCTAATGGGAATACCCATTAGGATAGAGGAGGATCCTTACCCTGCAAAAACTCCCAAGTAAGGAAGTTAAGAAAGGAATCCAACTCTCCTTTAATAAATTCAATTTCAAAATTAAAATTTAAAAGTAAAGCTTGTCATCTTGAAAAAAATTGTTTTGAAACTAGATTTTTAACATTTTTTTGTAAAATTTCTTTTGCAGCTTTACAATCAATTTTGAAAAGAAATTTTTTGTTTATCAAATCACTTTGAAATTTTGAAATACATGAAACTATTAATAAAACTTTCTTTTTGACAGTTGAATAGTTTATTTGAGTGCCCAATCAGGTCCCAGAATGATATCTAACTATATGCATTTGATTGTTATATTCTTGCTTTAATATGCCTCTATAGCCTAAATTAGATGCATCTGATTCTACGATGAGTAATGCATTGGGATGAAGGAAGTTAATGCATGGTAGATGTTTCACTCTTTGTTTAATTTCTTTGACTAAATTAGTATGATTCTTAGTCCATGCAAGTTCATTTTTCCTAAGTCTTTTGTATGAAGGTTCACAAATGATTCTCAAATCTTTGAAATAATCAGAAACATAATTTAAACATCTTAGAAATCTTTGCAATTATTTTTTGTCTTTTATTTCATCAGGAAACTTCTTAGCAAATTCTATTAACCTTTGAATCGGTTTTGTTTTACCTTGATAAATTTCATGTCCTAAAAATCTTATCTTTGTTTGAAACAACTTCATTTTTGGAGAGGAACATGCCATTTCATTTGCTTTAATTACTTTGAAAACTTTTTTAAATGAACAAAATGTTTTTCTAATAAATCAGAAAATACTAGAACATCATCAATATACACAATAATGAATTGAAAATAAGAGTTAAAAATGTCATTCATAACATTTTGAAATTTAGAAGGGGCATTTTTTAGACCGAAAGACATGACATTCCATTCATAATGACTAAAAGGGACTGTAAAAGCAGTTTTGTATCTATCTTCTTCTTTAATTTGAACTTGCCAAAATCCTTATTTCATATCAAATTTTGAATAAACTACAACACTATGAAGTCTTTTGAGTAAATCTTGCTTATTAGGAATATGGTATCTTATCCATTGTAATACTTTATTTAAAGGTTTATAATTAATGATCAATCTGGGTGCACCTCTTTCTAGTTCAACAACATTTTGAACATAAAAAGCGGCACAACTCCAAGGAGATTTTGAGGGTTTGATTAATTTATTTTTTACTAATGAATCAATTTCTTGTTTACAGTATTCTAAAAGTTTTTCATTCATTTGAATAGGTCTTGTTTTAGTGGGAATTTTAGACTCATCAACATTTTGAATATAAGGTAAACTTATTTCATATTTCTTTCTAGACCAAAAAACATTTGGAAGATCATAACAAGTTTCTTTTTGAAAAAGATCTTGAATTTCTTTTATTCTCTTTTGAACTTTATCTTCTAGAAGTTGTTATTCTACTTTCTCATATTGAATTTCTTTTGATAGAAAATTTATATGAGCTTGTTTTCTTTGAATTAAATTTATCATTTTATTTATTAAATCACTTTGGACTTGATGATTTTCTTTTTTAGTTAATGGATATATAAAAGGGAAAAATATAGTGTTTCCTAGTATTGTAGTTTTAACACTTTCATCAGTTACTTGAAATGGGTAAAACAATGTAATAAAAGGAGTTCCTAAGATTAAAGGCTCGGTCATGTTTTGTACTAACGCAAATTTAGTTCTAAAACAATAATTATCTTAACATATATGAACATTTTGAATTTTGTATTCTATGTCTAATTTTCCTTTATTTGCAGTGAAAAGTTATTGTCTTGTTTTTTTTTTTTTTTCATAATATTGAGTAGGGAATAATCATTCTTGAATACAATTCATATCACCTCTTGAGTCTATTAATGTTGCCATTTATACTTCAAAATCTTCAATTATGACTTTTACATTTGTATACCATATTTGAAAATCTATTTTTGATATTACATTTATAAATGATTTTATGGGAGTTTGTTTATCAGGTATTATTATTCTTGGATCTTGATTGTCAGATGTTTCGACAAAATTTTCTTGTTTGTATTGTATTATATTTCTTATTTGTTCATTTTCTTGTTTTATATGTTCGTTTTCTTGTTTTAATTAATCTATTTGGTTTTTTATTTCTTGTATTTCTTCTTTCAAATCTTCAATAGTTATAAGCTTTTGAATTTTTTTTAATCTATTAAAAATTTCATCCGTTAAGTATTGTGCAGGTTTGATTTCTTAAGTTTTATTTGTATTTTTCATGAGAATTATTTTTTTTAAAAAAAGTTTTGTAAATAATTTCTGTGTTTCCTCATCATTTGTTTTATATATAACATAAAAAAAAAATACTTGCTTATCTACTTTTGAAGATATTATATTTATTGTTTTAATTATATTGTTTTTTTTTATTTTCTATTTTTTGTACTTTATTACTTTCACTTGTTTTTTTCTATCTTTGATGTTGATGTTTCCTCTTCATTAATTTCACTTGTTTTTTCTATTTTTGATGTTGATGTTTCCTCCACCTCTTCCGGGGTACAAGAAAAAAAAATTGATTAAATTTTGTTTCACTTGACTTTTCTCTTGATTTTTCTTGGTTTAAGTTTCTTGATTCCGATAAATTTATGTTTTGTTGATCTAATAATTTTTTATTATGTGGAGAATTTTCTATTGCTTTTCTTGAGGTTAATGTTGCAATTCCTTTAAAAGGTTTCCTAAATTTGAAAAACCAATGGAAAAAATGAATTATTATCCTAACTTGTTGCATATATTTTTTATATTGTTTTCTTAAAGCATTTCTAATTTGAAGAGGAAGTTGTTTAAAATAATTTCTTTGAGCATTATTATAAGGAGAAAAATAATCTAATTTAATCCATTCTAGAACAAAAAGATTTTTTTTAATATATCTTCTTTTGATGATATTTGTGTTTAAATGAGGTTATCAGGATGAAAGAAAATAGAATCTTCTTCAAAAAGAGGAATTTTTAAAACAAAACTTGATAAATTTTTTAGTTGATTTTCAATTTGAATCATTTCTTCATCTAATTTTGAATTATTAAATTTTATGTGATGACTATATGATGATGCAATTAATGAATTTGCATATTTGTTTAACTCATTGAAGAACTGATTAAATTATATGCAGAATTATTTGATGCATATGATGTAAGACTGTCTATCCTAAGAGATCTGAAGGAACTAGCTCTACTTAATCCCTTTATAATATTACTTATTGTCACATAAAATAATCACAATTTTATCCTTAATCAATTCAAATAATTTCCTGAACATGCACCACCATAAACGGATCAACACGGGACTTATGCTCATTTTGTCCTTAAACACCGCTATCTAGGCTCATAAAACCGTTTATAGGAAATTCAATTTGAACTAAGACATGACTAAATTGATTATTAAAGACCGTTTCAATGGTGTCAAATAGTATTCAAATCAAAATATTAAAAAAAGTTATTATCTTAAATTAATATAAGGTAAATCTATATTTTTTGTATTTTGTATAAAATATTATATATATATATATATATATATATATATATATATATATATATATATAAATTTTGTATTTTAAAAACAATAAATAATAATAATAATTAGAAAAAAAAAAGTGTTTGCATCGGGTGGGTAATTGAAGATGCATTATAGTGTCACATGGGGTAGCGTTACATTTTGGTTCTATTGTGCTCAATTATCATGTAGGGTATATATATATTTTATGATACAATATTTTTATAAAATTTAGCAATTGGTTGGTACGTTTGTCAGTGTGAGGTCTCCATTAATAATAATAAAAAATAAATAAATAAGAAAAAATCTTAGGTCAAAAGTCATAGGGTTATATACACGTCTTAAAGGTTTATTTATTTATTTATTATTTATTATTTGTTTTTTAAAATCCAATTAAATAATATTACACTATAAATTTTAGCAAAGCTTTGTGGTCCACCGACATAGACGTTCCAACTCTATCTCAACCTTATAATTGATTTATATTTTAATAATTTTCTTTAGCAAAAAAATCATACCAAAACTTACTATGTTTGTACCATTTCGTAATAATATATAAGAAACTTCTTTTATAATTTTAATTTCTTTTTTTTTATGTGTTAATTAAATTAAGATCATGTTTGAAATATTGGAATATAAAATAACGTTGAGATTTTGATTTATCTCCTCTAGATGGTATTGGGTCTAGTCTTGATATAGGTTACAATATCATATGGTAGAGAATAACAAAATAATATTAGAGATCATTTTGATTTAATGAAAATTAAATTTTTATTCATATTTCTATTTATAGTTTTATGCTTTTTTTTTTTACTAAAAATATCCTCAATCGATATTAAATACAAAAAAATTTAGATAAATTAATACTTGATAATTTGATAACCTTGGTTAAGTAATGTCTTTTGTCGGTTTTGATTTAGAGTCAACGTGTTAAGTTAATAATTTGTTAATTTATAAAATAATATATTGAAGAAAAATCTTTGTAATTTCATATAGGACCTGCTTATTATATAAATTAATAATTTCCTTATATGAACCTAAATCTATATGATCTATCTAAGATGTCTTCATAATGCATGTTGCAATACCACAACTAAGTTCATATGATCTTATATGAAGTGTTTATTGGTGCTTGCCTTTGGAAGAAAGCCATGAGCCAATGATCTTTCATGTAGAACGTGAAATAGAAGGAAGGATGAGGGAATCCTCGATTATCAGCCCAAGGGTTCTCATAATTGAGTTTTGTTGATCACAAAACAATGTCAAGCTTACTAACCATTCAAATCAAGTAATTATTTTAGATTCACTTTTGAAATTTCAAAGAAAGTTCATGGAAACTTGAAAGAAGATTAATACCGTGAATAATTGAGATCCTCAAACACTTAAAGTGACCCAAGACTTATTGTAAGAATGATATTTGTTGGTGGACTTGAGTCGACATCTTTTTCATGCACTTCAAAATTTTAAAATCATCCATCTTTGAACTTAGAAGAGATTAATTATCATCAAAATTTGGATGGTTTCTTGTTTTGGATTAAAACCTTGAGTCAAATTCTTTCTAAACTTATCTTAAAAGGTTTTAAGTTATTGAACATAAGTTGTTGGAGGTTCCAAGTGTCAAATAGGGGTTTTTTAGCACCTTACGATGTAGCCAGTTGAGGTAGGGAGGAACTTGTTGAGTCAGTTGGGCTTGACTAATCGAGATGCACTTTGCACCTTCTCTCTCATCTAGTAACATAGGCTCAATCGGTTTCTTAATTGAACCCCAATGATCACCTATCAATGCATTAAATGTAAAAAGGTTAGTAAATTGGTCAAACCAATTACTCAATCGATTGAGCCCTATTTATGACTTTTGGGGTCCTCGAGCTAGGAAACCATAAATTAAAGAGTTTTAAAGAATTTATGGATAAGAGAACAACTACATTCAAGTGAAAATCTATAAAGCTCTTCTAAAGTGCATTTAATTCTTAGCTTACAAATTATCTTCGTGCACCTCAAGTTTTTCCTAGTTTTCTTGTATTATAAGTTGCTACTAGGATTGAAGTTCATAAATTTACCCTTATCTAATGATTGTTAGAGGATTATTCAAATAGGTTGATCACTTAAAGAGTTGTAAAAGTCCATTGGAACATTGGAATCCAAGTGTAGACATTTAAGGCTTGTGGTTCAAGTCTTGAAGATAGTAAAACTCTCATTTGGTCAGAATCTTGAGGAGAGTTGATGTAGGCAACTTATTGAATCATTACAAAAGAATTTACAATTTTTTTTTCTCTCAATTTCTTATAATTGCTCTTTATTTATTCGTTATCATCTCCATATCTTGCTTACATTTAATTAATTTTAATTTTAACTCCCAATCCCCCTGGGTGATTATTGAAATTGAATTAGCTTTTTTCATAATTGGTATTAGAGCAAGACCTCTTGTTTTTTACTCAACCACCTAAGAGGAAAGAACTAATTCTTCTAATTCATCTTATATGGAAGAGTTCTTTATTAATAGACTTGCATTTTTTGGAGATTGATTACTCCTATTAGAAAACTAGGATGACATGGTTTTTAAAATCCATTGATTATGATCTTTGAGATATTATCCAAAATGGTCCTCATATTCCAGCTAAAATTGAGAATGAAATTGTTATACTTAAACCTAGCTAAGAGTGCAAGGAGTTTGACAAAAAAAAAAGAAAAAGCTCAATTAAATGCTAAAACTATTTATTATCTACATTATGCAATTGATAGAAATGAATATAACCGTGTTTGTTAATGTGAATCCGCTAAGGATATTTAGAGATTGTTAGAAATAACTTATGAAGAGATAAATCAAGTTAAAGAGTCCAAAATCAATATTATTGTGCAAAGTTATGAGGTATTATCTATGAAAAAAATGAACCTATTATTAAGGTGTTTACTAGGTTCACTGACATCATCAATGGACTCCAAGCTTTGAGAAAGGTCAACAAAGAATTGGAAAAAGTTATGAAGATTTTAAGATTTCTTTCTAAGAAATGGGAAATTAAGGTTATGACTATCCAAGATACCTTACAAAACTTCCTTTAGAGGAATTAATTAGATCCTTGATAACACACGAAATCACCATGAAGAGTCATCAAGATGTGAAAAACAAAAGAAAAGCATAGCTCTTAAAGCCTCCATTAATGATGATGAAATAGAAGAAGCTAGTAAAATGATGAGGACCTTGTACTCATCATAAGAAAATTGAAGAACTTCATCAAGTTTGAGTACAATAAAGGAAAATGCAAAAAAGTTTGGCCATATTAAGTGTACCCTCTATTCTGTCCTCTTGGCACGTGCTATCTAGGGTTTGTTCTCATTCATCCTTTGTTCCCTCATTGTACACTTAAGGTCCTTTTTTGAGTTGATGTTGAATCTCTATTGGTGGTTCACTGCGATTCATTTGATCATTATCTTTGGACTTTTTTTAGAGACATCTTAGAAGGTTTTTAGGGATCTTTAGTGTGATGTTCCTATTTTTAGTTTAAGATTTTACTAGTTTTGTTGATTTTAGTGTATTTAAACGTGACTCTAAGATTTAATGTGGAAAACCTATGAAGAAATAAAAAATAAAAAAAAATCTGCATACCTAAAAGTGATAAAAAAAACATCTACTATGAGGAAAATTAAATATATACAAGGACCAAGTCCAAGCCTTCAATTCTTTCCCAGATCACTTGTCTTGTGCCTTTGAACCTCAACTACCCACTTTTTTCTTCCAAAAGCATACTTGAATTCCATACCAAGCTTGATTTCAACTTCCTCTTGAATTCACACAAGAATAAATTTGGGTTTTACTCCAAAAATAACAAATATGAGAGTAGAGATGAAACTTACATAGAATCAATCCATTGAAAGAAGTTTTCTCACAAAAGATTATTTTCAACTTAAAACCCATAAAATTGTCTTTTAAACCAAACACCCCCAAAATAGGTAAAAAAACTTATTGTGACATCCCACATCGTATAGGAGGGACAGTTTCTGACGCTATATAAGTATGGACTTCTCGTAACCCTATAAACACGTTTTAAAGTCGTGAGGGCCCCTTTGGGTCTAAAACGGACAATATCTACACGATTGGGAGTGGATCGTTACAAATGGTATCAGAGCCGATCTTCGACCTTAGTGTGGGGTTTGTTTGTCCCCATAAGGGTGTATGTTTGTTTGGCCTTATAATTCCGTAGGACACAACAAAGACGTTATGTCTGCACGGGGAGGTGTTTGTGATATCCCACATTAGATAGGGGGGAAAGTTTCTGGCACCATATAAGTATGGACTTCTCATAACCCTATAGACGTATTTTAGAGTCATGAGGGCTCCTTTGGGTTCAAAACGGACAATATCTATACGGTTGGGAGCGAGTAGTTACAAAGAACCTTAAGAAGACCCTCTAACTCTCATAGCCATGAAATCATCTGCTTAAAAAAAGGGCATAAATGCTCAGTTTTTATCTCCATCCAACAAATTAAGATTTTGCAAATGTGTTCGAATCTTGATCAATAAATTTTTTTTGTTAAATTCTAGGTATAATAGGAACCATTACCCTTTTGTGTGCTTGATCAGTAATTAATCCAAATATTTGAAATATAAAATTTGACACTCATAAACTTCAATTCCAATTTTCAACAAAAGAAATAAGTTTAAAACTAGGTTGATCAATGCTTGATATCATCCATCACCTATAAAACACTTACCATTTTCTCTAGCAATCTTCAATCATGATTAACTTGGAATTGACAATAATTCGAGGAATGATTTGAATCAATGGAGCTAGGAGAACACAATTGGAATTTTGACCTGGAATTGTCAAAACGCAAAGATGTTTACACCTTCATTAGGACTTTGGACAATGAGAATTAAGGCCCTATGATCACTAATAGAACCAAAGGCATGAAAATCAAAACTATGCTAATGAAAAGCATAATTAAGAAGATTGTCAACATAGGACCATAACCAAGTCCTAAATGGGATCCATGACAGTGATCTCTACGATCAACCTACAATAATAGAAGATTTACATATGACATTTGTAAATGCACATTTTTTTCTAGAAATTGGCTACGGTTGTGTTCACATATTGGTCAAAGAATATTTTTAATTAAAGTATGGATGATTAAAATGAAAGCTTCCTAGGTTCAACCTTCATCTTGCTCCTCTTCATATACCTGTTCCAAAAATAAATCTTAAATCCAACAAACAGGGTATGTTCCTTCTCCATCAAAATACGAGAAAATGACATTTAGTTCTTGAAGATTCAAGAGCTGAGGTTCTTTAGTCCCTTGAATAGAGTATTAAGATCTAAAGGGATTTTTGGATGGCAAAAGAGATAAGTCTGCATTTCCAATGGCTAACCATATATAGTATGTCATTGTTGTTGTGTGGATTCAAAATCATAAAAAGGTAAATCAAAAGAATATTTGAGATAATCTAATAATATAATGATTATTTCACCGATTCCTTAATCATTAGAAAAAATAAAAGTACAAACTTGAAGCAACCTGATAATACAAAAGAAGACCAGATTTTTTGATACATGAAGAGAGTCATATAATGAGCTCAAAATCATCATTTCTATATACAAAATCAAGAGCTCAATAATAAAATAGCAGTCTAACTACTTCAACATAATGACAACTTCAAAATGATAAACAAAAGCTCCACGAACTCTCAAAGTCGGATCAGTTTACCATATTCTTCTTGGGAGTCTCATAGTTTAAACTTTCATAAATTTAAGAGTTTATTTTTCAAACAAAGGGTCTTGCTGAGATAAACCATGAGAGCTAATAGACTTAGTCGTTGAAAAGAAATCCAAATTCCACGAGCAAGAAGAAGAACAAGATTGTGAATTCCACAGTTATCTCAGTCCGGAAAGGGATCCATGATTCCATGAGTGATCTAAATCGTCACGTCCACAATAGCAGAAAATGTACTGAATTTTTTTATTGTAGTCAAGACCTAAATAACACCAAATCAAGGACAAAATGATGTCAAAATTGGTAAAGAAACAAGCTAATGAGTCCATATTAAAGTTGTTACATTTTTATCGGCTTGCCTTTTATAAGTGGTTCTTGTCCATGGTGGGGAAGAAATGTGTCTTCAAGGCCTTTTGTTACAGGAACTCCTAGTAAGTGCAGACTTCCAAATCAGAACAGAGCATCTTCAGTATTGGTAATATTGCATAAAAAGCCATGGAAGTACAACACCTACCTTCTATATATCTTGAAAAACCATCACAATAGCAAAACAGAAAAATCTTCATCAACTCATCCCCATCTGGAACAACAATCACAATAGCAATTAAACATACAAAGTAATTATTTTAGGAAAAATAGAGTTGTATGGCTTTCAGAGGGGATCTCACTGGTTTCTTTTGTGTTGTCTTATTTTGCTTCTCTTTTGTCGGCTTCTAATTTGGGATTATGCTATGCTAGGTGAAGCCTAAATCTAAAAATATTTGGATTAAACTATTGCTATTTACCTGATTTTCATCATCATGATCATGATTCCAATAGAAGTTTTCAAATTTGATGAAGTCTAAATCTAAAAAATATTTGGATTAAACTCTCACTATTTACCTGATTTTCTTCATGATGATCATGATTCCAATAGAAGTTTTCAAATTTCTTCCCGTCTAAGAAATAGCTGGTACAAATTTATGGTATATATGTCACAAGAAAGAACCCAAGCAATAAAAATGCCTCACTAACCAAAGGTTGTCTAAAAAGCAGCTCCCCATGCCTGCATATGAGGAAAAGCCAGCAGGTAAAATCCTATGCATCTCTAGTGGCAAACCATATATAGTATGTGCCAGTGTTGTTGTGTACCTGAAAGAGATCTCTTTGAAACTAGTAATCAGAAGTTGTTTTAGAAAAACCTGCATGACTTAACAAAGAAATGGCTATAAGTGTATATATATATATATATATATATATATATATATATATATATGCAAAGAATGCTAAACAAGTAAACGAATCTATAGGGCTGCTTGGTGCACCTGCTTTGGAACACTGGAAAGAGAGTTGCATCCAGAAAGAATCGAAGCAATATAAGAGAAATAGTTAAAGGGAAAAAAGCCCACTCAAGATTCACAAAATAAGTCTTAGAAATATGACAAATGGCAGTATAAACCTTGTTAATTGAATAAGTATTCTTAGAACAATAGCTACCACAAGCCAATCTTCCCTGCTCTTCTTCCATCTTTGTTCCGGACTCATAGTTTCAGAATAAATCTCAAATAAAACAAAGTAGAGCAAGTTCTGCACCCATCTCATGCCTGAAAGAGATTCATGCCTCCTAGTACCAATAATCAGCAGTGGTTCTCAATGCATTTGCTCATGGAAAACAAAGCAGAGAGAGCTACATCAGCATATGCAAAGAATTCTAGTCAAGCTCATGTTTCACTTTTAACAATAAATCTAACTCATATCAAATATTATTTGAAGAAAAGAACAAACCTGATTGTAAATTGGTGTGCAATCCTTGTCATTAGAAAGCCAAACCTCTCTTACAACTTGTGGGACATGAGCCATGCACAGTTCTTGATACTAAGATAGGAGAGGGGAGGTGGACGGCCAGTGCTTATACCTGAGATTCTTGCAATTATAGATCTCACTGACTTCCTCTGTCTCTACAAGAGAAATAGACTGATAAATCCAGGAATCACCTAGTCCATTTTGGAAGTAAAATCGAAACAAATCTTAGAAAACCTTGGTTGGCTTCTCAAATTGTTCAGAACGTCGGCCACCTGGGGTTAATCTTCCATTGCTCATCTCTGTATGCTTGTTCCAACTTCCAAACATCTAGCTCAAGAATTTTTATTTATTTTTAAATCAAACAAACAGAGCACTTTGCTTGTAAGTTATCGAGCATATGACATTTGTAGGTGTCATTGAACCAATAGACTTAGTCATTGAAAGGACTATAGGCATGGCAATCCAAATTCCACCAGCAAGAAGCACAAGAAGATTGTGAATTCCACAATTATCTCAATCGGGAATGGATCCATGAGTGATCTAAATCATCATGTCCACAACACTAGAACATGTACTGAATTTCTTGTTGTAATCAAGGCCTAAATAACACCAAAGCAAGAACAATAGTGATGTCAAAATTGGTAAAGAAACAAGCTAATGACTACATATCAAAGTTGTTTTATTTTTATCAGCTTGCCTTTTGTTAGTGGTTCTCATGTTTGGCGGAGAATAAGCAATGTCTCCAAGGCCTATTGTTACAGGAACTAATAAGTGCAGACTTCCAAATCAAAACAGAGCATCCTCAGTACTAGTAATATAGCATAGTGTTTCACAAGCACTGAAACAACAAAATCTTCATCAACTCCACTTTCCATCTGGAAGAACCATAATAGTGATTGGGTTATTATTTTAAGCATATAAAGGATTAAGAAAAAAGATCATCCAATACCCACCTTGAGCATACAAAGTCATATTAAGAATTTGGGATTATGATATGCTAGATGAAGCCTAAATCTAAAAAATATTTGGATAAAACTGTTGCTCTTTACCTGATTTTCTTCATCATATCAAGATCATGTTCTCATAAGGAGTTTTCAAATTTCTTCCTGTCTAAGAAAAAGGTGAAAAAACATATATGTGAAGCATCCCCCATGCCTGCATATGAGAAATAGCCAGCCGGTAAACTGAGAAATTGGATGCAAAAGCTAGTAAGGATGCAAAAGTAGGAGTCCTTGTTGTTGTGTACCTGAAAGAGGCATCTCTTTAAGAGCTAGTAATCAGAAGTTGTTTTAGAAAAACCTGCATGAATTAACAAAGAAATGGCCATTGACAAATAAACTCAAGGTCCATAAGCATATCAAAAGAATGCTAAACAAGAAAACAAATCTTTAGGGCTGCTTGGGACACCTGCTTAAGAACACTGGAAAGAGTGTTGCAACCAAAGAAGAAACCTGAAACAATTAAAATGATTAACAGAGCATACTTTAAGAATAAATCTAAAGTCATAGAAACAGAGAATGTTCTGCACCTCACTTATGATGAAGAAGGTAGTGTACGTGACTTTGTTGTTAGTTACATACCCAAAAGAGAGCTACATCAGCATATGCAAAGAATTCTAGTCAATAATCTTTCACTATTAACAATAAATCTAACTCATGTCAAACATCATTTGGAGAAAAAGAAGAACCTGATTGTAAATTGGTCTGCAATCATTGTCATTAGAAAGCCAGGCCTCTCTTACAACTTGTGGGAGATCTCATTGGTTTCCTCTGTGTCTCTGTAAGAAAAACAGACTGATAAATCCAGAAATCACCTAGTCCAGTTTGGAAGTAAAATCAAAACAAAACTTAGAAAACCTTTATTTGGTTGGCTTCTCAAATTGCGCACAATGTTGGCCACCTTGGGTTAAGATTTTGTTTAATCAAACATCTAGCTCAAGATTTTTTTTTTTTTTTTTTTAATCAAACGAACAGAGCGCCTTGTGAACCCTAATATCCAATAACAATACAAGCATATGACATCTGTCAGTGCCAGAAATGGCTATTAGAATTCTTAAATTTGGCAAGAAAATCACGACTCAAACTCTGACGTGAATTTTCAGGAATTAGTCTATTGAAATGAGCTCAAGAGTGAAAGGATATTCCAATTAAGGAAAGGTGAGTCAAGAAATCAGACCTTTTGAGATGTTGAACATCTATACATTGTAATTTTGATCCATCTTGGAAGAATATATGTAAAGAAGTGGCCCCAATCAGAAGCAACAAGTAGTACCATAATGAGAGTGAAGCAGAAGCCACTCTAACCTGAAGGACATCAATAATCATTAATAATAAATCAAACTGGCATTTCAGCACATCATTATGTTTTCAAGAAAACTATTTTGGGCATTGATGCAGTGGCACCTTCATTAGAATAGGACCTGCCCGTTTGTAAATTGTCATTGATGTTCCAGAAAAGGGCACATCTGTCAAGTAGTTGAAGCTTAGGGAAGTTGGAGATTCGTAATTCTTCAAGAGAGCTTAAAGCAAGCGCTCTGCAGGCAAATTTTTCAAGAAAAGCGAGTCCTCCCAGGGCATGAGTTTATTGCATTTCCGTCAAGTTGACATAGGTTGGAGGGAAAACCCTCTCTTTGAAACAACAATTCTTGACAACCTTTTAAACTCTGTTTCTGCAAAGATGAATGGGTATGCTTCAGCACCATGATAGCAAGACTCTTTCTGCTACACAAAAATTAAGACATTGAAATCATTTGCTATTTTAAATCTTGCAATATGTAGATAAGTGGAACACTGGAAAAAGAATAGAAGCAAGAAAAAATGAAAGCAATTAAAATTACTTACTAATAAGCAGCTAACTCGAATACCTCCCAGGTTTCCCCATGCCTGCATAAGAGAAATAGGTGGAGAAAATGAGAGAAGCCCACCTGAAAGATAAGCAGAACAGTTTTGGTCGTATGCTTGAAATGTAATCTACCTGGGATCAATCTTCCCCTGTTCCAGGTCTCCAATTTCAGAGAATCTTCAGATGAACAAGGCAGTGGTTCACTTGGTTTTGGGAATACTGCCAAATCAGAAGTGTCAATCCTCCTCTCTACTCTTCATATATTTACTTCAGGCTTGAAGCTTTCGGAAATATATAAACAAATAAAATTCTTAAATAAAATAAACTGAGATTATTTCACATTTTCTAAAGAACAAGTACCTGACTGTACATTATTGTAGCACCAACTTGGTTACATTAGTACACCATTGATCTCTACTTGTGGAATGTGAGCTATATAACACCATTCTCGGCCTTTCTCAAATTGGCACCGTTGTTCTAGCAATGGGCAGTTGTCGACCCTAAGACAACAGAGGGAGTCTGGCAGTCTCTCTGTTGTCAAGTACTGGAGCTTAGGGCAGTTCCAGATAGTTAATGTTTCAAGAGAGGTGAGGTGTTGAAGACCCGCTTGTGTCAAGGATTGGAGCTGGGGGAAGTCGTCGACATCTAAAAGTTTGAGAGATGCAAGGCTTTGAAGACCCAATTCTGTCAAGGATTGGAGCCCTGGGCAGCCCCAGATTTCTAGTTCTATGAGGGAGGTAAGGTGCTGAAGACCAGAGAGGAACTGGAACCCAGGGTACATGCGGATGTGTAATCTTTGAAGAGAGGTAAGGTGCTGAAGACCAGAGAGGAACTGGAACTCAGGGCACTTGCGGATGTTTAATTCCACAAGGGAAGGAAAATGTTGAAACCACTCTTCTGCAAAAAATTGGAGCTCAGGGCAGGCGCCGATGTATAATGTTGTGAGAGAGGTAAGCCGTTGAAGGCCCTTGCTGTCCAAAGACTTGAGTTTTGGAAACTTTCTAATTTGAAGAGAGGTAAGACCGGAGGGCAGTAGGCAGTCCTTGGGAAATGACTCCACGTCTTCGCATCCACCAACGATTTCGAGATGTGTAAGAGAGGCCATTCTTTGCAAACCCCAGTCCACTTCGGGTGTGAGTTTATTGCAATTCCGAATTTTAAGTTTACAGAGGTTGGAGGGCAAACCACGGAACAATAACTCTGGGCAATCTTCTAACTCTAATTTGCGCAAGGATGACGGTGTGTGCGCCAGCAACTTGAGCTTCAAGCATTCACTGATCTTATAACAGGCTGAGTCAAGAGCGGGTAATTCAATATACACAAGATTAGGACACCCTTCGATTTTCAAATAATTAAGAGATGCGGGATCCCCCTCTGAAATCGAAATTGTGAGGAATTCAAGCCCTTCAAGATTTACGATTCGGAGATCAATCAAACTCGGGAAGACGGCTAATGAGAATGATAATGAGAGAGACTCACAGGTACAATAAGAGATCCATAATTTTTGAAGGAATGGGTGGTGGCATCTCAGCAGCTCAGGTAGGAGAAACTCTACTTTGTTACAATCCGAGATTGATAGTGATTGCAATGTAGAGGATAAATCACATTTCTCCAAGGATCTGGAAAAGCAACATCTCAAGAATTTTAAATCACACAAATTAGTTTGCAGGATTCTGTTCTCCACTAGAGACTCTACAGCATCACATTCTGTAATTGTGAGCTTGTGATGTGGCCCAAATGGTAGTTGCTTCAACTGAGATACGTCTGAAATTTCAATATCTGAAGTTTGAAGAGCAGTGAATCCCGAAGCTGGCCTTTTCAACTGCAATTTACCGAAATTCCGCATCCTCAATATTCTGACGGCAGGAACTTTTAGCGAAGCCACAAGCAGCTGTGGGCATTCAATAATTTCAAGTTTCTTCAAGCATCGAAGTTGTTTTGGTAATTTGCCAGTGAGTTTAGGACAATGGATTATATAAAGCTCCTGGAGACGAGGGAATTCTCCACGTCTGCATCCACAACGTAACCATTTCTCCCACTCGCACATATACTCAAATCTTAGAGTTTGTAGAGATCGGAAGTAGGGTTTAATTGTATTGGAGGAGGAAGCACCCCTATAAAACTCACTGCCCACCTTCTCAATTCCTGTCATTCTTGAGATACGTAAATGTTGAAGAGAGGTTAGCAACCCAAGTGGAGGCAATGATGAGCAATTTTCACAATCCCAAAGCTCTAGCTGCAAAAGATTGGAGAATGAACGATCTCCTAACCAATGTGGAAGTATCACGCCAGGATAGTTTCTGATTTTGAATTGTTTTAAATTTGGATGAGGTTGTAAGTTGTTGAGTATATGATCGATTACGCCACTTTGTACAACACCATCAGCAATTTTGTAACTCCAATTCAAGGCTAGTTTATCAAGGTGTTTCTTATCCTTCATATTCGCCTGCAATGCATCCTTAGCACATGCCACATTCTCCATGTTAGAGATGTCAAGTGTTCCCCTGATATCTGAAAGCTCTCCCAATTCACAAATTCTTAATCCACTTTTTTGCCCCATAATAAATTTGGTCAATTGTTGTAAACTTTTTAATTGACCAATGTGACTTGGCATTTCACTCAAGTTACATGCACTAGGGAGATTAAGATGACGCAAATTAATCAATTTCCCGATTCTTGATGGCAATTCTTTGAGTTTAAAACAACCCAATAATATCATCGTTTGTAAATTGTACAAATAACAAACAGAATCAGGCAGTTTTTCAATCATTGTATAAGAGAGATCCAAATAACGCAAATATATTAATTTGCCTATTGAATCAGGTAAATCTCTAATTTTGTAACACTGTAATGACAACACTCGTAAGTATCTCATTTTCGGTAATATATCATGCAAAACTCTTTTACTTAATGCATAGAAATAGAGTTGCATTGTATCCAACTCTCCGAATGTTCGAAGACACTTCACTTCTGTAAGGCTTTCAAACTTCTTAAATACAATCGATTGAGCACTTCTGACATGAAACAAATGATGAGCCTTCTCAGTAATTTTTTGCACTTTATCATCTTCCAACCGAACACAAAATTCTCCGGATATATATTGAGCCAAGTCATGTATGAGATCATGCATGACAAAGCATGATTCTTTGGTAGCAGATCTGTGGAAAAATGACTTAGAGAGAAGTTCATGAAAATAAAGGTCACCTACCTCTTCCATTCTTTCATTGCTTTGTGAATGTCGTAGAAATCCTTCTGCCATCCATAGTAAAATCAGCTTCTCTTTATCGAATTCATGGTCCTTGGGAAAAATGGAACAATAAGCAAAACAACGCTTGAGATGCAAAGGGAGATCATGGTAACTCAGTATCAACGATGGAAGAATTTCAGGATTTTGCAAGCCCCATATTTCACTTTCCAAAATTTTTTCCCATTCCGTTTTGTCAACTTTAGAATGCAAAAGACTCCCCAGTGCTTTTACCGCTAAAGGTAATCCTTGGCACTTGGCCACAATCTTTCTGCCTATTGATGCTAGCTGAGGAAATGCCGTGGAGTCTCCATTTTCAAATGCAAGTTTTGTAAATAAGGACCAACAACCATCAGCGGATAACTCTCCCAGAGAATAATGAGGATGAACTGCCTGCATGACTGCTGCAACTTTTGTACTGCGAGTAGTCACAACAACCTTGCTTCCTTTCCCAGCAGCTAGGAGCGGAATTCGTAGCCGATGCCATTCGCTACAACCTTTCTCCCAAACATCGTCGAGAACGAGTAGAAATTTCTTGTCACCAAGACTCCCTTTCAGTTTAAGCTGAAGCAAATCTAGGTTGTCTCTTTGCATATCAGAAGGGGTTGCACATCCGATTCCCTCAAGAATTAATTTGGTTACCCTGACAAGAAGAAACTCCTCCGAAACACAAACCCATGCTTTCAAGTCAAAGCTCTCCTTCACTCTGGAGTCGTTGTACAGAAGCTGAGCCAGTGTGGTCTTGCCTGCGCCGCCCATGCCGACTATGGAGATCACATCTATCTTGTTGGTGCTTACATTATCAGACAACAACCTTGTCATCATCTCCTCTTTGATTTCATTCCTGCCGAACACACAAGATTCATCGACCAGAGAAGTCGAGGGTGATCTTGGTGGCAGTTTCTCACCATCGCCTGGTTTCAGCCCAAGTTTATCTATTGCTTTTTCAAGAACTTCCAGTTTGCCAATCATCTCATTTACCCTGGACTCTATGCTGCTTCGATAATTAGCAAGTGGGGCCTTCATCCACGTAGAGATGTTGTTCCATACCTGAGCTGAGCCAGTCTGGGAGTGATCATCAGCTTCCATCTTGCATCGCAGAGCTTCAGTAGCAATCTCGTCCAGTAGGTCTTCCGCATCATACAGAGTACCCTTAACATGCAGGAGCCACTCTTTGACTGCTGGGTCCGTGAATTGCTTAACCTCAGCATGGTTGAGCACTGCATCCACAATCAGCAATTTGATCTTCAACTTGCTGAGGAGTGAATCACTGAGCTTCTGTCCCCTGATGAAGTCGAGGCCTTCGGAAGAAGTCAACCTGTCGAAAAGAAATTGGAGTGAAGCAGAGAGAAAAGCTCCTCCAACTAACTCTAGGGCCATGTCTGTTTCTCGATCTGCAGAGGAAGTGAAAGAATTGAGGGGAAATGGAAAGACGAACAGGAATTTGTTAGGAAGAATAGGAATGGAGTTGCTGCTTTCTTTGCTTCAACAATGACTCAATGCCATCAATGATGGAGTGGAAAGCAATGAAGAAAGCAAAATAAGAGTCAAAAAGATAAACAAGATGGGACACAGAAGCACGTGGCCTGTCATTTAAACTTTTTATTTCTAAATAATAAATTTGTTGTAAACAAATTAAAATTAAAATTGGAACATGTATTTGTTTCTTATACTTTTAAACTTTGAAATAAATTATAATCACCATTTCAAGTAAAATGTTCAAATTGAAATTTATTATGATGACGGTTGATATTATATTATTTAATATTTAAAATTAATTTTAATTATTAATTTTTAATAATAAGTAATGATTTGAAATTGATGATTCCTAATGGAATGATTTATTATATTTGTGACATTATTAATAATTATTTTTATATTAAGTAAATATGTGATAGAATGGGATGCTTGAAAAAATAAGCAATGATTATAAAGATTTGGTTTTATTATTTTCAATATATAAAATTTTTGAGAATTATTTTTTTATCTTATTTAATTAAAATAATTTAAAATGGATTGGAGAGTTATATATAAAAGTATAATTTGAGATAAATTATTTCCTTTAAATACTTTATAAATAATTTAAATTAATTAAAATAACATAAATAAACCAATAGTCATATTAATCAATAAATAATATTTAAATATAAATATATTAAATATATTATCTAATAATATTTTAATATATTAATAATATTTTATTAGCGGTGTTGTGTGCATAATTAAAATTTATTACAACAATTTAAGAGATTTAGAATATGAATATTTTAATGTTTAAAAGTTAATTTTAATTGTTAGATTGTGTTGAGTTTGGATTTTTTTTTTTTTTTTAGCTTTTATTTTTGTTTTCAATTTTTAATTTTTAATTTTTTTGAAAATAAGTTTGATTAAGAAAAGTAAAATATTTTTTAAAAATATTAAATTTGTAAAGTCAAAATTATTTAAAAAGTATAAAATTTGATAAAAGTGTAGATTGTTTTAAGCTTTCATTAATGTAAAAAAAATTGTGAAAAAAAAATAAAAGTAAAATTTTATGTGAGAAAATGAGATGTTCAAAATGAGGGTAACAGTAGAGGAATGAAGGTGTCAGTTAAGGGGGTGGAAAGTAGGCAACAGGGTATGGTTTATTTTGTTTTCTTATATCTTAATATTATATCATTATTATTTTATTTTTAATTAAAATATCTTAATAAATTATTTTTATTATATTTATAATTAATAAAATAAATTATTTAAACATAAAAAATATATTTATTTAAAATAATTCAATCTAATAAATAGATAAAATGTTCATAAGGTACATAATATTTGGTTTCAAATATATATATCAAATAATATTTTTTTATATTAAAGTCTTTTATACTTATTTAATTTTTTTTTCTTCTTTTTTTTTAAGAAAAATTTTGTTAGGAAGAATAGGAAAGGAGTGACTGCTTTCTTGGCTTCAATGGTGACTCAATGCCATTAATAATTGAGTGGAAAGCAAAGAAGAAAGCAAAATAAGAGTCAAAAAGAGAAATAAGATTGGGCAGAGAAGCACATGGCCTTGGGCAGAGAAGCACATGGCTTGTCCCTTGAAGGCTAGACATTACATTGGATTCCTTGAAAAAAAGATTCACAACAAGCCATCAAACTAAAAAAAGAAACCTAGTGAGGAGAGTTGTGTTTACCAAGCCAGAAACTGTAAATAAAGGCAACAACCTTACTTAGAAACATCTCATTTTACTAAGGATCAAATAGAGCATGTATACAAACTTAATCAATCTCAAGTCTCCTTAAATTAATCCCTTTTTTGGTCCTTAGCCAAGAAAGATAATTATCTTCCCACAACCCTTGTTAGCCTTGATTCAAATTGCCCATGAATTATAGATTTTGGTGCAACAGATCACATGATCGGTTCTTCAAATCCATTTCCTTCTTATAGTCCTTGTGCAGGAAACAAAAAATAAATAAAAATAGTTAATGGATCACTTTGAACTATTATTGGAAAAGGATCTATTAAAATTTGCTCGCTTCTTACACTCTATAATGTTCCTCATATCCCTAATTTGTGTTGTAATTTATTATTTATTAATAAATTAACCTATTACTTAAAGTATCAAGCTAATTTTTTCTCATCTCAATGTGAATTTTAGGGTTTGAACTTGGAGAAGATGATTAGCAATGCTAGACTAAGTGGAGGACTTTATTTCTTTGAAAATAGAATCGAACTAAGTAGGCAAGATCAAAGTACTTGTTTTAAATTTGTTTTAATAATTAGTGAGAATAAAATAATATTATGACATTTTAAGTTAGGACATCCCAATTTTAAATATTTGAAACATCTATTTCCAAAGTTGTTTATTAATAAAGATCTATCTTTATTCAATTGTGAAATTTATGAATTTGCAATGCATCATAATGTATTTTTTTTCTTCACAACCCTATAAAGCCCCTAAACCTTTTTCGGGTTGATACTTTTTCAGGAAATTAAAAAGTGGATTATGACCTTATGAATGTTTCTTTGGTGTATTTGCTAAAAGAAAAGTCATAAAGTAGCAAAAGTGTCTAATTTTTTTTTCACAGAATGATAAAAACACAATTTCAAATAAATATTCAAAATTTTAAAATTGATAATGAAACAAAATAGTTTAATCAATTGTTGGGAAACTACTTTTTGAAAAATGACACAATACATCAAAGTTTTTATGTTGATACACCTTAACAAAATGAAGTGACAAAAAGAAAGAATAGACATCTTTTAAAAGTTGTTAGATCACTCATCTTTTCAACAAAATATCCTAAATACCTTGGAGTGAAACTATTTTAACCACCACCTATTTGATA
Organism: Vitis riparia; assembly: GCF_004353265.1. NCBI lineage: Eukaryota > Viridiplantae > Streptophyta > Magnoliopsida > Vitales > Vitaceae > Vitis > Vitis riparia. The sequence continues at coordinate 3,283,092 of NC_048442.1, read as the reverse complement.
AATAGGATGCCTAGCTACTAGGTTTTTAAAATATCAAACTCCTCTTGATTTTTTTCAACACATTTTTTTCTACTTCACAGATTTCCATGAATTTACCTTTGAAAATTTTTTATTTTATTGCATTTGTTCATATCTATAATCATAATTGTGGAAAATTTGATCCTAGAGCAACCAAATGCATATTTGTTGAATATCCTTCAACACAAAAATGGTATAAATGCTTCAATCTTCGTATCAAAAGAATGTTTGTAACAATGGATGCCATTTTTTTTTTTAACTTAAACCTTATTTTACTCATGATCATCCTCAGGAGGACAATAAAAGTGAAATTTTCTATGATATCCTGATAGGGGAGAAAGTTATTAGGGGTATAAATGTATGAGTTCCTTTTAACTTTAGGAATATGTTTTAAAAAAGTAAAATTTTCTATGATATCCTGATAGGGGATAAAGTTACTATGGTTATATATGTATGGGTTCCTTTTAATTTTATGGTTTTAAAACCATGAAAACCCCTTAGGCTTGAAGCAAACAATATCTACATGTTTAGGAGTAGGTCATTACAAATAGTATCAAAATAAATCATCAATCTTGGTGTAGAGGGTTGTTTGGCCCCGTGAGGGGTGTTTGGCTATTTGACCCCACAATCTCATGAAACACAATAAAGATACTGTATTTGCATGGGAAGTGATTGTGATATCCCACATTGGATATGGAAAAAAATTATTGGATTATATATATATATATAAGTTTCCTTTAACCTCGTAGATATATTTTAAAGTTGTGAAGGCTACTTGGTCCAAAACAGACAGTATCTACACAATTGAGAGTGTGTCATTACAATCTCATTCCTAATAAGGTGTTTAAGTTATACCAATCACTGTTACAACCACCGTTAGTTCAACAACAATAGGTCATTACAAATGGTATCAAAATCGATTCTTGACCCTAGTGTAGGGGGTTGTTTGGCCCTGTGAGGTGTGCATGCTTGTTTAGCACCACAATTCCATAGGACACAACAAGGACATTATATTTGCATGAGGGGTGATTGTAATATCTCATATCGAATAAGGAAAAAAGTTACTACGCTATATATGTATGAGCTCCCCTTAACCTTGTAAACACTTTTTAAAGTTGTAATGGTCATTTGAGCCCAAAACAAATAATATCTACACAATTGAGAGTGAGTCGTTATAATTTCATTCATAACAAGATGTTTAAGTTAGATCAATCACTGTTTCAGCCACCATTAGTTCAACAACAATATGAAACTCCAACAAAATTCCTAGAACAATCTTTAAAAAAAAGAAAAAGAAAAAAAGAAAAAAGAAAAACAACCGCCTATCTTTGATAAGTCTATTAGGTGTAACCAAACTCTAGAAACAAACGAGTTAGTTATTGAAAATTTTAAATAACCTACCTTAATGCCGACACATAATCAGGACCATGAAAATACTGAATTTAGTAAAAATACAAGTAAAAACAATCAAGAGTTTCGTATCCACTCAAGGATAAATCATATTCAAATGATAGAAGAACCTACTTTATATCAAGGCCATGAATCTATTTTGAGAACAGATTTAATCTCACCACTTGAGAAATATAGGTCTCCATCTAAACCATGTTTTTTTTTCCAATATTAAACATGTAAAGTCTTTTAGTGATCTTGATGTCCCTGTTACATTTCAAAAAGGTATTAGATGTTGTATTCAACATCCTATATCCAATTTTGTGTCTTATAAGAATTTGTCATCTTCCATTGTCGCCTTTCAACTTTCTAGTGTAGAAATTTCGAAGAATATATATGATGCTCTAAAAATTATAGAGTGGAAAGAAGTTGTTCCTATGGAAATGAGAGCCTTTGAGAAAAATAAAACCTAAGAAGTGATAACTTTACCTAAAGAGTAGACTCCTACTATTGGCTACGAGTGAGTATTCACTGTCAAATATAACTTTGATGGCTTTTTACAAAAGTATAAGACACACCTTGCTACTAAGAGATTTACATAAACATATGAGATTGATATGAATGGCAACAAGGTGAGTTTGGGATGAGGCACCCACACCCCATTCTCATCCCACTTATACAATTTTTTCTCGTCTTGGTCCCAAAACCAGAGCAAGGTCGATGGATGTGTTCTCATCCCTGTTTACAAAAAAGAACAGCAATCCCATCCTGCCTTGTCCTGCTCTGAATTTGTGTTATGTTGAATTAGGGTTCTAATACAGAATTGTATACCAAAAACAATTGTATAACAAGTAAAACAAATATGTAAATCTTATGGCCAACAAACAAAAAACATAGATAATAATTCATTTTGTGCATTTCGCTTAAACAATTCCATAATACATTCTTTGTTTTATAAAGACTAATTCCAAACTAGACCATTCCACGTAAATATCAAAATACCCCAGAATCTATTACATAAATTTGAAAAAAAAAATGGAATTGTCATCCAAATACCAAAAGCATTTGTGGTATCATCTTTTCCAAGTGTTGTGTCAATCAGTATGCAACTTTAATATACAAAAATTTTAATTTTTAATAAAAGTTAGAGAAAATTAATATATATATATATATATATATATTATTTTTTGTTTTATATAAATAAAAAATTAAATTTTTTAACAAAGTAAAATCTTAGAACCACAACTAAATTTTTATCTTTTCTAATTAAAAATATTAAACATTTTAATAAATAAAAAAAGTTAAAAATCATGTTCAAGTTAAATCCATAAGCAAAAAATTAAAACCATAATCATTTACTCTAATTTCCACATGACAATTTAGTTTTTTTTTTTTAAATATAAACAATCTAATAAGATTTATAAACTAAATAAATATTTTATTTAGAAGAAATATAGAAAACCTTATATCCTAAATTTCTAAACCTATTCATTATGAATTTATTTTTATATTAGATTTATTCTTATTAATTACTTATTGTATATTGTTATTTTATGTTTAAAATATTTATAAATAATTAAAATCAATAAATATGAAAAGATGAAATATCAAGAAAAAAATTGAAATTAAAAAGATTTTATGAAGCTAACACATTAAAAGAAATGCAAAAAGTTGGACATGTTACGGAAGAGGGAAAAAAAAACTGTGATAGTCACCTATAAGATGAAAGGAGGGTTATAGGTGAAACTATAATGATTTTCCCTATTACAATTTTTGAAGATTATTTTCCCCAAAATACATATATTATGAAAGCTAAAAGTCAAACTTTTCAAAAATATTATTTTCTTGGATCCCTTCTTCTTCTTCTTCTTCTTCTTCTTATTATTATTATTATTATTATTATTATTATTATTATTATTATTATAAATCTCATTTATTTGTATATTTACTCAACAATCAAAATTGAGTAAAATATGTTTTTGAAAAAAAAAAATAGATGTTTAATAAAATGTAGGAAACATTTTTAAAATTTTAAAACATCACTTATAGTATTAGAAAATCACATCATATACGTATAGTCTATTTAGGAGTAATTCTATGGAGTGCTTTTAGTCTAAAATATGTTTTTGAAAAAAAAATATTTAATAAAATGTAGGAAACATTTTTAAAACTTTGAAATATCACTTATAATATTGTTTTAGATAAACACTTTAAGTGATTCTTCTAAAACGATTATTAGAGCTCGTTTGATAGACACTTATATCTAACACTTCAAAATTTTTATCATTTAATTTAAAAGTGTGTTTGATTGTGATTTTTAGAAGCATTTTTAATTTTTTTAATATTTGAAAGATTCTTTTTTTCAAATTTTAGAAAAATTAGAAGTATTTTCTAAAATCACTACCAAATGAACTCTCTCGTTTGGTAGTGATTTTAGTAAACGCTTCTAATATTTTTAACACTTAAAAAATGTTATAATTTACAACCCGTTTAATTATGATTTTAGAAAATATTTTTTACATTTTTAATACTTAAAATTTTTTATTTATAAACATTTTTTACAATTATTGTTAAATATACTCTGTTCAAAAAGATTATAAACATTTTTTAAAATTAGGTGAAATGTAATTTTGAACGTGTTTGGTAATAATTTTAAAAAATGTTTTTAATCATTTTTAATAATTAAATAATAAAAAATTTAAAGTATTAAAAATATTAGAAATGATATGTTAAATATAAAAAAGAATAAAAGCGTTTTCTAAATTCAAAGCTAAACATTAGGACAGCCGCTTTAAATAAAGAAGTGTAAAAGGGCCTAAGTGAGCCCAATGGGCTCTCATCCAATAGAAGACCCAAAACAAGAAAAACAGAAAATCTGAAAGAGGTGAGCCGCCATTCTTACTCAACTGCGGCGGCGGCCTGTACATTCACATTCAGCTTTACGCACATTCTCTCAATAAATTTCTCCCCCAAATTCCAAAGAGAGAAGTAGGGTACGGTATTCTACGCTCACCATGTCCATGTTTCTCCAGCAATGCCCTTCTCTCTTCACCTTCCCTTCCTCTTCTCCCTCCTTTTCTGCTCAGATTTCTGTGAAATCGACGGTCTTCTGTTGCCTGTCGCCTTCCCCGGTCACCGTCGTTAATGGTAACACGGAGCGGAGGAGTTCTGAGAGAAATGAGATTCGTCTTGGCTTGCCCAGTAAAGGGCGCATGGCTACTGACACTCTGGATCTTCTCAAGGTAGTTTCTTTCCCTCTTGCTCTGTTTGGCTGCCGGAAAGTGATGGAAAATTTAGGTTTTTGAATAGGAGTTGGACTGTTCGGGTTAGGAGTGGGGCGCTTTTGGTGGGGCTTTTATTTCATGAAAATGGTATAAGATGTGACATTGGGAATTTTCTCAAGGGACTCTTTCTCATATTTTTCTGCTTAACTGCGGGGGAATTTTTGGGAAAGTGAAAGAAAGCTTGGGGTTTTGAATAATTTGAATGTTTGGTTTGGGAGTGAGGTGGGTTTTTGGTTTCATGAAAAATTAAAATGATATAAGATGTGACATTTGGAATTTTGCCAAGGTATTTTATTCCAAATTCTCGCCAGTTTGACTGCGAAGACAGTGTGGAGAAAAGAGAGTAAGTTTAGCTTTTTGAATGGAAATCTAGACTTTTTGGTTTGGGGGCGACGTAGGTATTGGTTCCATGAGAACTGGAGGCGATAGAAGAAGTGTGATTGAGAAAGGTACTTTTACTTTAGCTTTCTTTTGTTCTGTTGCCCAGTGTGGGAAAGTAAACGAAGTTTTGATTTCTGAATAGGAATTTGGCATTTAGGCTTGGGTTGATGCATTTTTTCTGTGTCATGCGGAATCAAAATGGTGTATGATGTGTGATTGAGAATCTTCTTGATGTATTTTATTCGGTTTTTTGGCTGTTTGGCCGTAAGAAAGTGTAGCAAAAGAGGGCGAAGTTTGGAGTTTTGGAATTCCTTACCCTTAGGAGTGAAGTGGTTTTTTGTTTCATTAGAAATCAAAATGATATAAGATGTGTTGAGAATCTTCTGGAGTTATTTTTACTCAGTTTTCAAATGCTTGATTGTTGTGGAATTGCATGAAAATGAAAGTTAAGAGTTTGGAATATGAATTGGACTATTAAGCTTGGGATTCAGGTGGGCTTTTCATACTAACAAAATAAGATGCGAATCTGAGAATCTCTTAATGCATTTTTGAACAGGAATGACAATTTGGGTTAGGGCGATTTTGGTTTTGCTTTCCATAAGTCAAAAGGATAAAAGACTTGAGATTGGGAATTTTACTTCACTTTATTTTTCATTTTCTTAGTTTTTTCAGCAATCTAATGGAGGTCTATTAATCTTTTCTGCGAGTTTCCAAATTTCAATTGGTTGACGTCTGATTGGATGGTCTTTGGAAATTTAATGGCTCCATTCAGTATTTTAATATCAGTACAATTTGGAATTCAATTTCAGTTTGATATTGAAGCCCTGGAAAATATAGGAAAATGGAAGAAAATTTGTAGGTTTGAACCTTAACTGTGGCTCAATTTGACTGTTTAGCTTAAGCATGATGTGGGTCTTCCATTTGCTAAGAAATCAAAATGATATGATGGTGGTATGAGAAGATCCCTCAGTTCTCTCTGCAACCAAATGAAAGTTTTGCCCCTGGTTTCCAAGTTTGAATTGGTTAAGGGTCTATTTGGATGCCTAATGGGAATGGAATGACTCCATTGAGTTTGTTACATATCAGCACAATGGAGCTGTTCAATTTCCACCAGAAATTGAAACCTTGACAAACATGCATATGCTCCATTTTTCATGTTCACATTTTGATTTTTCATATTCTTCTTTCATAGGACTGTCAACTTTCAGTCAGGCAGGTGAATCCTCGACAATATGTTGCAGAAATTCCACAGGTGTGTGTGCTTATTCCTTTCGGATCTGCTGGTTTCATTATGAATTGAAAGATGTAGTTTCTTATTTCCATTAACTAATGAAGCCTTTTGTCTGGCATACCATTTCAAGTTCATCCGGTTTTTTTTTTTTCAATGTATCATTGATTGTATGGACGTTTTGGTCACATGTAGATGTCCATTGTATTTTGTGTTAGAAATAACAGGTCTTATACATGCATTAACGGCTTGCATATAGGTAACTTAGGTCAGTGGATATGACAGATCTTATAGACGGATTCTGAAATTATGTGTATGGGTCACTTAGGTTATTGGATATGTCTCTTAAAAGCCTCATTTCAACCTAACGTAACATTCAATTTCCACTGGGAATGTGCAAAAGAGAGTTGTTATGGAACTTGCACTCGCTTCTGTTTTTGTCATGAGTTACTTCTACATTTAATAATCTTGCATGATTAACTATCTAAATCTTTGCTATTGTAGAAAGTGAAGGCCTCTTTGTTCTTGTGAATCTGTGATTTTCTCTCCCATACCAACTACTATGTAAAGTATCAGATAGTGGCCTAACTCATCCACTCATAACTTGTAATGCAGTTTGATGAAAATGTAAAACTGTGAAAGGAAATTTTGATGTCAAAATCTCTGTAAATTGGGTGTTACCAAAACAACCATATCTGGCACAAATTGAAAGAAGTCTGCGGGAGTTATTCCCTTTAACAGTCAATCCTCCACACTTTTTTGTTAAATAGTATTAGTGGTAATTTTCTATTTGATTGCATATTGTACATGCCATCCTCCTTTTAATCCAAGTATGAAATGAAGAACTCAAAATTAAAGGCAAAACAGTTTTAGTTTGCCCTTGCAGATACTGTCTGCTGGGGTTTCTTAGTTATTATTTATAGGTTTTACTCCAATTTCACTGCCTTTTTAACAGATAGATAAAAATTCTTTTCTTCCTCCTGATGGAGTAATTCATGTCAATGTATGCTTAACTACAAAAAGGTAAATTTAATAACATGAAGATTTTCATAGGCTTGTTGAAAACCTTCAAAATCATTCATATGATATGATGTCTACAATAAGTTGCTCAGAGTCAGACTGTTAAGATCCTCAGGTTTTTTTTCCTGTTCTATTCTGGAATGTTTGAATCTGTACCTGTTATGAGGATGTTCCCTACTATTCATAGCTGAGCTTCAATGGTGTCTTTTCTAATTTTCTGAAATGGGTGGGACCGAGCATACCCACCACTGCCCATGCAGTCCAAGTAAGGATTAAACTGTTAAGATTCTCAGCTTTTTCTTATGGCTCTATTCTGGAATGTTTGAATCTGTACTGTTACAAGGACATTCCCACCTATTTATCTCTAAGCTTCGGTGGCATCTTTTCCAATTTTCTGAAAGGGGCAGGACTAAGTATACCCACCTCTGCCCATGCAGTCCAACTACAGATTAAACTTGTTTCCTGATATAGAGCCCTTAGGTTTGTTTTAAGAGGAATTGCAACATCATAGATGTGGGACTTTTTTACGAAATGCACTAAACTTTTAACCTTGTTAGCTTATTATTAATTAATTGGGTTAGCTCTTTGAAACATCCCGTTGGAGGAGGCTGTAGTGGGTCAAGTAAGAGTGTTAACATGCTTTATGACTAGTTAGCATATGACTGATGCACAAATAGTATATCTCAAGACATGGATAGTGATTTCAATTGTTTCCAGTGCTAGAGATTCCTTCAGTTCCACTATGGAGAGGTTTTGGCAGCAGTATTCACGTCTTTGTTGCATTTTTTAATCAGGTTAGTTTGGTGCTCTGCGGATGGCAAATCATTCATTTTTGTGGGCTTACTTAGTGAACCTAGATGTCCTTCCAACCCTGAGGCTTTGTTCTCTGCAGCAGACAACTGCAGCCAAATCTGAGTAATATTTTCAGCATTGTCTGGCATATTCATGGAAAGAATGTGCTGTTTCACTCCATGCCATGTTTCTGGTTGCTGATCTTGCTATGGAAGTTCTCATGGCATGCCTCAAAATAATTCAACTGATTTCTCTGCCAACTTTCTTGTCAATGTTTAGCCATGGTAGTCGGCCCTTATCTGGGGAATGAGCTATATTGTGTCAGTTATTGGTTTTTATTGACAATGTTTATTGTTCAAGACTATATCTGGCTATTCTTGAGTAGTTTGGGATTTGTTTTACTATTGTCAATGGCCCTAAGTCACTACCAGTGACAGATCTAACGCGTCACACTTGTCCTTATCATGTCATATTCATTGATCGTCAAATGCTTCCATTAAGAACTTTTATGCGATCAGCATTTTCACTTAATAACAACATGCAGGGTGAAAATGTTCTTTTTTTAGATATGATTTTTCCTTTATTAGTGATTATCTTTATATCTCTCTCTGGTGGATTCTGTAGCTATATCTTATTCTCCAACTTTCCAAGGTGCAACATGAATAGCCAATTTCATGGTGTTTTGATGTAATAAATCTGAACTTGAACAGGGCTTTCATTATGCTGTATATTATTTTGATCTGATGCCATCCTATGCCAGCGTCTTACATGATCTGAATATTCTTTTCGTTTTAATACTTATAGACATGCTAATGCATACATCTCATAATAGTTTGATATGGATTGTTTATTTGTTCCCTACATGTTTTGCTGCAGCTCTCCAACATGGAAGTCTGGTTTCAGCGGCCAAAAGACATTGTTAGAAAATTGTTGTCTGGAGATCTAGACCTTGGCATTGTTGGTCTTGATACAGTCACTGAATATGGACAGGTAAGCCTTAAGGTATAGGTTGTTATTGGGGTGCATACGGGATCTTTGGATTTCATTTTGAAATTTAGTGCCTACTAAAATTTTCTCTCTTTTATAGTTGATCTTATTGATTTATGTCTTTTAGTATAGTTTCTTCTTTAAGTCTCTAGGACCCCCACCACTTTCTCTCCTTTTTCTTTTCTCTTCTCTTTATGACTTAATTGACCTATTTATTCAAAATAAAATTTTAAATGAGTCAAATATGGGTTAAATGGGTTATGGTCATAATTAGGTTAATCAACACAATAATTGAATAAGTCAATTTGGGTTAAATTCATGTAATACAAGTTGACCCAAAACATCTAATTTGTTCAACGGATTATATAGGTCAACATGAATTTGACCCAAACACAATTATATTCAACCAAAACCCTCAAAAAACATGTTGGGTTTGCCAATTATATCAAACTTTGTCACCCTTAAATTTAATAGTTAAGGCTTCATTAACAAAAATCCAAAGGAGGAGAAAGAGTAAAACTAGTCATAGATTGCATCTATGTCCTCTGAACACCCTAAAAATCCTGCATTCCTCCCTCCCTCCCATATGGTCCAAATTTTGGTGAGGCTAGAAATACACTATAGAATCCTCCCTACCTTTGGGAAGTCCCCTAAAACAGCTAAAGAAATTGATCAACTTTTGTGTCAAACTTCTGGGTAAGACACAATCCTATATAGCAAGGCTGAACAACATAAGCTGCAAATTTAAAGCTACTGGCCAGCATCAACTAATTCTCCACTCCCCCTGCTCAAGACAAACCACTTCAACTAGAGTTGGATAAATCCAATACTACAATATGAATGGAAATTTCTATTGAAACCTACAATTTATTCTGCACAGTTGGTTAGGTATTTATACAGCAATATATAACTGAGTGAGGTTGTTGAGATGGGAGATTGGAAAGTGAGGAAAGGATATAGAAATGTCTACATTAATGAGGAAAGGATATATAACTGAGTGAGGTTGTTGAGATTCAAAGACTTAAGTCTTCTTTTGTTTATTTTCTTTGGTCGGAGACGAAGAGGTCTATAAAAGATGGTCCCTCGACCTTAGTTGATTTTGTTGGTTGGGTGGCTTCCCGTTAAGGGTGTGGGTTGGGATGCTCTTCGGGCCTTGGCATTCTGCTAGGGAGCGAGGGGCGTTTTTCTTTTTTCTTTTCTCTTTCTTGTATTTTTAGCCACTGCTTCGGTGGTTTTTTAATACAATCTCTTTATTTATCAAAAAAAATGAGGAAACAGGAGTAGCAAACACCAAAAATGGACGAGAAGTCAGTAAGATTTTTGGGTTATGAAAAATTAGTGTTGGCCTGCATGATATATGTGCACCTTTTAAATTATGAGAGAAGATGAGAGAAATTGAAAAGAAGTTGAGAGAATTTAAGATACGTGGCAAGTGAAAGTTAAAAAAATGTGGGAGAGGTTGGGAGATTCTGGAAAAGGAGTTGAAGAGATCAAGATTTTTGGGGTGATGGAAGTTGGATGCAGTTGAAAGCAATGATAATATGGTTTTTTTACAGTATGGCACGAAGATACAACCCCAAGATGGTGGACCATTATTTGTGGAAGGAGTTGAAGACTGTTCCATAATAGGATTATTTAATCTATTTCATGAAACTGGGACACCAAGGAGGGAAAAATTGATTTGTTCCTTTAACAATAGTAATAGATTAAGTGATTGATTCTACCAGTAGGAAGTGATTATTTGAGTTGAAGGTACTACAAAGATGAATAAAATACCACTGATTTGTTGGGATAGGGACAGGCTGATGGGATAATATGTACAGAAAGCTTTGCTTGTAGTGTCATCTTTTAACTGGTATTCTGTACTTCATGCTTTCAACTTTATTTGAAAATCGATAGTAAATTGAAAAGTTACACTGCCTGTGGCTCAGCTTTACTAGAAGATTTTCTTTTCTACACTTCTAGCTGTGTAACTGAAGTAGATAAGTTGATTCTCAAGGTTTGCGTTAGAGATGCATAAAGATCAAAATTAAGGAGAATTTTGTGGGATAATAACAGTAACAAGTTTGTTCTGATGTAGCAAATTCTTGTGTTACAGAATGAATATGCATGAATCTTTTACAGGCTTTGATGACCAAACCACAGAGCCTAGGTCTTAATCCTGATGAAATTTTGAGTGCAAAGCATCCATCATGTCTTTCCACTACCCTAGAAATCTTTGAATTAGAATGTGGATGTGTCAGGTATTGAGGTTGCTAAAAATCTTTATGTTACCTATGTTTTGTATTGAGTAGAAGAACTGCAGCCTCCTGGTGCTGATTACATTTGTTCTATTATATCCGGAAGTCTTTCTAATTACATTTTTGTTTTTACTTTCCAGAATGCTTGAAATGCATTAACAGTATTAACATCAGAAGGTTTTCATTTGAACTACTTTTTTCAGGGGAATGATGATCTTATCATTGCTCATGATGCACTTGAGTACGGGGATTGCCGGTTATCCCTTGCAGTAAGTCATTAATATCTTTGTATACAGTCAAGTGTGGCCTCAGATATTGTTATTGCTGATACTTTTATTTTGTCATTCTTTTTTCAGATTCCCAAATATGGGATTTTTGAGAATATAAACTCACTGAAGGAACTAGCGCAAATGCCTCAATGGACTGTTCAGAAACCTCTCCGAGTTGCTACTGGTTTCACTTATGTATGTTACGTGTTTCAGTTTATTTTGTCACATTGCTATTCATTTTTATTTTTCTGTTAGGTTCTGGGTAAGAAGTTTCTATTTGGATTTAGTTTCTGTTGTTTGTGTACAGTTGGGTCCTAAATTTTTGAAAGAAAATGGACTGAAGCATGTGACCTTTTCAACTGCTGATGGAGCGCTGGAGGCGGCTCCTGCGGTGAGAATTTCCTCTTTAATGTAACGCCAAGGGACTTAAATTTCTGCATTTTCAAATAGAATTTGTTCACAACCATTTGATATTGTGTACTGTTCCTTAGCAAACACTCATAGCATATCATAACCCAGGCATAAAAGAATGAATTTGTTGTGAACTTTCAGAAGACTCGGAACATAAGTGCAACTGCCAATTTTGTAGTTGATTCTTCTTCTCATAATTATTATTATTCTTTCAGTATTTTCCTTCCTTTGTTATGCTAGTTCATTTTTTTTCTTTCTTTTCTTTTCCCCTCTCTTTTGTGCGTAGGTTGATAGTATTTTAAAATACTTTTTTTTTGAGATACTTAACTGAGGAAAGACTTAAATTGCACAGATGGATGGATTATTTGAGATGACAAGCTTCTCTTCCCTAATTTTTATTTTTATTTTTTAATCAGAAACAACATATGCAGTAAATTAAGGATACAGAAATACAAAAGATGGATGAAGAATCCTCCTAAAAAAACAATAAACTAATTAGAAAGTATGTTAAAAGCCTTCAAAGTACTAAGTAAACCTATACAACCATGAAGTACCACATGGGAATATACAAGCTTCTCTTCCCTAATTTGGAAGCAGAATTTTATTAAATGGAAAGAGGAAGGAAATATAAAAATGGGATTCAATGGAAAAGAGATCTATTTTCAAAGGGAAGAGATATATTCAATGGACAAGCTTCTCTATCTTTCATGCCTTTTTTTTTTTTCTTTTTCTGTCTACTGTTTTGTTAAATAATGAGTTATAGGAATTACAGAATCTGACCGTTTTAAGAAGTGACACTTACTTTTATTTTTGGATTTAGTTTCTGAATACTCAAATCTTCTGTCACTATTAAGTCTTGCCTTTTTATAGGCAAAGATCATATATATCAAAAGTTTATCAATCAAAGCACTAATGCCTCTTTCATAGTTTTGTTACCCATAAAAAGCTTTTTTTTTTGTTTTTTTGATCAAAAACGAAGAAAAGTATATTAATAGAGGAAAAGAAACAGGAGAAAGAAGAGATACAAGAGAAAGATAATAGGTCCTTCCCACAAAACAAAAACTGAACAAAAGAGAAAACACTCAACTAAAGAAAACTAAAAACACAGAAAAACCCCAACACTCTCAAGGCTATTAGCTTGATCACTAGGCTATACAAGATAATAGTCAAAGTGCTATCAGAGCGTCTAAGAGGGGTATTGCATGAAACTATCCATTCTACTCAAGGCGCTTTTGTTCAAGGGAGACAAATATTGGATGCGGTTCTCATAACCAATGAGATAGTGGATGAGAAAAGACGATCAGGGGAGGAAGGAGTCGTCTTCAAAATTGACTTTGAAAAGGCTTACGACCATGTGAGTTGGGATTTTTTGGATCATGTGTTGAAGAAGAAGGGGTTTAGTCCTAGATGGAGGAAATGGATGAGTGGTTGTTTGTCCACGGTATCTTATGCAGTCTTAGTGAATGGAAATGCTAAAGGGTGGGTCAAGGCATCTAGAAGCTTAAGACAAGGCGACCCTTTATCCCCCTTTTTTGTTTACTTTAGTCGCAGATGTTATTGAGAGCAGAGGAAAGAAATTCGTTGAAGAGTTTCAAGGTGGGTAGGAACAAAACTAAAGTGTCCTATTTGCAATTTGCAGATGATACCATTTTCTTTTCTAACTTTAAGGAGGAAGAATTGCACTCTCAAGAGTCTATTGTTAGTGTTTGGGCATATTTCTGGGCTTAAGGTTAACCTTGACAAGAGTAATATTTATGGCATCAATCTTGATCAGAATCATCTTTCTAGGTTGGCCGAGTTGCTTGATTGCAAGGCTTCTGGTTGGCCTATACTCTATCTGGGTCTTCCTTTGGGAGGGAATCCCAAGGCTTGTGGCTTTTGGGATCCAGTGATTGAGAGGATCTCGAGAAGATTAAATGGATCGCAAAAGGCTTATTTATCTTTTGAAGGTAGGATAACTCTTATTCAATCTTGCCTCACCCACATGCCCTGCTACTTCCTTTCCTTGTTTAAGATACCCACTTCAGTGGGTGCAAAAATTGAGAGATTGCAAAGGGATTTTTTATGATCAGGGGTTGGGGAAGGTAAAAGAGATCATCTAGTTAGTTGGGATGTAGTGTGTAATCCGAAGGCAAAAGGGGGATTGGGATTTGGGAAGATTTCTCTAAGGAATCTCACTCTCTTAAGGAAATGGTTGTGGAGGTACCCTAGAGAGGGTTCAGCTCTATGGCATCAGGTTATTTTAAGCATTTATGGATCACACTCTAATGGTTGGGATGCTAACACTTTAGTCAGATGGTCACATCGTTGTCCTTGAAGGCTATTGCACAAGTCTTTTAGGAATTTTCCAAGTTTACTCAGTTTGTGGTAGGAGATGGGGAAAGAATTCGATTCTGGGAAGATTTGTGGTGTGGGGACCAACCTTTGGGATCCCAATATCCAAGACTATTTAGAGTAGTCTCGGATAAAAATATTCTTATTTCTTCAATTCTTGGTTCTACTCGTCCTTTCTCTTGGAACTTTAATTTCTGCTATAACTTTTCCGATTCTGAGATAGAAGATTTAGAAGGCCTCATGTAGTCACTTGATGGTTTGCATCTATCACCTTCGGTTTCAGATGCAAGATCCTGGTCTTTATTTTTTTCAAGGCTTTTTTCAATCAAATATTTCTTTCTAGCCTTATTCCAATTTTCTGGTTTTCTTCCAGTTTTCCTTACTAAGTTCGTTTGGAATTATCAAGTCCCTTTCAAAGTCAAGTCCTTTGTCTGGTTAGTGGCACACAAGAAGGTAAATACTAATGACTTGCTACAATTGAGAAGACCCTACAAAGCTCTTAGTCCTGATATTTGTAAATTGTGCATGAAGCATGGAAAATCAGCAGATCATCTTTTCCTACATTGCTCTTTGACGATGGGTTTGTGGCACAGATTATTTCAGTTAACCAAGATGGATTGGGTTCCCTCGAGGAGGATTTTCGACATGTTGTCCATCAATTATAATGGTTTTGGTTTATCTATGAGAGGGATAGTTTTGTGGCAAGCTGCGAGCATCGTTTTAATTTGGGTTGTGTGGCGGGAAAGAAATGCGAGGATTTTTTAGGATAAAGCAAGGAATTCAAAGTATCTTTGGGATTCTATCCATTTCCTTGCTTCTCTTTGGGCTTTTTGTTCCAAGGTTTTTAAGGGGACTCCCCTTAATGTGTTACAACTTGATTGGATAGCGGTGTGCAATTCCAAAGGGTTGGTCTAATCTAGAGAGTTTGTATGTCTTTACTATGTATTTTCTTGTTTTTGTATTCTTGTAGGTTAGTTTTCTTTGGTGGGAGGATTCATCATCCTTCTCTTGTACTTCTTTTTTCTATCAATATATCCCTTTGTCGTTTCCTATCAAAAAAAAAATATATATATATATATATATATATATATCAAAAGTGCCTAACAGGGTGCCTAAAAGCATACATTGTGTACACAAATGTGCCAAAAGGCCAGACAAAGTGAGGAGAGATACAAAAGATAATTCTCTCTCCTTATTTAAAACTCAACCAAACAATGAAGTCCACCATGGACATTGAGGAATTTTTTTTGTACACTCTAACCTACTTCAAAAATCATATATAAAGGATTGCTTGATTGTTTGATCCTCTTTTTCAATGTTTTCAACAGCTCTCCTGTTCTTCTCCTTCAAAATGGTCTAAAATAAGTATAGATCAAACTCGTGTGTTAGGAAAAGTGGGTGACAAATAGACATGGGTAAAGCAGACATTAGACATGCTAGCTCCTCAAACTCTTCCTCTAAGAGTTTATGACAAAGATTGAAGTTCCAAGATATAGAGAAGGAGGAGGAAACTAACACCAAGGAAATAACAGAATTTTTTCAACCTCACTATTCTATAGACATTTGGAAATTATTCACTAAGGGATTTATCATCCAACCAGAGATCCTTTTAGCAGATTTTTGTACCATCTCCCACAAAATAACAAGTGAAACAAAGAAGTCTAAGGATGTTTGTGCAATAACCTTCCAAGGGCATTTATGTGGTCACCTAACAACACATTTGACCTCCCATCCATTAGAGTTTGACCCATAAATACTCAAAATGACCTTGTGCCATAAAGCATCATTCTCCTTAGGGAACCTCTACAACCACTTCCCTAGAAGGGCTCTATTCCTTAAAGATAACCTCCCAATGCCTCCTCCCCTTTCCTCTTAGGCTTGCACACCTGGTTCCACAAGGTGATTTCTCTTCCCTTTCCAAACCATGACTAGATAAAATCTCTCTGCAATCTCTCAATCTAGGAGGCTGCCATAATCAGGGCTTTGAACAAAGAAAGTGTAAGGGGATAAGTAACAAACATGACTGCACAAAAGTGATTCTGTCAGTTTCTAGGATCCATTTGTCCAACCGCCAACACTTCTGGAAATTCCCATGCCCTCTTGAAGAACTCTCTTTGCTTCTGAAATAAACTCAACTCAAATAGAACCAGAGATCCTCCCAACAAAGCCGGATGAATATTCCCTTTCAGACAGCCTTTATACCTAGTCCAAGCCTTTAAGGAAGCCAAAAAGGGGACCTCATCTGAGTAATCTCCCCATCTTACCCACTAGGCAGCATTTAAGAGACTTTCATCTTGTTGAAAGAATCCACACCCTCCAAACTGCAACCACATTTTTAATTTCTGTTTTTTGTGTTTTTATATACCATTTATTCTTCTTGGGTACTTGTTCATATCTTGGTTTGAGACCTCATTTTCAATGATGGCATCATCATTCTAGCTAGATAATTAGTGTTCATGCAATCTCCACACGATACTTACATGACCACTTGTCTTCTTGTTAACTTAGATGGGAATAGCTGATGCTATTTTGGATCTTGTGAGTAGTGGGACAACCCTCAGGGAAAACAACTTAAAAGAAATTGAAGGTGGAGTTGTCTTGGAAAGCCAGGTAAACATTCTTGGTACATGACTGACCTTGCAAGCTTTTGGTCTCATGTTCTTGAGAAATGCTATTTGATGAGGGTCTTTAGGTATCTGGTTTTACATTCTGCTTTCATCTGTTCTCATCGTACCCCAAATATTGTTCTTCAGGCTGTTCTTGTGGCAAGCAGGAAATCACTGATCCAGCGGAAAGGTGTTCTGGATACAACACATGAGATTCTTGAAAGATTGGAGGCACATTTAAGGGCAGTAGATCAGTTCACGGTGCGCATATATTTTTTTTTCTGCTATGAGTATTTTATACTACAGGCTGTGTCGTTTTCACACTTATCTTGGCAGGTAACTGCGAACATGAGAGGAAGTAGTGCGGAGGAAGTGGCTGAGCGGGTTTTGACCCAGCCATCATTATCTGGTTTGCAGGTCAGATTTAGAACCCTGGCAACAGCCTTTTATGTTTCCAGATCTAGAAACCTCGAGTCATCTTATCAAAAGGAAAAACTGAAAGAAAAAAAAAAAACCATAATTTTAGGTTGCAATATCACATTAAAAGATCTCAGTTCACTTTGTGCTTGGTATTTCTTAATTTCAAAGGGTACTCTAAATGCTTTCATGGTTATATGTGCAGGGACCAACTGTAAGTCCAGTCTTTTGCAAACGCGATGGGAGAGTGGCAGCAGATTACTATGCTATAGTCATATGTGTGCCCAAAAAGGCACTCTACAAGTCAGTTCAGCAGCTGAGAGCGGTAAGACACTCTTATTTTCCTCTAGCTTCTACCACTGTTATAGTATTAGTTACTGCAATGCCATAAAATGAGGCCTAGATAGTCTGTTTCTTTTGCTTTTGCTTTTCCATTTTATTTTTTTTATTTTTTTTTTATAAAGAAAGTGTTGGGAGCTTTGGACACAATTAAACTTTCTATACATGGGTTGAAACATCACATATAACCATGAATCTCTCTGGGCAAACATGCCAATTATATTTGTAGGCACCATTCCCTATTCACATGTCTTAACCATTACAACTGCCAATCAGTTTAAACCAATTTTTCAAGCTTTTGAAGGAAAAAATGATCTGGTTCAGATTTAATCAATTCCTGCAATATTAGTCATTTACTCGCAGGATATCATTATTTAGATTCTGAGTTCCAAGGATGGACTTGCATAGGGTCACACCCATATTCACACCCATCCAGTCCTGGGTTTCTCTATTTGTTGGATTAAGAAAAATTTTAACCACCCTGTGAACTTTATTGCATCCATATTTGCAGATTGGAGGCAGTGGAGTTCTAATTTCTCCACTGACATACATCTTCGATGAAGAAACGCCAAGGTGGCGTGAGCTTCTTTCAGAACTTGGGCTCTAAATCAATGCTGCAGATGCCCCAGGTGGTTTCTTGCATTTCTTTCCAGTATCAATGCCAAGAGTTTCTCAAGCATATACCAGTCAAAGCTGAACACGGTAATCAAAATTTCATCAGCAAGAGCTCAAAAACAGTGTAGTTACTTCTTTGTACTTATGTTCAAACCCCGGCAAAGTTTTGTATCTGATTGAAATTCCTATAGAATTGTTCCCACAACCCAATTAATTGCTACATATAAGGGCTTTCATAATATTTAATGTTTTATTCATGTTGTTTGAAGTTTCAGCACTCTCTTAACCTCTGTGTGTGTATGTGACTATAACGTTTGTAGTTTCAGGACTCTCTTTATGGTTTTTAGAGTCATTGAACTGAAATCTTTACATGTGTTAGGCTCTACATAAATTAACTTTTGAGAAGCCAATAACTCTTTTTTAAGTTCGGTTAGAGTTTTCGGGTTTTGCTAATTTTGTTTAAAGAGTTCACAGTTAAAAAAAGTGTAACATAAAATATAAGCAAATGCTAATTTTTGTAAAAGCTTTATTTTGGTTCATGTATGAAATTATTTTGCATTTAATAGAACTTTCACTAATTATGATTGACTTTAATTTCAAATTCTACCCCAAGTTAAAAAATGAAAAGCTATTCCAAACCAGATAGATTGAAATTGTGTTGCTTCCACCTTTTGAATGATTGGATTATAAGGAATTAAAAATAACTTTGGAAAGCAACTTTTTGTTGGGTGTGATACATATGGATGTATAACAAAAATTCATTGACCAGGAATCATGTGAGGAACTCTTTTTTCGGTTAGTTTTTGGATTTAAATTCTCCCTCTTTTCTGAATTTTTTTTTGGCATAATGACTAGCTTTTTACCTCTCTAAGTTTTTTCTTTCTTTTTTGCAGCTTTGTTTTCACTCTTTTTGTTTACTGTCTGTATATGTAAGGTGCAGCCCATGTTTTGACGTTTTATCGATTCAATTTGTCTTCGTCTATCAAAAAAAAAAAAGTGCTGCATTAATGCTACATTTCTCTGATAACCTTTTAACAAAGCCAAAGACCACCGTCCATCTTACAGGTCTCAATCCACACACAAACCTACGGTCCCATGCACTACAGCATCTAATGAAGCATGGTTCATCCTCTAC
Source organism: Vitis riparia (assembly GCF_004353265.1). Lineage (NCBI taxonomy): Eukaryota > Viridiplantae > Streptophyta > Magnoliopsida > Vitales > Vitaceae > Vitis > Vitis riparia. The sequence continues at coordinate 3,263,627 of NC_048442.1, read as the reverse complement.
AGCCAAAACTTTCAGCCTTTTCACACAAAAGATCAAGTTAATAAACCACATGGTCCATATTCTGTTATGTTGTTCAAAATGTAAATGGACGGCTGGTACTGAAGGAATGTGGCAAAATTAGAATGCTCAAATTGAAGTTTATTGGATTAAAATTTCCTTCCAAGTGAACCCTTCTAAAACATTACACCAAAAAATAAGAAACTTTCAGAACTGTGCCAACTTCATTGGAGCTGTACATGACATACCGCACTATCATACAGATGTTTTATGAAGTTTATATCAGTGATGATACTTAAAAGAGTAAGAGAGCAATCAAAAATGCCCAACCAATGAGTATGGGTGCTATAGAAGCTGAACTGCTGCAATGGCAGGAATTTTCTCCCTCAGTTTTTGTGTGACAGCCACCCGAACAGTCATTACCCCAGCCGCTGGACCTGTGATTCTGACTTTAGCTATTGGCTCATCGATTCCCACAAGTTCAAGAGATCCACCTGCTGCCCCAACAAGGTATGGCCTTATTTCCTCAAGCACCTGAAATGGTTTGCAAGTATGTTATCAGCTACCAATCTCAAAATTAAGCAAATGTGGGCAGACTATAAAACAAACAGTTCTAAGCAACAGTGTAGGGTTAATGTGTTGTACATGTATATTCTTGTGATCTTTAACAACCATATTATTGCTATCTGTTGGATTAATCCAGTACTTGTACCCTTTGGTGCTTACCTGCATATTTTATTTTGATACAGTATGGAAGAATTTTATCTTTTCATCTCATCTCTTATAACTAATTGAGCTAGAACTCTAAGACAAAGAAATGTCCAACACTTTTCAGGTATTCATATTCTTCTAACTGGTTGTTCTATCGCTCATATGGATACAAGTCTTATAGTAGGCATCATATTTGTTTCTTATGTAATAATTAAGTTCTCCAAATATATTTTTCAAAATCTATATACATTTATCATGAAAGAAAAATCATTTTTTCTTACAAGCTGACAACTAAACAGTCCTTGAATTTGTTAATCTTATGCAAACTTCATTACTTCATCAAAGTGAGGATTGGGTAGGCACAAAGACTGATCTAGAAGATTTCCTTCTGTAGGGCTAACTACGATTTAAGGGACAACAAGATTAGTTTGTGTTGCAAATACAGAAAGGAAATTATTGCATCTACATCTGCCATCATCTAAATGAGTATCAGGCATGGCTCAACCCAGTATTTTCATAATATCATGATTTTTTTAGCCATTTAGTGCCAAGTAACACCCATACCTAAATCATCTTTTAGCATAGAAAAAAGATGATAGAGCCAAACTCCTTAAGAGTTATAAAAAGGACAGACAACTGGAGCCGACAAAAAAAGGGAGAGAAGTGCAACCACAAAAATAAATAAATAAATAAATAAAATAGAAAGAAAGATTAAAGAACATATTCCTTCAACATTAGCTCAGAAACCTCCATCTATTCAAAAGCCTGGCTATTTGTTCTCTCCTAAGCATACTGGCACCTTTCCTCTTCTTGATAAACCTACTTTGCCAACTCATCATTCAAGGTCTCCCAAACATAATATACAATAAAGACCATAGATTCCAAGCCACGGAATAATAGATTAGTAAATGGTTAGTAGATGACTACTTTCTCTTGCACACGTTACACCAGTTCACAAGAGTTCATCCATTTCTCATCAGCTAATTTAACAGTTAAGATCTTCGATACAGCAGACCAAGTAAAAAAGAACCACTTTAGATGGAGGAGAAGACTTCCCTCTTCTGCAGTGAAGAAAAGTATTGTTCCCTCCAGAACTAAAGCCTCGAAAATAAGATTTAAAAGAAAGACCATCCCAGCAAACCTCAACAGACACAATCTTACTTACTTCTGTTGATCACAATATCAACAAGGTAAACAAAAAAAGAACCCTCCAACTCCAATTCCAAGTCACCAGATCTCCTAAGAAACCTAGGAACCGTCCTCCTCAATACTTCAGTAACATTCCATTATAAAATCCCCATACACTGCAATCCTGAAAATATCTGGAAAAAAGAGGATGATCATATCACAAGTATTCTAGCAAAACTTGACTCTTTGCCCATTCCCAACTTTAGAACTGGTCATTACCAAAACCAAACCACCCACTTCTGATGTTTGTCCAGAGCCCTTACATAATTGGTAAACACACCATACTCCATGTTTGATAACTAAAAAATTCACTCACTCTTACTACAACTACTACTACTTGTAGCACTTCCCTATTTTGCCAACCAAACTCATATCTTCATGCCACAACAGCCACAACAGCCACATCAGCCACATCCAATACTATCTTGACCACCCAAGGTCCATTAGTTCTTAATAAAAGAAGCTGTTACCATTCTAGCAGTTTGTGCAAGAGATCAATAGTAGCCTTGTAGAGGTACAACTTCCCTTGTTAGTTAGAGACTGATTAAAGCTTCTTTGAACCTCATGTTGAGGTTTTGCCATTAGAGCAGCTTCATGTGACGATCAGAAGAAGATTAAAACATCATTGTTTACCTGTTTCAACATGCAACTCTCCTATAGCTTCGTCCAAGTTCAGAGCTCTCTTTTGAGAGAAATTGGGCCATGGATTAACATAGAATCATAACAAACAAAATGGAGAATATTTTAGAATTGGAAGACAACTCCTGTTTTTTGGAGTTTATTTTATTTTATTTCATATGATTTTTATACTTGAGCAGTTTGAAAAAAATTCATACAGAATTTTCATAAGATATGAAGTAACTTTTGGAAAAGAGTTTTGAGTAGTGTCATTTATGCTACCTAGGTATAGCTGTTATGTTAGGATTCATTGGTATGTCCAAGGTTTAAAAAAAGCCCATAAAGGCCCAAATTTTAGTGGTAGTTTTGTTTCACCAAGAACCTAGTACCACTGATTTTGCCTAGAATACTTGGACTAATTTTGCATGATATTTTTCAGTTGTGGTCATCAAGTTCTTTTTGTCCTGCAACTAGGGCAGCAAGCTTCAAATTTTCTCTCTCTCAACCACTGACTTTCTCAGTTTTATCTGTGCAACTGAATTTGGAACGTTTTCAAGATCATTGACATGCATAAACTTCCTAACACTATCATGCTCTCTTCATTCATCAGACAAGCGAGTTTACAATATTATAGCCAAATAAAAGACAAAATCAAAATGCAACTTCTAACTTTGAACTAATATGTAAAAAAAAAATCATCCAGTTCATAAGATTTTTACTAAAGAAAAGCGAGGTGAAAACAGCCAGGGGATCTAAAACCTGCAATATTTGGAACAAAAACAATGGATAAACTACATGAGATGAATAATTACCTTCTCTATGTTTTCTTCATTCAGCTCAAGGCCAGTTTCTTCATCTGCTATTGGTTCCACAGCTACGATTTCAGGGATCTTTTCCATTAAACGGCGCTCAATGCCCATTTTCATTGTCATTACAGAACTTGGACAGGAGCCACATGCCCCTTGTAGCTTCAAACGTACAACGTTACCATCAATCTCATGTAATGCCACATTACCTCCATCTGAAATAAGATACGGTCGGATCTCATCTAATACACTTTCAACATTCTCTGCAGTTAGTGGCAATTCCACTGCTGAATCCGGGGTAGCAACAGCCTTGACAACTGGAAAAATAACAAAAAATAGAGGCGATATTTGAAAGACTTAATGAGAAATCACTTGAAAAGCTCACATAAAGGATTAACTATCCCATAAAAATTGAAACCAATTAAAGAGTTAAAAACACATATACAAAAGGTAAAGGGAAAAAAATTCAATACCCCAGTAACCTAAAACTTCGTAGACCAAATAACACAACTTCAAGATGCCAACAAAATGTCACAATCATAGTGTAACGCGAAACTTGTGGCTGAATTTGCCCAATGTTTTCAAATCCTTTAGTTATGACTTATACAATGCATTTCTGAAATTCTCATTAAACTAACGTAAAATTTACATAACATCTTCCTCAAACACATAATTTTAAAAGCATATTCATATAAGCAAGAAGTTTCTAGTTAAATATTTTAGATTTTTAAACATACCCGCTAAGTTCTTTTGCAAATGGAAGGCACTTTTAAGCTTCAAACCTCCTCTTCTATTCTCAAGTAAGAAAAAAAAAAGCTTCCAAACAATCAAAAAGATGTGTCAAACAGAGCCTAAAAAGCCTCAAACTTAACCTCAATTTCGTCGAAATAATTCAACCCACTTAACACTACTAAATTGAAATTTACAAAATCAAATTACTAGAAAATTTCCACACTCATAAAAAGCTATAGGATTTCCCTAACTCCACAAATCCCAAATCATACCACAATTGAAGAAACCGCCTTACTTTGTTTCCGGTATGACAATTACACCTGAATACAAATTCCTCCTCCCAAATTCTAATCTTTCATCGTTCTCCATTAAATTCACTCATTTCTTTTTCCCTTTTTTTTTAGGGTTATCAATTGAAAATTGAGCTAAATCTTTCGCAATGATTCCATAACTCAGCATCATAAATTCAATAAATTCAACAAAAATTAAGAAAACAAATTCAGAAACAGCTACGAATAACTCAAATACGAATCGACTACCTCGGCTACGTGTTCTAATAGGGTTCCGAATCCGCAGGGAACGCGACGAGGCCCGCCGCCGCAGATCACTCCCCCTCGTGAAGAAGCTCGGAATCTGCGAATTTTTTAGCGCAAAAAAGAATAACAAGTAAACAAATAAATAAAATGATTTCGAAATGAAATCATATCATTGTTTATTTTTATCAGAAATTTGTTGAATCATCGAAGAATCGAAACCTTGATGGGTGAGGACGAAGAGGAAGGCTCTAGGGCGTGTTTGGCTCTGCAGCAGTAGGACGGATTCGCCACCACCACGCCTTGCATCTCTCTCTCCCTCTTGCTATAGCGCTCTTAGAATGCTTTAATTTATTTGGGATGAAACAAACAGGGAAGAAGGGAGGAAGACTGCAAAAACTGTTGCTACGGACGAAACTATCAGTCTATCAGAGGTCCCACAACTGGAGTCGGTCGAGGCCCGATGGCAGGCTGGACTGGCAGCTGTGTTTTTATTTTTATTTTTATTTTTTATTTGAAAAAATAATAACCATAATTTGGAAGTTATTTAAAATATTTTAAAAAATGTTTTTTTTTGGGCTTACGTTTAAAAAGGTTATTGAAAGCTTTTTTTGTTTTTTTTTTCCCTTTAGAATATAGCATAATTTTACAATTTAGAAAAAATATTAAAAAAACATTTGCTAAAAACAAAATCTTATAATTTATTTTTAAAATAAGTTGTTTTTTATAACAAATTTATTCTAAAAAATAATTAAAAATAAAGAGAATATTTTTAAAAATATTTAAATAAGATTTTGTTTTCTAAAAATAATTGGTAATAATTTTTAAAAATTATCAAAAATTAGAAACCAATTTCCTCACGAGGTAGAACTTGGGAGAGTGAGAAAGAGCTTGAGAATTTGATAACTTGAACTCAAGAGTATTCTAAAAAATTCTCTCTTGCCTTTGTAATCTCTTTCAAAAATTCTAGTCCTTTATATTCATCACTTTGCTGTCAATAAGCTTGTATTCAACAACTCTCTGTAATCAAGGTATATTTTCAAATTCAAATATCTATGTTTTTATGATTAAATTTCTGTAATAAATTAGATAAAATTATATAGTAATTATTCCTATTTTTATACTTGAAGTTTATTAGACATAATTAATTTGTTGTGTGCATGAACTGTTATATGTCCTAGGTGCAAATGGTATCAAAGTCACGTTCTGTTTGAGAACTAAGCGGTGTTTGAGGCAAAAGGAGCGTAAGTCTCGTAGTATATTTTCAATAAATAATATTTTCATATTCAAATATCTGTGATTTTATGTTTAAATTTCTGTAATAAATTAAACAGAATTAGGCAGTAATTATTTATGTTTTTATACTTGGAGTTCATTAGACAAAATTAATTTGTTGTGTGCATAAATTGTTATATGTCTTGGGTGCAAATGGTATCAAAGCCACGTTCTTCTTGGTAACCGAGTGGTGTTATGAGTTGAAACAGTAATTAATCATTAATTTAGTCTTGACTTAGTTCCAATTGGTATCAACTTGTTAGAATCTTATTTTTATAAAGAAAATTTATAATTTTTTTTTAAGTCTATATTAGGATATATGGAGATCCATGGTCTTTGATTGCCCAACTATTGATTTGATAAAATCTTTTGGGCATATTTGATAATTTTAATATATGAATTTATATATTAAAATTGTTAGGTAATTTTTCCACATTGATTTTATTTATATTTGGATGAAATTGATTGCTCACAACTTAACTATTCATATCTTAGATTCAATCATTTTTGAAAACATCCACAAGAGTTCATAATGTTAGCTTTTTTCCTTATAATGTGTGGTCATATACAATTATATTTGTATGAATATTATTTAAGGATATCAATTGATAGGTAGGTGAATCAATTTATTGGGCATCCAATAGTCTTATGTATGGAAGACTCAAATTACAAACGGGGAGTTAGAAAATTTAATTTATACGAATGTGGTGTTACAACTTTTATAACCCTATCATTATGAAATTTATTTTATACATTATGTTTATGAGTAATGGAGGAAAATGGAAAAGTATAACCTATGCAATTATATAGATGCATTCAAGTTCATAACCCACCATTACCCATTAATTTGTACATAATGGGTGTAAATAATGAGTATAACTCCTATATAGTATTTGATGGGAAGATTAAGAGATGTACACTTTTTTTATAAGTTGAGGATCCAAGTCACACTCTCATTCTTATATCTTTTTGTAGTTTTAATTTTAATAACATAGACCACACAAGTGACCCATCCACTATATGAGAGTAGTGAATTGAAGACCTTGACAATCCAATTCACAAGGTGACTCAATCTCAATTATAAAGTGTTATTGGTATCATGGATCAAGGTAAGAATATGATAATTATTTTTAACACTTATATTTATTTTGTTTTATGCATCTAAAATTGTTTTTTAAAATAATTATTTCCTCATAAAGTTTATAAAAATTTGGTTAACACATAAAACTTTTTTTTTTTATTTAATCACTCCTAAGTCGTAAACAGATGTTATAAGAATTATTAATTCAAATTAAGACTTTTAATATTGGAATTGGCTAAAACAATATAAATAGAATATTTATTCTAGCTAAGTATGATATAAACGGCTCAAAAGACAAATTGAAAATTGATAATAAAATATTGATTTGGGATGTGTTTTATTATTATTATTATTATTATTATTTTATGTATTTGTATGAAATTGATCACTCTCAATAAATAGTAAATCTAAAAAAATAAATTAAAAATTGGTAATAAAGCATAAATTGGGATTTATTTAAAAATTGATAATAACGTATAAATTTGGGATGTGATTGATTTTATTTTTATTTATATAATATTGATTACTCTCAATACATAATTAATATCAAAAGAACAAATAGAAAATGGTAATAAAATATTAATTTGGGATTAATTCAGAAATTATCTATTCACCTCTCTAGATAGTTTCATTATATCAAAACTAGATATTAAAAGTCTATTTGATAGTACTTTTTAAAAGTGTTTTTAACCCTAAAAATTCTTAAAAGCGTTTTTAAGGTAAAAAATGGGTGTTTGACAATATTTTGAAAAACACTTTTGAAAATTTTAAAAAATATTTGAAGTGTTTTTTAGAAAAGTACTTGTGAGGTGTTTCTTTAGAAAAAACACTTCAAAAAATTTTATATATTCCTAAAATACCATTTCCCATTATCCTTAGTTTATCTTCAACTCTCCGCTTCCTTCTCACTTTTCTCTTCGTTTTACACTTCCCTTTCATAAAAATAAAGTTTTTTTAGTTTTTTTTAACAGTATAAATGTTTATATATTTTTTGTAATAAAAGTTTTTAATTTATTATAATTTTTTTAATAAATGTCCATTTTAATAATTTATTATTATTAAAGTCATTTTTGTATTTATGCCATATATTATAAAAAACATGAGTAGAATCACTTTTTCAAATTTTCATAAAAGTGTTCTTCATAGCTGAAGAAGAAAACACTTCAAGTAAAAACATTTCCACTAAAAGTAATGCCAAACGAGCTAAATTTATTAGAAAAAGTGAGTTTTAACTTACTAATTGGAAAATATATAGAAAAAAGAACTTTAAATTTTATAAATCAATTTTTTTTCATCTATTTAAAAATATTTTAAAATATATACAACTTTTTATAAGTCAAATAATTATTTCTTAAAATGATCATTTTACTTGATAATATTAAATAAAATTATCAAAGAATTAATTTTAAGTTAATAAAAGGATATTACAAATAAATATATTATAAATTTTTATTATATAATATGAGATAAAGATGATTGTGGAAAAATTCTTTAGGATCCTCAAGTGATAAATAAAGTTCATTCTAATCCTCTATTTAATAATGATATAAATCCCCTCATCTTCTTATATTTTTTAATGAAATTGAATAAAAAATTTGTTGGTTGACATCAACAAAATAAAAATAAAAATAAAAATAAAAAATATAAATTATATTAAAATAAAAAACTGAAAAACTAAATATATGTATAAAAAAATATTAACTTTCACATCATTCATAAAATATGCTAGTTGAAAATATAAATATTGAGAAAGAGTTGAAAATACAATGAGTGACAATATTTTTATTTTTTAATTTAAAATTTTTTTGGTTTTTTTTATTTTTTTATTTTTTTATTTTAATTTTTAATTTTATTTATTTATTGTTGTTCAATACTCTTAAGAATGTTTGTTCTTGGAGAGAAAAAAAAAAAAAAAAAACCCAAATTAAGTCTCATACTCAAGAAAGAAAATCATACCTAAAAGGGAAATCGATTATTATAATTAAGCATTAGAAGGTCTACCTGTTAATTGGTACCATTGAGATGATAGGAAAAATAGTCACGGGAAATAATTATCTAATTTATGAATAAATGCATATATTTTAAAATATTTTTAAATTAATGATGGAAAATAAAACTAATTTATAAAATTTGAAGTTTTTTTCTATATTTTTTCAAATTAATGAACCATAACCCACTTTTCCTAAATTTCTTTCAAAAAATATTTTTAATAATTTAATATGTGATTTTTGGTAATAAATTTAAGTTTTTTTTTTTCCTTTTTTTTTCTTTTGTAATTTTCTGAAGTAAGGAAACAAATATATGAATAAGTAAATAAATAAAGCCTTTTGATCAAAAGCTTCACCTATTTTTTCACACTAATTTTTAGAATTATATTAATTTCTAAATATGATTTTGTTCCATAAAAAACAACATAGAATCTCTTAAACATTTTTGAAAAACTTCATCATACGTATAAAAGTACATCAAACAATTACAATTACAAATAAGTTCACAAGGTAAAACTTGTACACAAAAGTTACATGTATTTTTATCTCTCAAAAGAAAAGAAAAAAAAAAAAAAACCATCCACACACGCACAACCATTTCTCATCATGTGATATCAACCTTCATTTTTTTTTTCATCTTCTTTACAATCACATAATGAGAAATTCAATCATAAAAAAATAAAAATAAAAATTATCATACATAATGTTAAAACACGAGCAATCCTATTTTTATCATCTTTTTTATCGACTTGTTATACATGGAGATGATGATGATGAAAAATTAATTATAAAAAAAAATAATTTTATAAAAGTTTTTCTTGAATCATCGTCACCCATCAATTAACAAGTAATAAAAATGATGATAAAAATTTGAAAAAGGAAAAAAAAAAAAAATTCCTAAACATACATATTGATAGTTACTTCATGCATGCCTTCAATTTATTCAAAGGTATAGTTGGGAGGCTGGATATAGAGGATTGTGAAGTGTAGTTGATGGCCCTTTTTTCCAAGAAAACAAGTCACTCACTAGAGGAATGATAGGCTTCTTCTTCATCTTCTTTTGCCTCTCCTTTTGATTTCTTCTACCTGGCCTCTCACTTAGGCTCAGTATCTGAGCCAATGTTGGTGATGGCCCCTCCCTCCTCCTCAGCGCCACCGCCTTTGCAGCGGCCGCCGCCTCCGCCTGCGCCATCCTCGACATGTTCTTATGGAGCTCCGCGTTCAGCGACGCCAAGGCCACCTCCGTCTCGGACTCTCTCTCCTTTAGTAGCCTCAGCTCCACCTTTGTCTCCTCCAGCTCAGCCTCAAGCTTCTTCACAGTGCTCACAAGCCCATGCTTTTCTCCATTTTCGTTATCTTTTAATTCTCTGTCGTCGTATCTGATGATGGCTTGTGGAGTTCTTGGAGGGGATTCGTGCTTGTAATAGAAGGGCTTTGGGGAGTGCAGCTCTCCGGCGAGGAGACGCTCACCGAAGATGGCGACCGCCTCTTTTACAGAGCGGAAAGGGCGGGAGGTATCGACGGATGAGTGGTGGTTTGTGTTTGGGGCGTGGGAAAGTTGTGGGGTTTCCATGGAGGCGGTGGGAAAATGAGAAAGATGGTGTGTGAGCTCATGGAGTATAAAATATTTGATGAAGGGTTGGTTTGAGTTTTCTTTGCTTTTACTTTAAAGGGTTGCATAGGTTGGAGACTGTTGTTTGAAGGCTAAGACAAATTTTCAAGAGAGACCTGTTACCTAATGGGTAGGCATATGTAATGTATGTCTTCATATAGGCACACACAAAATTTGGTTAATTTTGTCATGCCATGAAAAAAAATTAATGCTCTCATTATCCATTGATGCTCATGGGTTGATTAATTTGAGCTCCAAGTTTCATTATATATAAACACACAACCAAAAAAAAAAAAAAAAAAAGGACTAGACATTGTTTGTTTGTTTTACTTTAGAAATAAAAACTAAAGAATTGTTAAGTATTAAGTTATTTATTTTTATAATATTTTATTTTTATTAAGTATTGAAAGGTAAAAAATATATATATATTATTTTTATTATTTAAAAAAAATTAAATATTTTGATTTTTTTTTGTTTAAATAAAAATTTATAATAAATCATGAAAAATTAGAAAAACAAACAACTTAAATCTGAAAGCAATTTACTTTTACCAAAAAGTTAAAAGAAAAAAAAACAAATAAACAAACACCCTCCAAGTATATGAAGCAATATAATCACTACAACAAAGATGACAAAAAAATAATAATAATAATCATATTTATTTAATGCGTTATAAATATACTCATCTCATATATAAGTTGATGATAAAAAAGGTAGTGATGATAAAAAAAGAAGTGAAAATAGTAAAAAAGTAAAATTTATTTTCACTTAAACAATCCGAGGTTTGTTGTAAATATACTTAACGATCATTGATTTCAAATTTTGTATTATCACTCTTATAAATTTATTTTATTTATAAAAATTATTTTTCAGAAAGATTTTGGGTAAAAAAAAATTATGTGTGTGTTTAACGATTCAATAGAAAATAAATTTTATTTTGTCAATAATTAATTTTATACATGAAATATATGTATATGGATATCAATTGAAAAGTTTGAATCCAATGATGATTTAATACATATATGCTAAATCTTAGTGGGTATCAATAAAACTAACCCAAAAAGTAATGGGCATCAAAATGACACTTAATATTGAATTATATAGAAAAGTGTGAGCCATGTGAATGAATTTGTTGCTAGAATGACTTCTTTCAAACATTCAATTGCCACTGATAGGTCAAAATCTAAAATTTATGAGCTACTACATAAGGTTGGGACAAAAAAGTCTCACACCCTTGCTTTAGAAAAAACAAATTGTCATCTGTTAAAAAAAGATACAATTACTTTGTATATCGCAGATGATCTCATTATTTTTTATACTCAACTTCGTTTATTTGTACCTTATACTATCATTTAATGAATCAAATCTTAAGAAAATGATAAGAGTACTTATTTTATACCTATTGAAGTTATAATATCGAACTTTAAAAGTATAAGATGAAATCTAAGTGATTGGATGATGATACAAATTTGTGAGACTAAGGTATAGATAAATGATATCAAAACACAAAAGAATAAAATGCAAATGTTGTACAAAATAATGAGACTAAATTATACCATGCAATACATTGTGATTGTGATTGATGTTTGTTTTTTAGTGGTTTACATTTTGGTACACCAATGGGAATTCAAATTTTATTATACATTCAAATAGCTCATATTAAGATTGCAACTCAACAAGTTGGGTTGGGTTGAGAGTTAACCCAAACCCAACCTGAACGTGAAATGCATCAACTCAAAGTATGGCTCAACCCAACTTTCAATCTGAGCTCAACCTATGGTCAAATTATTATTTGGGTTGAATTTGGGCCATGCTCGAGTTGATTAAATGATGGTCAGGTTGGATCGAGTTCATACCTTTCCCATTGAAATCTATTTTTCCGTCCAAACTTCTCCTACATTGATTAGGAAAAAACCCACAAAAAACCATAATTGTCACTCCTATTAGGAATGGAATGAGGGAGTTTTCTTTGTTTGCCTATGCTTATAACTTCTTACTATTATGGATAGCCCAAAAATGAATCCTATTCCATTCCACTTTTCATGCTTTTAGAAAGGAGGGATGAAGTGCTTAACATATTCAAATCATATTTAATCCATGCTCAACACTAGAAGTCTAAAGGATAAACAACAAGAAAGACTCTAAAATCGCCTTTCTCTTTAAGAAAACTTGAGATAGAGATGAAAACTTATTGGATTTCATACCTATAATAAAGTACATGGAAAAAAACTTATTTGAAGAAGGAGGCAATGGAAGCTTTTAAAAGTGGTGGCAACGTTGAATGACGGTGATAGCATTGAACGTGATACAATCAGGAGCTAGGACTTATGTTGTGGGTATTTTCAATTTTAAGAGTTTAAGACTTTTTCTTCTTTGTTGAAGAATAGAAGACAAAAAGTAAAAGAGTATTTTTTTCGAGTGATACATACATATATATATATATAGTTTGGGTTCAGGTTACTCAAGGCATTGGACCAAATCCAACTCAAGTTAAGAAAAATGAACCCAAGCCCAACCCGATTGACATAAAAGGGTGCTTAAACCCACCTAAACAGTGGGTTAGGTTTGAGTTAAGTCAGGTTAGCCCATCCAAGTTGCAGCCTTACCTTAAACTATAAGTTGGGCATGATAGCGAATATAGGAATGACAATGGGGCGGGTTTGGGATGGGTCATTCCCATCCCATTCCCGCACCCGATTATACAGTTATTTCCCATCCCCGACACAAACCCGTGTCGGGGCAAGTTGATTGGTTCCCATCCCCGTTAACAAAAGAATTAATAACCCCATCTTCGCCTCGTCCCGAATGTCCATTGAGCCCTAACCCTAACTGGCAATGAGCAAATCTCATACCCAAATGCACTTTCCTTTCACTGATTATGATAATATACCAAATATGAAAAAATAATATCAAAGTTGAAATTAACACCACAACAATCAATAATTTTAAGCCCATAGTTAGCTTAAATGATTCAAAATTAATGCAAAAAAAAAAAAAAAAAAAAAAAAAACCATCTGAACCATTTACAATAGAATAGAATGAAAACTAAACCAAACAAGAAAATGGGTCAATATCAGTCATGGATGTGAATCCCTCTTTAAACCAATCTTTGAACCAAGACTTTATCAAATCCACTACTTCAAAGGCTTTCGCGTTCCTTTTGTGTTGTGCTCTCGGACAAAGACTTCAAGGTGATGCTCTAGATGATTGTGTTGCACATATTTAGGGCAAGGAGATCGAAGTTTGTGACTAGTTTGATGTCGCGAAAGAGGAATTTTGGGCTTTGAGGCTAAACCAAGAACAAGATGGAATTGATTTAAGAGTATTTTAGTTGGTGTGAGGGAGGAAGAAAAAGTAGTATTGATCCTGGAGATAGGGTTTCAAGCGATGCATCAAAGGAAGAAGAAGAAGAAGAAGAAGAAACGACTGTCGGAATTAGGGCAAATGGGAAGAATGAAAGACCATTGTATCAAATGAAGAAGAAGAAGAAGGAGCGACTGTCAAAATTATGGTAAATGGGAAAGAATGAAGTATATTCGGGTCGGGACGAGACGGGGCAAGGCGGGTTGGAACAAAATCCATACCCGTCCCAAACTCGATTCGGGTTTTTAAAATATTCTCATACCTGACCTATACCTGTTTATTATATTTTACACCCGTCCTAATAGGGGCGGGGCGGATTACCCGATTAGCCTAAAAAATTGCCATCCCTAAGTGAATAGGTGCCGTAAAATTTTCTTTCATAACTATGGGAAAAAAAGGGTCAAGATGGTAAAAAACAAATCCCATTTTCTTCACTGAACCGCCCGGTCGATCTCGCCAAACCGGTTCGCGGGTCCTCCAAATACAAAACCACCATGTTCTGATTCATTCTCTCCCATGGCTCCCAAGAAGAAGCAGCAGCAGAACAAGCCTTCATCATCGAAATCGAAATCGAAATCCCAGACATCCGCCGGTCCGAAGCTCCAGATTTCCGCTGAGAACGAGAACCGCCTCCGCCGCCTCCTCCTCAACTCCGGCCGTTCCGGACCGGCCTCTTCTCCGGCTCCGGCTGATGACACTCTCTCCAAGGCGCAGAAGGCGAAGAAGCTTCGCTCTGTATACGAGAAGCTCTCTTGCGAAGGGTTCTCCAATGATCACATCGAGCTTGCTCTCTCTGCTCTCAAGGTAAATTTGTGGCCTGTTTGGCTCCCGAGACAATGATGGAAAATGTAATAAATCTGATACGGACATTGTGTTTGTGATTTGTTTCGGGTTATGATAAGCGAAAGACTTGCCTGAACTGTGGCTAATAGTTGTATTATGCTCAATTTGCTTTCGGATTGTTCTCAAGGCCATTCATGAACATCTTTGGTTCCCCAGAAAATGAAGGAAAAAAAAAAATGAAAGAATGTTAGCACGGATGTTATGTTTTATTTTCTTTTTACATTCTTTTTTGCTGTTGGTTTCTGAGAAAAGAAAAGCTGCTTCAACGGAGGATATCAGTTGTATTAGGCTCAACGATCTCTCCCTGCCTGGTTCATGAGAAAATGAAGGAAAAGGAAAAGGAAAAGGATAAAAGGGAAATCGCTGAATCTTATGTCTCATTTTGTTTCAGTGAGGAGTGGGTCAATGAGCTGCATTAGGTTTATAATAATGCAAAATACAACGATTCAAAATTATATGCTTTTATTGGAAAGTTCATTTCTATATTTAGTCATCAAGTAAACTGAGGGGAATAATGTTTACAAATTTTTCAGCTAGTTATCAGGTGTTGCATATTTATTATATGCATGATCTGGTTACTGACAATGTAGGAAAGAGAAGAAAACTAGAATAAGCCTTACTAGTAAATGAGTAAATCTAGTTTATTAGTTTGTGCTTTCATGGATGAGAACAATGCATAAAAAAGGCTTCAACTTTTCCTTTTACTTTCAATAGTTTGGTATTGGAAACTACTATTTGGTTGCCAAGAGAATGAATAAAGTAAAAAGAAAGAAAGAAAAAAATCTAAGTGCCAGCTTAGTAGCAGTAATGGGAACTACTTTCTGTTGCTGAAAATAGAAGTGAAGATGAAATGGAAAGTTTTAAAAGAGATTACGAGGCAACTTCTTATTTTGAAATGTTTTTCATGATTTCAAAGGTCCAAGCACCATTCAATACAAACATGTTCATCCCTTTTATTTTCAAATATCATAAGGTTTCTGAAAAAACCATCTTCATTTAGCTACCAAACAGGCCACTATTTTTTCATTATGTCTGAATGGGAAGTTCACAACCAGCGGTAATAGAACCTATAAAGATTCACAATGCCATTTTTTTTTTTTTAATTTCTTGTTTCTTTTCTTTTTCTCAACTAGCAAACATAAGGCCTAATGTTAAAATTTTTGTTAGTTAGTCAACAGATATTGTATGTTATGTGCTTGGAGAGCTGCAAATAGGTTGCTTGTCTTCTTTTACATAAGATTCTATTAGTTAATGATCAAGTATTTTTTTTGATAGGCAACCGAGAATATATTAAAGACACCAAAGAAAAAGAGGGGGGCACACCCCAAGTATACGGGAGGTATACCAAGGGAGCCAACAAAACAGAAACACACCAAAAGAGCATAGGAGACACACTCCCACTAACTAACACACAACCAGTCAATAAAATCTACCCAGGAACTAGGACCCTCTTGAATATGTAGGCGAATCCAGTGGAAAAGGGTACAAATAAGAGAGTCCTTCAAAGCTTGATCTGAGCATTGAATCCCATCAAAGTATCTTTGATTCCTCTCTTGCCAAAGAATCCAAAACAAGCAAAGGGAGTCCTCCAAATCTTTTTTTCTATTTTTGCTAACAAAACTCCCATGCCAAACCCTTTTAGCAAATCTTTCACAGAGAATGGGAGGACCCAAGAACAGCCAAAGAGAGAAAATAACAAATGCCAAAGACCCCTTGTCTTTCACAATGGATTAGCAAATGATTAGCTGATTCTTCTGAATTCATGCATAAACAACAATGGTTACTAACACTCATCCTCTTCTCTTAAGTTGATCTAAGGTCAAGTATTGGATTGGTATGCTATGTGCTTGGATACTAGTGAATCGGTTGATCATTTTCTTTTGCATTGCCGATCAGTATTGATTCTTTAGAATAGGTTATTTGAGGTTGCTGGGATTGATTTGGTTCCTTCTACATGTGTTGATAATCTCTTTTAGGGCTTTGGCAGTCATCCTAGAGATAGGGGTTCATTTGAATGTGGTTAACCTATCCTTGATCTGGTTTATTAGGAAGGAGAGAGATGCTAAGATTTTTGAAGACAAAGGGTGGTTGATTAGACTTTTGAGATTTAGTTTACTTCCTCTCTTCTCTTTGGACCTCCATTATTGCCTTTATGGGCACTCCTTTGAGCTTTCTTCTACTAGATTGGAGCCATCTTGGCTACTCTAAGAGATTAGGTGAGAAGATTGCAGTTGATTGTGGTGTAGTGTTTGAGACTTACTCTAAACCTATTGGCGCAGGGTTAGACATTGAGGCTTATTAGTGCTGTTGGAGGGTTTGTGGCAAGCTAAAGACTTGGGCTTTTCTAGCTTAACTGTGGAGAGAGATTCAATAATTGTTATTTCTTGGGTGTGCAATAGAGGAGAGATTTGTGGAAGTTTAATGGATCACCTCACCAAAGTTTGAGAGTACCTTGTCTATTTTTTTTATTATTTATTTTTGGAAGAAAGGAGGTTGTTTTCTGCACTTAGCTAATCAAGTTGCAGAGTTTTGGCCACTTTTTACTTCCTTGCTTGTGAAGTGTGTTTTCTTCAATTGTACAATGTTTTTCCATCTTATGCTATGCAGTTTGTATTTGTCATTTCAGTACAATGAATTTGTATTATTTCTAATTATTTTTAGATATAATCATCAGGTGCTGAATATTTATATGTTCAGTTGGTTATTAGGAAAATGTGGGAAATGAAAAGAAAGCTACTATAAGCCTCTAACTGTAAAAGACAAAGCTGAGTTGAAAGTTGATTATTTTGTAATTGCAGGGATGGAAACAATGGGTAAGATAAGGCTTAAAGCTTTCCATTTCTCATCTTTCGTCATATTTGCCTTTTATGTCTTTGAGTGTTTCTCTAAACCAAGTTTCCTTTTTTTACTGATTTTGGTTCAATTTGTTCTGATTGCTTCAGATCTATTTGTGCAGGTAATAGCAATGCTCTATTTTGGTTCTTATTAGTTTTTATTATTTCTAATGTGTATCATTTCATTTGATTGAATAGTTAGGTTGTATTCGAGCCTGTTTCTGCCTTTGATGACATTACTGTTGTTTTATTTCGATTTTTTTGCACCAAATTGTAAACTTCTGTTTTCTAAATCAGTTTTTTTTTTCCCAATCTTGTCCCTACAATTTATTTCTAGTCTTATATGATAGTTCTCTTTTATTGGCTTTGTTTATTTTTTTATATTGGAATTCTTTTGGGTTGTTTCTGATTTTGTTGGCTTGCTCATACTAAGATTGGTTCATTTCATTTTGTTTCTTATTTTTTTCAAATTAATTTGTTGTCTTTGGTTGCATTAAGTAGGAGGGTGCTACATTTGAGTCTGCTCTTGATTGGTTATGCTTCAATTTGTCAAGCAATGAACTTCCTTTGAAGTTTTCAAGTGGGACTTCCCTTCATGCAAATGAAGGTATTCTGAAACTCACTCTGAATTATTGGTATTATACAGTAAAATTTCTTTTATGAAAATGCATAGGAAGTAACTCTGGGTTCATGTGATCCTTGATATATTGATTTACGGACTCTGAGGACTAATTGCAATGCTGCAGGAGGTTCTATTGGAATCATATCAACTGCACGGGAAGATTGGACTCCATCTGTGTATTCTTCAGGTAACATTGAGGATGATGAAGTGTCTGGAATTTCCATTAGAATCAAGGGGCGAAGGGATGATGATAGTGTAGATTCGCGCCAACAATCTCAAGCAGATTGGATCAGGCAATATGTTGCACAACAGGAAGAGGTACTCATGTGTTTTGGGATATACATCTTCTGCAATCCTTGTGTGACAAAACTTTTTCTTGAGGATTCTCTCTCTTTCATAAGATTTTTTTTTTTTTTTTAAATTTTTCATTATCATTATTTTGTTTTATTTTATTTTTATTTTGTGTGTGTGTGTTGTGTGAAAGAGATAAATTTTCTAGAAATTAATTGAACAGATGACATTTTTTCTAGAAGAATTTCCACAAACTCCTTTTGCCTAGTTCCCATTTGTGAAGAACAATATTAAATAGCTGTAGCATGCTTTCTATTAACCTCCATATTTGCAGTCTAATTATCAGTTTCTTTTCTAAAATTTTAGGGAGAAAAATGACAAACTGGAAAATGGTGAAAAACCCTTCTTTACTTGGTTGATTGCAAGCACAAAGTTAAGGGTGTACTTAATGCTAGAGTGAAGCTTTGGGAGGAAAAAGTCCTATTCAAATGAGGATGAGGGAAGTTGCTAGGGGTGGAAAAAGTTGGTTTGTTATGGAGTCCAAGTCGTTTGAGCTTTTGGTTGAGGATGTGGGAGGGAAGTTGAAAGGGTGTATTTGGGAGAGATGCAGAGGTGTTTCCTCTTGGACTAGATTTGGGGAGGCAAGTTTATGATGCTTATTGGACGGTGTTGAGGCCTGTTGTAGAGAGATTGATAATAGAAGATGGGTTCTTGACTGGGAGGAGGGGGGTAGGAAGTATAGGCTGGAGCGCCATTCAAACGAGGCAGGAAGGTTTATTTTGTGCTTTGTCCGAGATCTCGAGACAAAAAAATTCAGCATC
Organism: Vitis riparia; assembly: GCF_004353265.1. NCBI lineage: Eukaryota > Viridiplantae > Streptophyta > Magnoliopsida > Vitales > Vitaceae > Vitis > Vitis riparia. The sequence goes on along the minus strand of NC_048442.1, from coordinate 3,244,312 downwards.
ATTTTTCCAGAAGGGAAGGGGCTGTCCGGTGGATGGAATACTTTGGCGGAAAAGTTGAGAGGCCTTGGAGTGGTCCCTGCTGGAGGCTTAAAGGAAACTAGAGTTCCAAAGGTTTCATTGAGGGAGAAGGGGGTTCCAGAGATTTCTTTGAGGGAGACGGGGGTGGAGACAAGGACCTACGTAGATGCTGTAAAGTCGAAACCGGGAAGAATAGGTGATTCAGTCTGGTTAGAGTTGGGGGAAAGTGAAATGTGAGGAAGGTTGGAATAGATGAAACGGTGTTTGGTGGGGTAATTATTCAACTCCTTTCCCTGAGCTGGATTTTGTAAGGAGATGAACGCATCAACATTGGCTTTTAGAGGGGAGAATGAGCATTGTTGTGCTAGGCAAAGGGCTCTAGCTGTTTGAATTTGAGTTGCCAAGTGAGGCTGAATGAGTCCTAGCTAGAGGCAAAAGGAGAATTAAGGAGAACTTCCTTTTCTTAGATAGATGGAACCCAGAGGTGGGGTGCTTCTGCAAGGATTCCTATGCTAAAGAGGCTTGGGTGAGGGTGTTGGGTCTCCCACTCCATCTGTGGAGTCGGGAGGTGTTTAAAAAAATTGGTGATGGGTGTGGAGGCTTTATTACAATAGATGAAGACACAACTTTTTTGACTGAGCTGCAATGGGCTAGGATCTTGGTGAAGCTGGCTGGAAGGGATTTACCTAGCACTACTCAGATTGTGGTGGGGTCGGGGTGTTATTCCATTCAATTGTGGTGGGAAACACCACCTTGGTTTGTGACAATAAAGCAACAATTAATATAGCATATGATTTGATTGAATATGATAGAACCAAACACATAGAAGTTGATCGACACTTCATCAAAGAGAAGTTAGATGGTTGACTAATTTGCATGCCTTATACTTCAACAGTTGAGTAATTGACAGATGTTTTTACTAAGGGCCTACATAAGGGGCACTTGAATAACATAACTTACAAGTTGGGTATGAAAGACATTTTCCAGCCAACTTGAGGGGGAGCGTGGAAAGATTGGTTGAGATTCATTGCTGAAAATTACGAAGGATTATCCATATTGAGAATATTTTAGAATATTTTATTGTTTAGAATATTTTATTCTTTGAATTTGAATTTTGATTATTTCTTGTAAATATGTTATTCCCTTAAATGGATTTAGACCATTGTATCTATAAATATGATTGTAGATCCTATGTATATTGAAGCAATGAGAATTAGAAATTCATTCTTAATTCATCTTTGTGTTCAAGATGCTAGGTTTTGAGTGTTATGGTCTCTTTAAAAAGCCTTCCTTGTACAAGGCCTCTTGGCCCAAACAAACCCACCCCAAACCACCCAACCCATTTTCTAATAAAGGAGTTCCTTCATTCTCCACTAGGCCTCTACACCACCAGGCATCTTCACTACGACTACCAAAGGGAAAACATGCTCCATTCAGATTTTCAAGGCCTAACTCCTCTCTTCCGGAAGCATCCTCCCCTTGAATATCCTTAAAACACACCACATCCTTGAATATCCTCAAAACACACCACGGCCTTGAATATCCTTAGAACACACCATGCCCAAACAACCCCTTTGACTACTAGTTGGACTCCCACAATCATTATCACCTCCTGAGCCCTTTGCAACCACCTTTTGGGAAACATCAGTTGCCTCACCTCCAATCGCCTTATTTCGACAACTTTATTGATCCCTTTTGAGGTGGTAACTAATTAGGGAGAGTTCCAGATCTTTTTCCTATAGAGAAGGAACTTAAGGTCAAGATTTAGCAATGTGACAGTCTTTGCCTTATTATGAGTTTTTCTTATTTCCTTCCTATTATTATCTTTTCGTTTGTGCTTTTATGTCTTGATAGTGAAATTTTCCATTAAGTACAACTGTAATAAAAAAGTGTTAAGATATTCATATCAATAATTACCACCTTTGTTATGTATCTTCAAAGGTTAACATTGTTTTAAGCATGGTTTTAAAACCAGACCAGACCGGCTCGTCTGATTGGTTCGATCGCCAACCGATCATGGTTCTGGTCCGGTCCGATGAATTGGGTTGGAGAGTGGTTGAACCGAAATCGGACTGATTGAATCAATGGTCCGACTAGCGAACCAGACGGTTCCCTCCGAACCATCCGATTCAAACAATATTTTTTTTTTCCCTAGCAACCCCTCCTGCATAGCTGCCTTAGCTGCTACCTCCCATTGTCGCCGGCATTGAACTGTTGTCGCTGGCCACTGGTCAGTCAAACGTCGCTCTCCCGCTGGAAACCACCCCCCAACAAAGCCCCCCACCCAACCCCTGGGCAATCCTTCATTTTTGGCGGCCTCTCTTTTCCCTTCCTTTTTGGATATTTTTAAATTTTTTTTTTATCTCATTATTATTTATTTTCTTTTATATTTATTATTTTTTTGCTTTATGATTTTTAAAACTTATGATTTGAATTTAAATTAATGAAAACATTACAATTTTAAATAAATTTCTGATTTTAAAATAAGTTTTTGATTTAAAAATAAATTTAAAAATTTAAAAATTATTTAAAATTATGATTTTAATTTAAATTTCTAATTATAAATTATTATTTTTATTTTTATAATTGTTTTTAATTTTAATAATTTATAAATTATATATTTATGATGTCATCGGTTCAACCGTAGTTCGACTAGTGAATTGTGAACCGATTAGTTTCGGTTTAATGATCGGTCCGATTCTGAAAACATTGGTTTTAAGTATTGGTGCTATATATCTAGCTAGAGTTTGTATGCCCAAGAAACAAACATTGCCTTCTTGAATGTTTTAGTACCATTATATCATGAAATTTATGCATTTTCTCGTTCATTCACTTGCTTTTTATAACTCTTTCTTGGATTAACTTGATAATTTTTTGGTTTGATTAGCATTTTCCAGAAGATCTTAATCTTGTGCATTTTACTTGTCAAATGTGCTATTGACGCTTGCTTGACCATGTTTCTTCAAATGTTTTTTCTTGTAAACTATTATGGAAAATGGTTGGTTCCATGAAAGATTTAATCATAGTTCTATATCATTTTCAGGATGAATCTAAAACTTGGGAAGATGATGCAGTTGATGACTATTCCACCAAGAAGGTACTTTTAAATCCTTTATCAGCATGTTAAAGGAAAATTCTAGGAGTTCTTACTGTAGCAGAGCAATGTGAATTTTCCCTGCTGGTGAATTACCATTTTGATGTTTCCTATGAAGGAAAAAGGGAAATGTTATTCAATGTGGTGACTTTAGACCTTTCAGTTACAAAACCTTCATGGTTCTCTTGCTCTCTGTAATAAAGTAGCAATGTAGGCAGAAAAGCATGGTAATTTGTGAAGCCATGGGTTGTTTAACTTTTTCAATTTGGGGAGCTGATGTGATTGATTATAGATTTATAATAATTCTTATGCTACTTGGGTGATGAATCTTGTGCTTTTGCTATTATTCAAAAACTTTTGGTTGGTTATCACATATTTGATATTGTAGGAGGCTCCAGTTGATTTCTCCTGGAACACATGCCTTCAAAGTCCCATATAATGAAAAGACATGCCTGCTTTTTATTATATTTGGGATGCATCTTTTTCCTCTCCATTTTTTTTTTTCTGGAGTAGCTTGTGTTCAAATGAGCATTCCTCTTGTGCGGACAATTTCTTTTTGTTTCAGGATGATTTCCGCCAAGATTTTGTTTGGTTTCATAACTAAAGTGATAGAAATAATGTGCAAGCCAGCATGGTCCATATGATTCTGACCAAGCCCTTTTGCTCTCTATGTTAATAGGTTGCTGAACCAAGGTCTTATGAAACAATTGCCAAAGAGTACCATGCTGCACGGTTGGAAGCTTTAAGTGCTAAAGAGAAAGGGGACAAGAAAGGCCAGGAACAGGCGGGCCATATTATCCGCAAACTCAAGCAGGAGTTGTCTGCTCTAGGTTGAGCTGAATTTATTTTGTGACTTATTTGAAATTTCAGTTACTGAATGGATTTTCTCATGTGCTATGTGAATTTACTGAGCAGGACTATCAGATAACAGCTTGGAATCAGGATTCAGGTATGAGCATGCTTCTGGTTTTGCATCTGAAGACATGTCTTATAATTCTATGCCTGAGAAACACCCTGAGGCAATAACATTATGTGAAGTAGAAGGTGGCTCTGTTATGCATCCGAGTGAATCAACTTTTGATGGAAGTATAAATGAGTGCTTCAGCTCCACTGAGCTTTCAATGAATTCTGTTTCCTCGAGTGTTCCTTTAGAGGAAAGGATTGCCGCACAAGAGGATTCAGGTGATGTAGAGCTTAGTAATTTCTTTGAAGATGCTCCATCCAGTGAAGTCTTGCCTCATGAAGTCCTGAAACTACAAAATAAAGAAAAGATGAAAGAACTATCTAGTGGGAAGAATTTGGAGAAATTAGAGGGTATCTGGAAGAAGGTAATCTCTGCAATGCAATAAGCTTGTAAGGTTAATATTTTATTGTGCTGGAGGAGATTGAACAATAAGTCATCTGATGCATGTCTAAATACATAGTGATAACTGCAACAAAATGAATTTGGATGCTAATATTATCCAATGCATAATTTGATTTGATTTGATTTGGTTCATATGGCCCCCTTTTGCTCATATTTTTTGTTCACAGTTTATTAGCTGGTTGAAAATAAAACACTATAATTCTTCTTATTATACTTACAGTTGTGTGTCTTAGTTACCCTTTCATTTTGGTGCTTACAGTGCCTTTTTTTTTTTTTCTGTATAATGATTGTCGTCTAATCATTCTGTCACACTGTGATATGGTTTAAAAAATGACAGGGTGACCCCCAAAAAATTCCTAAGGCTGTTCTTCATCAACTATGTCAGAGGTCAGGCTGGGAAGCACCGAAATTCAACAAAGTGCTTGGAAAAGAAAATGGTTTCTGTTATGCTGTCAGTGTACTGCGTAAAAGTACTGGGAGGGGTAAGAGCCGAAAAGCTGGAGGGTTGACTACCCTTGAGCTTCCTGACCAGCTTGAAGCTTTTGAATCTGCTGAGGTACTTACCCCAGTGCCAATTCAATATACATGTTCTTTCCCTGCATTTGATGACCATTTTTCCATGCATAAATATATTTGGCAGATTATCTTGCTGTCAATTCAACATAATAGCTCGTTTTGACATTTCTTGATCAAGTGGTGTGTTGAAGCCATGCCGTGGGTTCACTATGGTAGTTCTTGTAATAACATCTTTAGTTAGGTATTTCTAATATTTTCTAGGAAAACTATGCTTTTGTTAAAGAGTATGATATATATTATGCACCCGAATCTTACAAGCTTAAGCTTTTAGGAGAGTTGGTAGTTCAATATGATATCGGAGTCTTGTTTGACATTAGGTCATGTGTTCGAGCCTCATCGCATATTTATTTCTCCAATTTATTGAGTCCTCATGTAAGCCTAAAAAAGGTTGATTGCGGTATAGTTGTGAAAGGTGCGCCTAGGTGTGAGGTGACACGGAGCAGGCTAGTGTGTGCCTCACCTGAAGTTAGGCGCAACTCATTCACAAAGGCGAGACTTAAGGTGCTAAAGGCGTGTGCCTCAAGCCAAGCGCCTCAAGCCAAGCGTCTTGAGTTGTTATAGTTAAAAATTTCACTATTCAGCTATTCTTAGCCATTCTTTTTTTTAGAATCTTAATTTTGTCTCAACTTTATGGATTTGGAGATTGAGGACCTTGAAAGACTCATGACATCCCTCATGTGAGAGCATGGTCATCGACCTCTTTAGGATTTTTCTCAATCAAAACATTCTTCATGGTTTTGTCCAATATGTTAGATATAGTTCCTTTTTCCTTAGCTAATTTTATATGGAAATCTAAAGTCCCATCTAAGGTCAAAACTTTTACTTGGTTAGTGGCATACAAGAAGGTAAATACTAACAATATACTACAAGTGAGAAGACCTTTAATTCCTTAGTCTTGACTAGTGCATTTTATGTAAGGGAAGTGGAAAGTCGATTGATAATCTCCTTTTGCATTGTCTGATAACTTTGGGGCTTTGCTACTATCTATTCAGATAATTCAGAATTGGTTGGTTCCTACCTAGGAGTATATGCGATATGATGTTCATTTTATATAGGGGTTTGGGGAGCTCCACTAGAGGAAAAACCCTTTGGCAAATTGCTTGTTTCACATTGCTTTGGATTGTGTGGCAAAAGAGAAATGCTAGAATTTTTCAGGATAAGTTGAGGATGTCAGAGAAGTTATAGGATTTATTTCACTTTTTTTCCTCTTTATGGGCCCCATGTACCAAGACTTTTAAAGACATTCCTTCTAGTGTTATTCAACTCAATTGACATTCAGTATGTAGATCAAAAGGGTTTGGACATTGTTGAGAGGAGCTTAGTTAGGATTTAAGGAGACAACATCTTTGTATATTGTGTTGTAATTTAAACCTTTTTTGTATAGACTCCTTGTATAGTGGAGAAGTTTGACCTTTACTTGGTTAGTGACGCACAAGAAGGTAAAAACCAACATGTTACAATTGAGAAGACCTTCAATTCCTTAGTCTTAACTGGTGCATTTTATGTAAGGGGAGTGGAGAGTTGATTGACCATCTCTTTTTGCATTGTCTGATAACTTTGGGGTTTTGGAACCATCTATTAAGATAATTCAGGATTGATTTGTTCCCACCTAGGAGTATGATGATCATTTCATATAGGGGTTTGGGGAGCTCCATTAGAGGCAAAACCCTTTGGCAAATTGCTTGTTTCACATTACTTTGGATTGTATGACAATAGATAAATGTTAGAAATTTTTAAGATAAGTGGAGGATGTCATAGAAGTTGTAGAATTTACTTCACTTCTATTCCTCTTTTTGGGCCTCATGCCCCGAGGCTTTTAAAAACATTCCTCTTAGTGTTATTCAACTCATTTGACATTCAGTGTGTAGATCAAAAGGGTTTGGACATCATTGAGAGGAGCTTAGTTAGGACTTGAGGAGATGACATCTTTGTATATTGTGTTGTAGTCTAAACCTTTTCTTTTAATAGATTCCTTGTATAGTGGAGGAGTTCAATTATATTTTGATTAGGTTTTTGTAATTGTGGGGAGGACTCCTCATCCTTCTCATGTTCTTTTTAACCTTAATAAATACATCCTTTGTTTCTAATCTTAAAAAAAAGAAAAAAAATACATGCACATGAGTATCACCTAAATTAAAATATTTTGGTTGCAGGATGCTCAGAATGCAGTTGCAGCATATGCTCTTCATCAGCTGTTTCCTGATCTTCCTATTCACTTGGCAATTACTGAACCATATGCTTCATTTGTCATACAATGGAAGGAAGGTGAAGCTTCTTTGGAGATGTTGAATTCTTAATTTATTTAATGTTTAAGCCTTCTTCATAATATTAATATAACTTTTTATAATAATTTTAGTGACAGTCTACAAGTGATGTTATTAGTTTTTTTTACTGCTTCTTATAACGCTTGAAAGTTTACAGGTGATTCATCAATCAGAATAGAAGATAGTGAGGAAGACCGAAGGGCTGGTTTTGTAAATTCGATATTAGATGCTGGGGATTCTGGATCTACTGCATTTGTTGATGTTACAGATAATTCTCTTCCAAAAAAGTTCCAAATGCCCCAAATTGAAGAAAATAGAAATTTAAATGCTGCTGGTCCAGATCTGAAGCCTGGGAGTATGTTCATGGGCTTTGCATGTGCCTTATATTATTAGAAGCATATTCACTTCTCTTTTGATGATCAAAATAACAGCCAAACATGTAAAATAACATAAAGATACCAGTCATCGTCTCAGAAGAAGATTTGATATGGAATATACTTTTTGTCTTCCTTCCGGGCTTCAATATCCAGAGTTTCATGGGTTCCTTCTTAACATTTGGTGTCTTCCTGTTTTTGTCTTCACATGAGGTCAGATGTGACTTACGAGTGGAAGCCACCTCCTTTTGTTTACCTAAAATTTTAATGTTCATCGATGCACTTAGCCTTGATGAGATGGGTACAGAGATTTGAGGTGAAACTTTTAGTCATTCACTTCAGTCTGGTGGGGCTTCCGTTTTCCTGGTTATCCAGATTAATCTATTTAGGGAGAAAATTTCCTAGTGAGTGGACTACCACTTGGATTTTATCTGGTGTCATTTACAACTCCCACCTTGCCTGCCCCTGTTGGCTTGGAGTTTTTATGGAGCATTTTCCTTTTTATGTAGAGATATAGATATAGATGCTATTGGGTGCAGTCTCTTGAGAGGGATCTCTTGACCTTTGACTTGTCATCACTCACCCTTTCTCTCTTCTTGCAATAAAATTTTCAACAAAATATTATAATCTTTTTATTTCCTGTTAGATTTGTTTCTCTAAGTTTTTCAGTGTTATTTTGCAGGAGTTGGTAATTTTAAAGAAGCAGAGAGTTCTTATCTGAAACAGGAATACGAGAATAAAATGAAAATTGGAAAATATAAGGTTAGTATCTTCTTGTTTTTATTCCCTTGAGAAAATACCTCGGTGGTGGGAATTTAGGTAGTATCTCACTAGAATCAAGGTTCATGCATCTCATAAATTGGCCTTTTGTTTGAATTTACATACCTGGTATGGGTTTTTTGGAGGGGATTGGGGACAGGTGAAGAGGCTAAATGTCATTAGAATTGCATCAGAGAAATATGGAGAGGTTCCAAGGCCACCCCCTGCTGTGGGCTGGTGGACACCAGCGCATCCTTCCCTTGGTCCATTATGTTTTTTTTTTTGATAGGAAACCACGCATGAATATATTGATAGAAAAAAAATAGTACAAAAGGAGGATGAGAAATCCTCCCGCCAAACGTAAAACTAAACAACACAAAAAAATAACAAGACACTACACCGTCCCATTGGAACTACACACTGCTAGCCAATCTAGTTGTAAAATGTTAAGGGGAATGCCCTTAAAACCCGCGGAACAAAAAGCCCAAAACGAAGCGAGGAAATGAATGGAGTCCCAAAGGTTCTCTGAATTTCTAGCTTTGTCCTCAAATATCCTAGCATTTCTTTCCTGCCACACAACCCAAATTAAAGCTATGCACGCGTTTTGCTACAAAACTAACCCTCTCTTGGACTTGCCAAAACCTTTATAATTGATGAACATCATGTCTGAAATGCTTTTCGGAGGAACTTGATCCATCTTGGCTAGTTGAAATAGTCTGTGCCACAACCCCAACGTCACAGAACAATGAAGGAAGAGATGATCTGCTGATTCTCCTTGCTCCATACACAACTTACAAATGTTAGGGCTAAGAGCTTTGTGGGGTCTTCTCAATTGTAGCAAGTCATTGGTATTTACCTTCTTATGTACCACCAGCCAGACAAAGGCCTTAACTTTGAAAGGTACTTGAGGTTTCCATACAAACTTAGTGGGGAAAAAAGGAGATGAATCAGGCATTTGAGACAAGGCTGTAAAGAAAGACTTGACTGTAAACAATCCTGAAGACAATAAGGACCAAGATCTCGCATCTGAAGCGGAAGTGGATAAATTCATACAATCTAGAGAGCGCATGAGGCGTTCTAGATCTTCTATCTCAGAATCGATTAGATTACGACGGAAATTAAAGTTCCATGAGAAAGGCCGAGCCGAACCGAGAATTGAAGATATAGGAATATTTTTATCCGTTATTACTCTAAATAGTCTTGGATATTGGTCTTTGAAGATTTGGTCCCCCCACCATAAATCTTCCCAAAAGCGAATTCTTTCCCCATCTCCTACGACAAACCGAGTATACTTGGAAAAATCCTGAAAGACTTGTGCAATGGCCTTCCAAGGACAACGATGTGACTACCTGACTAAAGTGTTGGCATCCCAACCATTTGAGTGTGTCCCGTAGATGCTAAGAATGACCTGATGCCACAGAGCTGTACTCTCCCTAGGAAACCTCCACAACCATTTCCCTAAAAGAGTGCGATTCCTTAAAGGAATCTTCCCAATCCCCAAACCCCCTTTTACCCTCGGCTTACACACTGCATCCAACTAACAAGATGGTCTCTTTTTCCTTCCCCAACCCCTGACCAAAGAAAGTCCCTTTGCATCCTCTCAACTTTTGCAGCCACTGAAGCAGGAATCTTAAACAGAGAAAGAAAGTAGCTAGGGATGTGGGATAAGCATGAGTGTAGGAGAGTTATCCTACCACCGAAAAATAAGTAAGCCTTTTGCCACCCGTCTAATCTCTTAGAGATTCTCTCAATCACTGGATTTCAGAATCCACAAGCAGTTGGATTCCCTCCCAAAGGAAGACCCAGATAAATTATAGGCCAATCTGAAGCCTTGCAGTCAAGCAACAAGGCTAACCTAGAGAGATGATTCTGATCAAGGTTGATGCCAAAAAGAATACTCTTGTCAAGATTGACCTTAAGCCCAGAAACTTGACCAAACACTAACAATAAACTCTTAAGAGTTTGCAGTTCTTCCTCACTAGAGCTAGCAAAGAGGATGGTATCGTCTGCGAATTGCAAATGGGATACCCTACACCTATTTCTACCTACCTTGAAGCCCTCCAGCAAACTTCTTTCCTCAGCTTTCAACAACATTCTACTCAACACATCTGCAACAGTAGTGAACAGGAAAGGGGATAAAAGGGTCACCTTGCCTTAAACTTCTAGATGCCTTGACCCACCCTTTAGCATTACCATTCACTAGAATAGCGTAAGAGACCGACGACAGACAACCTCTCATCCAATTCCTCCATTTAGAACTAAATCCCTTCTTCTCCAACACATGATCCAAAAAATCCCATTTAACATGGTCATAAGCCTTTTCAAAGTTTATCTTGAATACAAACCCTTCCTCCCTCGATTGCCTTTTCTCGTCCACAATCTCATTGGCTATAAGAACTGCATCCGGAATTTGTCTCCCTTTAACAAAAGCACCTTGAGTGGAGTGGATGGTCTCCTGTAGTACTCCTCTTAGTCGCCTTGACAAGACTCTTGCTATTACCTTATAGAGACAAGTGATCAGGCTGATGGGTCTAAAATCCGAAATCTTCTTTGACCGACTCTTTTTGGGCAAAAGAACTATGAAGGAGGCATAGGTGTTTTGATTAATAATCCCGCTATTGTTAAACTCTGCAAACACCCTCACTAAGTCATCCTTGATCACATCCCAACAATCCTGAAACACTGCTATGGTGAAACCATCAGGCCCCGGCGCCTTATCCCTATCTAACTGAAAGATGGCATTAAAGATATCTACTTCGGAGAAAGCGGAATCCAGCCTAGAAGCACTCCCTTCTGATATAGGGGACCAATCAATACCTTCTACTGTCCAAGACTCACCAGGAAGACTCGAGTAGAGCTTTTTGAAATAAAGTAATATTTCCTCTGTGATGCTCTCGGAATTGTCCAACACCAAACCTCTTTCATTCTCCAAGAATTTGATGAAATTCCTGTTTCGTCTCCCGTTAGCCACTTTGTGAAACAACTTTGAGTTGCAATCCCCGTCCTTAACCCATTTTACCTTAGCTTTTTGTCTCCAATGAATTTCTTCCCTCAAAATTATTTCCTCTAACTCCCCTTTTCTTACAGCTCTTTGAACGGCAAGATCAGAAGAGAGAGCCCCTTCTTGTTCATTGGCATCAATGTTAGCTATTTCATCCAAGATGGTTTTTTTCCTTTCCTTAAGCATTCTAAAAGTATTCTTATTCCAATATTTCAATTTTGCCTTAACAAATTGTAACTTCCTCATGAACTTGTGACCTTCCCAACCATTTCCTTCAAATTCTCTCCACCAACTGCTAAAGCACTCTTTGAAACTATGATGTTGCAACCACATATTCTCAAACCTAAAAGGTGTTGGACCCCACTTGAAAGGATTGGTATCTAATACAATCGGCTAATGATCCGATGTCCATCTAGGAAGAACTTCTTGAAGGCTTTGAGGGAAGGAAAGCTCCCACTCATTTGAATAGAGAAACCGATCCAATCTCTTACACACTGATGACTCTTGCATATTTGACCAAGTAAAATAGGCATTCCGTAATGGGGGATCATGTAATTCACATTCTCTTATAAAGCCATCAAAATCCCTCATGCTAGAAGTGAATCTAAAGCCACCCAGTTTTTCTGATCTTCTCCTTATAACATTGAAGTCACCTCCCACACACCATGAAGGAAAAGTAAGGCCAAAAAGGTCTAACAGCTCCACCCAAAAATCCTTCCTAATTAAGGGGTTGTTTGGACCATAAACTGCGGACAACCACAAAGGTCCACATCCATCCAACAAGAACTTGACTGAGACAGAAAAAGATCCAATTACCACGTCCTCACTGCTGATTTTCTTTGAGTCCCAAATGATTAAAATCCCTTCTAAACCCCCGCACGCTGGGAGAGTAGCCCACTCCTTATTCCTAACCGACCAGTCACTTCCTACAAGCCTTCTGTCGCACACCTCTCTTTTTGTTTCTTGAAACATCACTACATTCGGATTCTGAAGTCGCAAAAAATCCTTAACCACCCTTCTCTTTTTCCTAGATCCCAACCCTCTGATATTCCAGCTTATGATCTTCATAAAAACACCTCACTGACCTTATACCTTCAAACCAACACCAACAGAACTCAAATGTCTGTGGCAATTTTGTTCTTTCGCCTTGAATACATCTTAATATCCAAGGAGCTTAAGACCGCACAAACTTTAGCCATTTTGCTAGAGGAAAGACCTTCAATTTGGAACCCACCCATCTGGGAAAACTCAATGTCTTCCTGGCTAACTGTATCTAGAATAGGGGCCCCATGAGGCGAGCTGGGTTTGGTCTTATCATAATTAAAATTTCAGACAAAAGATTCAATCTAGCCAGCTGGGGTATCGCATCATCACGGTTAGGAATGCCAACAGACCCAAGACGATAAGCCCCAACGTCATTTTTTTTTTGAAAAAATTTCAGATAACACTATTTTTTGTAGGAAACTGGGATTGAAAGGCTGGAATGGAGAGATCGATAGCAGAAGGACTCGGGTATGGAGGAGCCACGCCAGAGAAAGGAGAATGAAAAGGCAGAGAAGGCTGAGAAAAATGATGAGAACAATGATGAGAAGATACTTCGAAAATTTCCACTTCCGTCATTCCACAGTACCCCTCAAAGTTGAGCCCTTTTTCACTGGTTGCGGGATAAGAAAGATGATCCGTGACTGAAGGTCCACTATGAGAACAACCCACAAAACCCTTAAAACCTTCTCCGTCTTCTCCTTTAGCAATATTGCGCATTTTCTCTTTCCCTTTTGACAGAAAATGAGCCCTAAGAAGATTCCTTTGCTCTGCGTTTTCCTTCGTCGGCGTCGTTTCTTCCTCGGAACACCCTTGAACCAACTGTGTTCTCACTACGGAGACGTCTTCCAATGGAAGAGTATCACTAACTGGCATCGATCTCTCAGTCGTGAGTGGCTCGCTTTGGCTTTGATCCTCTTGTCGGCATACAGAGCTTGATGGAAACAGAGCATTCCACAGCTTCTTTGAATTGCACTTCAACGCAGAGCCCCTCTGTTGATTATCAGAATCCTCGTGGCCTGTCTTCGCCTTCCCCTTTGCAGAAAGAATAGCTCTGTGTAAAGGGCCCTTTGAATAACTGTCTTGATTGTCTCCAAGCTCTTGGCCCAACAACTGAATTGGGCTTTTCCCATGGACTTCCCTCTTCCAGCCTGCGTCAATTTTAGACCGTGGGCTGGGCTTACTAAAAGAATGGGCTCTTGTCATATATTTGGAGGCCCGAATCCCATCCTGGAGAGTTGACTGGGCTTTGACCCCTCTAGCCTGCTTTGGCCCAGCAGATCCTGCTCTCTGCCTTTTTGAATTCGAATGCAGTGGAGGTTGGGACCAGCTGTTTCCCACTGACGTCCTGTTCTTTCCACGTGTCCTCCTAGGAGCGTTCTCAGCCTTTTGACCACCTCTCCACTCCATTGTTCGGCCAATTGCCCCAACCGAAGACCCCTTTCCAGCTGTTGATTTATCTTCCTCTTCCCTCTTTCTGCCAACTGTCCCCCGTGTGAGCCTCAGCCAATTGCCGAGTTGACTCACCCATCTCTCTAACCTGCCTACCGTCTTTCTTCCCAGCCACCGCGACTGAAACTGTGAAGTCCCAACCCCCATCTAACACCTCAATCAAAGCAGGGAGAATCGATCGTTCTTTCATTACAACTTTCACCCTTGGTCCATTATGTTGGAACCTCAAATTTGCAAAAGATGGACAGATTCCCCATATTCAAGAGGCACTTTGTCATTCAATTTCTGGTCCCCTGTTATGGTGAACTCCAAGCGGTGCAATTGGGATCTGTCTCCCTTCTAGTTTGAGAACATGTGGCTCTTCCACCCTAGGTTTAAGAACTCAGTGAGGAACTGGTGGAGAGAAATCCAGGTGATTGGGTAGGAGGGCCATAAATTCATGCAAAAATTTCAGTCCATTAAAGCTAAAGTGGAAGTTTGGAACAAATTGATCGTGTGTGATCCAAGGGAGAAAATGAAAATTCTCAAGAATATTGGATTTTCTATTCCCTTGAAGGGTCCGGTTATGTTTCATGAATCATGCAGCTCCCCCTCCAAAGTTTAATGTTTTGATGCATCTCTACTCTAAAATAATAATTTTTTTTTGATAGGTAAAGAAAATTTCATATATAAAAAGAGACGCCAAAAAGGCGACTCAAGGTATACAATACCTATACACCCACCTCCAAAAGGTCCAAAAAGAACCTAGATGGCTCAAAAAACAACCCTACTTAGAGCCCAACCAATCAATAAAATTAGCTATAGTTAGAGGACATTCAACTATGAACAATTTAGCCTTAGACCAAGAAGAAAGAATAAAAGAGTATTTCAGTTACTGTATTGACAACATATCATCCTTGAATGCCAATCTATTTCTCGCCTTCCAAACCGTCCAAAAAATGTGAAGAGGAGCAGTTCTCCACACCTTCTTGCGCTTTTTGCCCACAAAAGAACCATGCCAGCTTAGAAGAGTCTCTCTAACTGAAGAAGGCAATACCCAAGACACCCCAAATAAAGTAAAGAGTAAATCCCATAAAACCCTTGTTTTTGAACAATGTAAGAGAAGATGGTCTATGGTCTCCTCTTTCTCAAGACACATAAAGCATCTATTTGCCAATGCTCGTCCTCTTTTCTGGACCATATCTAAGGTTAAGGCTTTGCCCCACGTAGCCTCCCACGCAAAGAAACTAATCTTAGGCTGCACATTCACATTCCAAATGCAACTAGAAGGAAACAGAGACGGACAGCCCGCTTCGAGAGCAAAGTAAAGAGACTTGATCGAGAATTTTCCACTCTTTGTTTCAGTCCATGACACCATATCATCCACATCTTCAAGTACTCTCTTACCATGCAGCCGCTCCAAAAATCTTTCCACCTCCTCTTACCACGTAGCCTCCAAAATAATAATGGAAAAACTTTTTCCCCCATACTTAGATTCTTTCTTAATTTCAAAGGCCCTTTTTTCAATCGCATAACCATCGCTCTGTTGTCTTCTTCTGCCTCAAACCTTTAAAACCCTAGTTAGAATGAGGAATGTTATTGAATCTAGTCAGAATTCTTCTTTGTTGGACAAAAACATCATAGCTACTATCAAACTTATATTAAACTTGATTGTGAACTACTGATATATTTTTTTTTTTGATAGGAAACCACGCGTGAATATATTGATAGAAAAAGAAGTACAAAAGGAGGATGAGGAATCCTCCCGCCAAAAGGAAAACTAAACAACATGAAAAAATAACAATACACTAGGCCGTCCCATTGGAACTATTGAATCTATACACTGCTAGCCAATCAAGTTGTAATACGTTAAGGGGGATGTCCTTAAAACCCGCTGAACAAAAAGCCCAAAAGGACGCAAGGAAGTGAATGGAATCCCAAAGGTTCTCTAAATTCCTAGCTTTGTCCTCAAATATCCTAACATTTCTTTCCCACCACACAACCCAGATTAACGCTATACTCGCGTTTTGCCACAAAATTACCCCTCTCTTGGACTTGCCAAATCCTTTATACTTGATGAACATCATGTTTGAAATGCTTTTTGGAGGTACCCAATCCATCTTAGCTAGCTGAAAAAGTCTGTGCCACAACCCCAACGTCACTGAACAATGGAGGAAGAGATGATTTGCTGATTCTCCTTGCTCCATACACAACTTACATATGTCAGGCCTAAGAGCTTTGTGGGGTCTCCTCAATTGTAGCAAGTCATTGGTATTTACCTTCTTGTGTGCCACAAGCCAGACAAAGACCTTAACTTTGAAAGGGACTTGAGATTTCCATACAAACTTAGTGGGGAAAAATGGAGATGAATCAAGCATTTGGGACAAGGCTGTAAAGAAAGACTTGACTGTGAACAAACCTGAAGACAATAAGGACCATGATCTCGCGTCTGAAGCGGAAGTGGATAAGTTCATACAATCTAGAGAGTGCATGAGGCGTTCTAGATCTTCTATCTCATAATCGGTTAGATTACGACGGAAATTAAAGTTCCATGAGAAAGGGCGAGATGAACCGAGAATTGAAGATGTAGGAATATTTTTATCCATTACTACTCGATATAGTCTTGGATATTGGTCTTTAAAGATTTGGTCCCCCCACCACAAATCTTCCCAAAAGCGAATTCTTTCCCCATCTCCTACGATAAACTGAGTATAGTTGGAAAAATCCTGAAAGACTTGTGAACTACTGATATTCAATTCTAATTTCATACTTCATTAGCTACAAATGATTGGGTAGTCCAAGAAAACTACACTTTGACATGCATCCTCATCTAAAACTTGTACCTTAAGTCCTTGTGATATCTATTTTTTTCTTTTAAGATAAGCTGCTCTCTTTCAGGGTCTTTTTCCCATGCCTTGTTTAATTATATTGAGTACATCCAAATGTGTCTTCTAACTCTGAGCCTTGGGCTTGTATTTTATATGTACAAATGTTTTCTTTCTAGGACATGTTGAAAACTAGATCTGGACTTCCTATAGCGGAGCTTAAGAGTGAGATATTGGAAGTGCTGAAGGAGAAGAGTGTTCTTGTTGTTTGTGGGGAAACTGGTTCTGGAAAGACAACTCAGGTACATTAGTGTCTTTAGTTTGCTTTTTCTGCACTTGTAACATTTGGCATGGCTTATTTTAAGTTTACTTTTGTCACTTTCTCTCGCTTCTTAAAAAAACATTACAGGCTGTTTTCTTGACTGTCAGGTCCCACAATTTATATTGGATGACATGATTGAAGCAGGAAATGGTGGATACTGTAACATTATATGCACACAACCAAGGAGAATAGCGGTCAGTATGATATTTTCTACACAAATCTCCAAAGTATGAGCGACCTCATAGTTTCAATTGTGTTGTCTACAACACTGAGTTCCTTTGGTAAAATTTATGGTTGACTACTATGACTCACAGGATAACATATTATGTTTTCCATTAGTTTATGCAATTCCTTTTGAGCTCCTGTCTTATTGTTTATTGTTTTGAAAGGATATATAGCTAATGGATGTGTTCATAATCATATAATAGAGTTGGTAAAGTCTCTGATGTGGAGAATGATTGCAAGAAACGGGAAAATTGGGTTTGTTTGGGATATTTTTGTATTGAAGTTATTTTAAGGATATTTTACTAATTAATTAGTCACTAATAGTTAGAATGGTAATATGTTTCTTTTGATAAGGAATTAGAAATATATTGATTAAACGGAACAAAATTTATAAGCTGAAGAGGCATGAGAGTTCTTTCCCTAAGAGGAAAAAGAAAAGTATAAAAAGCAGGCTTAGGGGGTTTAACTTTTAAGTGCTGAATATACAGAAGCAAAAAGCACATTGGTATCATATGAAATTTGAGTGCTGAATTCAGTTGATCTTTTTGATAATTAAAAGAAGAAAGTCTACGATTTTATGTTGTACAAATTTTCCTTATATCTATATCATGCATTCTTTTAACATGCTTTATGTATATATCAGTAAGTACCAGTTGGCACTTTATGGATTGGGCTCCTCAGCATGACATTACATGCACTAGGTTCTGATATTTACTGGGTTTGCCACATAAGCATTTAAAAACAATCTAGACATGGTATTTGCACAGAGGTTGAATCTGTACTGTTCAGTTTCATTGATTATGTTTTAGATACTATTTGACAAAGTATATATTTCTCTTCCCATCTGCATGTAAGAATTAGAAAATGATAACCAAGATAGTTTAATTGTTCTCATAATTGAAAAAAAGGTTGATTTAGAAATCTTAGATTTATAGTAAGAGATCAGTTGCTTTTCTTGGACATTGAGGTACACCAATTAGGTAGTGGATTGGCTGGCTAAGAAAGGAGCTTTGTTGCACTTGACTCTTTCTAGGGTCTTGTGGATTTGCTACTTTGAGGATTACAAAGGCCTTTGTTTCTGCTCTAGTATATTTGGTGTTTGAGGTTCATTTCATTATGGGTTTGTTGGAACTGTTTTGTTTTTTTGTGATAATTTTCTATTATTTTCCTGGAAGAATAGCTAATCCTTGTTCCATCCTTTAATTTCTTATATAATTCAGTGAAATGTTTATCTTTTTATTAACAAAAAGTTTGATTAGGAATCAGAATACCCAAATAAGCAAACTCAAAATTAAACACATATTTGTATGAGGCTATTGGAGGATTAGAAATTGACATGAGGAGAACTCAATTTATTATACTTATGTGCAAATAGTGCACATGCTTTTAAAGTTTCATTTAATATGGGCTCTAGAGCATACAGTAAATTGAGTATTGTATATAATCCTTTTTCCATTTTTATTTTTATTTTTTTATATCAGAAACAAACTTCATTTGTCAATCAATTGATAAATACAAGAAGGTAAGCAATCTTTCAAAAAAGTACAAAGGTTGGTAAAAAGTAACCAAGTAACCACAACCCTAAAAAACTAGCCTAACGTCACAAAAAAACCATCATATATATATTTGAGAAGAAAATATTGGACACTAAAGGGGGAAGGAGATCTCCAACAAAGGAGGCCCCACGCTTTGAACCTTGTTCGACTAACTGATTTGTGACTTGGTTAGTTGAGCAAGGAATCCAAGAGAAAGAGCAACCCAATTCATTTGTAATATCTATGATTTTGCGCATCCAATTGTCAAACTTCATGAACCTCTTTCCTCATGAGTCATCTAAGATATTACAGTGGTAGAATCTCCCTCTACAATTAGATTGGATAGGGATAAAGCTTTTGTCTACGTCAAACCCTCCAATACCTATTTGTCTAGGATCACCCAATGAACATCCGTCAAAGTTTAACTTAACCCCTACTGGAAGGGTAACCGGTCAATCATTGCCTTCTTAACTTGTTTGATTAAGAAACACTCTTCCAATCTAGCATTGAAAAATAAAAAGGAATATCTACAAAAAGCTTGTTTACTAAGGCCCATAGGGAAGAGAAAAGAAAATTAAGTCTCAAATGGTGTTCACTGAACTCCATTTATCCTCGAAAATCCTCACATTCCTCTTCAACCAAATCAAAGATAAGACAATCACCTACCAAAGAATCTTCCCTTTTGGCATGCTTCCAAAGCCCTTGAAAGGAAATACCCAACATCTGTGCTATGCCTCTAAGAGGAACCCAATCAAGATTGACAATGAAGAAATAGATGGTTGATTGATTCATTATTCTTCAAGCACATAACACAATGGTCTGTACTTAGCACTTTGTTGGGACTCCTCAAATGAGGCCAATCATTGGTATTAACCTTATTTTCCACAAGTCAAGCAAAAGGTTAACCTTTGATGGAGCTTTTGAGTTCTAGATTAACTTAGTAGGAGCAAAAAAGGTAATAATAGGAGAATGAGGAAAGACTAAGAGAGCTTTATAGAAGGAACTCATAGAGAAACATCCTGAAGGGGTTAATGACCAAATTCTTTCATCTAAAAAGGAAGGTGATATGTATACATGAACTAAGGATGAAAGAAGGCTAGTTAGTTGCTCAATCTCTAGATCAAAAAGGTTTTGATGAAAATTGAAATTCCAAGATAGACTAATTGAGAGCCAAGCTACAACTAAGGAAACAAGCATATTTGAAGTCCTTGTAGCTCAGAGGATTTAGAAATTGAAAACAGAGTAGACAATTGCCTAATCAAATATCTTCATTGTTGAACTATCAATTTTCCTAAAAGCTTAAGCTTGTAGGATTTTAGTTAACAATTTATATCATGCTCTTTAACACCCTTTCTCACATGCAAGGATGAAAATATCAGTTTTGATGGATATATCGATAACCTGATTTTATGGATATGTCAGGAAATATTGGTGAGACCAAAATTGATTAAAACTCATTAAAATATTGGAAAACCTCTAAAAACATATATAAGAAGTAATATATATATATATATATTAAAATTGATTTATGAAGAAATTGATAAATTGATATATGAATGATATAATTTATAGCATTTTATAATTATAGGTGGTATTTGAAAATGCATTTAATATTAAAATGATAAGTTATATATTTTATAATATATATGTGTGTGTGTGTAATTATTATGTTTGTATTTAATTCATGATTTTTGTGCTTTCAATAATAAATTAAATCAATATATTTATTAAAACTTTATTTCAATTTTTTATTTTTGAAATATATATATAAAATTTAAGTGTAAATATAAAATATATTAAATGTAGACCAATCTATTAATGAAAAGCAGGTTTACCGTCGTGGTGTGGGTGTTGATTTTGAAACATAGAGAAACAAGTTCGAGTCCCCACGTTGCAAAATAAGAATTTTGCTAACATTGACCGTTGGGTGAGCCGTGGATTGACCTAGTGATAAATTGAGAAAGTCCTAATATTTTGTTGAAATGTCGATAGAATCACGATAAATGTGGAATAATCCCGAAATATTGGGGCTTGGATATAGCTCTCCACATTTTGTATCGGGATCCATCAATACTTGATATATCGAGGATATGTCGACGATATATCCTAACTTTTTTAACCTTACTCACATGCGACTCCATACACACACATGGACACATGCCTGTTGGCAAACAACTATAATTAGCCTATTTGGGCTTACACAATAAATATGGGAAATAAATATTGGGTGAGACTTGAACACATGACCTCCTGTCAAACAAGGCTTTGATGCCAAGTTGAACCACCGTTTTTTGTTAAAGCTTAATCTTGTTGGAAAATTGGTAGTTCTACAGTGTATATCATGCTCTTTAACATCCCCAAATATGACTTTTTATGCCATCTGTGTCCAAGCATCAAGTGAAATTAGAAAAGTCGTTGGAGACTTGAGAAATGACTTTCCAAAGACAACAATGTGACCACTTAATCATGGTGTTGGCATCCTAGCCATTGGAGTGTAATCCATAAATACATAGAATGACCCCATGTTAAAAAGTGTTGCTCTCTCGAGGGAAACCTCCACAACCACTTATCTAGAAGGGCTTTATTCCTTAAGGAGATCTTCCTTTACCCTAATCCTTCTCTTTTTAGTTTGTATACAAGATCCCACTTAATTAGGTGATCTCTTTTCCTTTACCTAAAGCCTAACAAGAGAAAGTCTCTCTGTAATTTCTTAAGCTTGGAAGTCACCTTCATTGAGACCTTAAAAATCAAAAGGAAATAAGGGGTTATAAGTGATAAACAAGATTGCATAAGGGTTATTCTACTTCCCAAGGATAAGAAAGTTTTTCTTCCAACCATCTAACTTACAAGAAATCCTATGTAACATTGAATCCCAAAAAGCAACTTTAAAATTTCCCTTTAAAGGAAGGCCTAAATAGGAAATGCGCTAATAAGAGACTTTACATGAAGCTAAGTCATGATCTTACATTAATCCCTGCTAAAGAGCTTTTTTTTAGGTTAATCTTAAAGCTTGAAATGCATCCTAATACCAATACGATAAGCATAAAGTTTGGCAACTCCTCACAGTTAGCCTTTAAGAAAAAAAACTGAATCATTTGCAAACTGAAGGAGTGAGGCCCTTGTCGCATCCTTCCCTACCAAAATGCCTTTCCAAAAAACCATGCTCTTCAGCTTTGACAATAATCCTACTCAAAACATCTACAACAATGGTGAAGAGAAAGGGGAAAATGGGTCCTCTTGTTTTAAATCTCTAGTTGCTTTAACCCATTCTTTGGCACACTCGTTCACTAGAATGGCAAAATTAGCTTAAAATAAACACTCATGAATCCACAACCTCCACTTTGGACTAAAGCCTTTTCTCTCTTTAGCATGATCCAAGAAATTCCAATTCAAGTGGTCATAAGCCTTTTCAAAAGTTATCTTGAAGATAACTCATGATTTTTTCTAAACGTCTTCTTTCATTTGCCTCTTCATTTGCCACTAAGATTGCATTTAGCATTTGCTTACCCTTAACAAAAGCACCTTGAGATGGGTTTTCTTAGGGAAATTTTTTATAATAGCCCCTTCAAAAGAAGCTTTAATGCCACCCTTTTGTTTTGATCCCTAAGAAAGGTGGAGTAGAGGATATGAAGGATTTTAGACCCATCGGTTTAGTATCAAGGTTATGTAAGCTTTTGGCAAAGGTCTTTGAAAACAAACTTAAAGAGGCAGTGAAAAAAGTGGTGTCTAACTACGAACATGCGCTTATGGTGGATAGACAAACTTTGGATGCAGTTCTCATGGCAAATGAGGCCATTGACTCGAGGATGAAGAGCAACCTCAACAATATAATTTGTAAAATGGATATTGAGAGGACATATAATCATATTAATTAAGACTTTTTTATGGTGGTTTTGGAAAGATGGGTTTTGGGTAGAGATGGAACAAACGGTGTATTTCTACAACAAAATTCTCAGTGCTTGTAAATGGAACTTTAGTCAATTTCTTCCAAAGTTCCCAAGGGATGCGGTAAGGAGATCATTGTCTCCTTATATATTCATTTTGACCATGGAAATGCTAAGTCAAATTGTGTGGAAGGCAAGGGAAGGGGGTTTCATCTTGGGATATAATGTGGGTGGAAAAGATGGCAAAAGACAAGAAATGAGTCACTTGTTGCATGTTGATGACACTCTTGTTATCTATGACACTAGTAAAAACAATTGTAATATTTGAGTTGGTCAGTCATATGGTTTGAGGCAATATCAAGCTCAAAAATTAATTTAGAGAAGAATAAGCTCATTTGTTAAGGGTAATGGCAATGCAGAAATGTTAGTTACTTTTTTGGGCTATAGGGTGGAACATCTACCTTCTGCTTATTTAGGCTTGTTTTTGGGAGCCTTGTTTAAATCAACAAGGCTTCGGGACTTGATGGAGGAGAGATTTCAAAAGAGGCTCGCTTCTTGAAAGAGGCAATATTTGTTAAGAGGGATAGTCACTTTGATTAGAAGTACTCTTTCTAATCTCCTAATTTATTTCATGTCTCTGTTTGTTATCTCAAAAAAGGTGAGTTGAAGGTTGGGGCAGATTTAAAGAGACTTCCTCTGGGGCAGGCTAGAGCTTGCAAAAAAACTCCATCTTGTTAAGTGACCTATAGTTTGCTTGGATAAAAAGAGTGGCAATCTTGGTATTAGAAATCTCTCTACTTTGAACAAGGCTTTTCTTGGCAAGTTGTGTTGGAGATTCTCAATTGAGAGAAAATCTCTATGAAAGTGAGTTATTACTAAAAAATTTGGAGAAGAAGAAAGAGGATGGTGCTCAAGGGGAGTGAGATGGTTATGGGGGTGGGTTTATGGAAAACAATTAGAAAAGAGTGGTACTTTATCAGGGGCAGAGTTCGCTTCTCTATTAGAAATGAAAGAGGGGTCAAATTTTGGAAAGATAGATTGAGTGGTGATTCATCTTTGGAAGAATCTTTTTTGTCTTTGTTCTCTTTAGCCATAGACAAAGATGCATGAGTAGTGGATGTGTGGGAGCAGTATGGGGAATGTGGTTGGTGAAGCCTTCTCTTTTCTAGGTCATGTTTGAGAGCTTGAAGGAGTGATAAACCTTTTCCAAAAAATCTAAGCTTGCTTAGTTAGGAGGATGATAGTTTGGAGTGGAAGGAATTTAAGGGTGGCAAGTTCTACATCAAATCTTTCTACATTTCATTGGTCCAAGAAAGAAATGAGTCTTTCTTTGAAGATTCTTGTGAACGTGGGTTTTGTTGTGTGGAAAGCATTGTGGGTTGGAATTTTGACGATCGATCAACTTAAAAGGAAGGGATGGAGTATGTCGAACAAGTTATATATATATGTGAAAAGGAGGAGGAATTGGCTAATCATTTTCTCCTTCACTGCCCTATAGCAAGTGTCCCATAGTAGTTGATTTTCTCTCTATTTTCTGTGATTTGGGTGATGCATTAATAGTAAGAGGAATTCTATGAGCTGACATGATTCCTTCATGGGCAAAAAGAGGAAAAAAGCTTAGAGGGGGCTGCTCTTGTGTTTCTGTTTTTGATGCTGTGGATGGAAAGAAATAGAAGGGCCTTTGAAGATTCGAAACAAATAGAACAAGCAATTAAACTCTCTTTTATGAATGTTTTTTTTTTGGAATAGGTTAGATTGTATATATATGATTGTTCCTTTTCTCTTTCTTGTGCTTACTTGTTTTTTGATGGCAAAGATATACATTGTGTTTATTTTGTTGCACCTCTGGTTTAGTTGCACCTTTGGAAAGGCTCTTTCGTTGTCAGGGAAGGCTCTTTTGTCATTGGAGACCCACTTCTTCTTCAAAACTCTTGTTGATGCACCAGCTGTGAACCAAAATTAGGGATGGAATCCCAAAATTGTAGCCTGTAAAAAGATCTTTCTTCACTGGCACACTTCTTCGAAACCCTAGTCTGTGTCCAGAGGAAGAGAGACTGGAACTCGTCCTTCGCCAATGCAAGCCAAAATTGGGATCAAAATCCCTTAACTGAGAAGAGGAGACCTTCGTGACCTGCATCTCTTGTGAAACAGACAAAATAGGGCCTGATCTATGGATTAGGCCCTTTCTAGCTTTGGGTATTTCGCCAGCCCACTTTTGGCCCAATACTGGATATGGGCTTCCTTTCAAGTTTTTATCCTTACCAGCCGAGCCCCCTTTTTCAGCAGGGTTACTCTTGTTCTAACTCCTGTCTGCAATGATACTTATTATTTCTTATTTTAGCCAATTTTTTGTTCTCCTATTATTTTTTTAAAAGGAAACAACAATGAATTATATTGAAGAAGGAATTAAGAAGTACAAAAGAAGGATGAGGAATCCTCCCACAAAAGCTATTTCGTTCTCCTATTATTGTAGTCAGTGATTCCTTTTTGAGTTTATTATCTTTGTCCAACCTGTTCCCTTTTCACCCTGAAAAGCCTTTGAGCTGATGCAATATGGTAGCACTGTTGTGGTGTGGGTTACAAGGTTCAATCTTTATTTGTGGTCATTATTATATTACTCACTAGTTATTTACTGAGAAATTGTAATGAATCCTTCTTTACCTACTTGGTAATTGGAACTGGGATCTTGCTGCATTATATGCAGGCTATTTCTGTGGCTGAAAGGGTTGCTGATGAGCGCTGTGAACCTTCACCAGGTTCAGATGGTTCTGTGGTTGGTTATCAAGTTCGTCTTGATAGTGCAAGGTGTTCATTTGCTTCCGCCTCTTTTTGCTTTTGAATATATGTTTAAATAGATTTACCAAGAGAAGCATTTCTGGCTTTCATTTTTGTTAAAGGAAATCAGGACAATCAATAAAAGCACTAGAAAATATAAAGAGATGTTTTGAAGGATGGAAACACATTTTTCAAATGATTTATCATCCTATTTGCATTTTCCTTTTCCTCTCTTAATCATATTTTAGTATCCTATCTAATAAAAAGGGAGGGAGGGGGGGTGTATGAAAGGGAATTCTTCAAGATAAACCCAAACAAAAAGAGAAGAAAATTGTGTTCTTTTTTTTCTTTTCATTAATGAAGTAATAGTACTGTCATACTACAAGTTTCATTGATATTATATTATTGTGATAATATTTTCCTAATAAAATATTACTGTGATACTCTGAAGGTTTCTCCAAGTTATAATAGGATTATAATTAAATGCACTAACGGTACTTTTCAAATATTAAAGTTAATCAGGAGCAAATCCCCACTAAGTCATCTCTTTTTGGGTAAAAGTGTGTCTGATTGACTCCTAACCCCTAAGAACCTTCTTTTATGCAGGAATCCTTGAGCACTTTCTTTTTGGACCCCATTATAGATAGGATCTCTAGGAGACTAAATTGTTAGACAAGAGCCATCCCATCTTTGTGAAGGAGAGTCACACTTGTTCAATCTTGTTTGCTTTATATTCCCATGTACTACTTGTAAATCAAAAGATATTTCATGTGATCAGACTTTGGGAAAGGGAAGAGAGATCATATCATAGGGTGAAATCAGGTTTGTAGAACAATGAGTATAGGAGGTTGGGCCTCATGAAGGTTGCTATGAAAATAAAACTTTTTTCCTAGAGGTTTTCTAGGGAGAATGATTCAACGCTGCACAAGTTATTAGAAGTTTACATAGTTTACACTTTAAAGGGTGGAACACTAGCATCATGGTTAATTGCTAACAAATTCTGAGGCATTCAAATGAGTAAACAATGTTAAATTGCAGAGCTGCTAGCTGCTCTAGCTGGAGAGATGGTGGGAACTGTTGAGCAGGAACCCCCTTCATATGGATTCCTAAGCTCAATTTTGATGGATTCTCTATTTTAAAAATCTTGGGTAATGTGAGGATAAGTGGTGTTTCCAAGATCCCTGTAGCAAAATAATTAGTTTTTTTATCGAGCTGGTTGTGATCGACCTAGTCATTGAGGCTAATATCTTCACTCTGCTGAAAGAGTTGGTTGATGCTTAGTCTATGGGCATCCTTTTTAGGGTATGTTTGGCGAGGTGACATGTAAATTTGGGAATGAAAACAATCTTTTCTCTGATAAAAAAAAAAAAAGAACCATCTTTTCTGAAATGAATTCTTTGAATATAATGATATAATATTCTCATTCTAATGTTTGGTTAAAGTTTGGAGTTTAACATTCTTGCTAAACTTTATTCTTATTTTACCATTTGGTTATCTTAGGAACCGTCTGGGAATTGATATAAATTTGCATAGCAATTAGGGTCCAATATTTGTAAAATTAATTTATTTATAAAAAAGTAGTAAAACTGATTTATTCACTTTCCTTTTACTTTCATTCTCTCAAAATGAGAATAAAAGAAATACCAAGTCTTACATGGGCTATATGCATTGAAACTGATAGGCCCAGAGATTTTCACAATTTTAAGGAAATCTCATATTGAAGGAAATCAAAGCTTCCAAATTTTTGTGCATCTAGATGTGGTAAGCTTAGTCTTGCAAATAAGATACCCTTTCCCTAGTCAAGATACTGTGAAACAAGCACATCCTTAGTGGAAGGAGACCTAACCATGTAACTTTTTTTTGACATCTCAAGGGTTATGAGGGCATTGAAATTTGGTTGGTTAGATGTTTTACAATAAATTATTGGTTGAAGGGTTGGGATGCCTTTTTAATTCGATTCCTAGGTGGAAATTCAGTGGATTGCCTGGCCATGCAAAGGGCCTCACTGCTGGAGGCTTTTGCAGGGGAGTCCATGCTTCTGTGAGTGACATTACAGATAGGTTCCTTTGTTTGGCCAACTTGGCTCTTGATTGTTTATGGTGTTTCTTCTTGAGTTTTTTGTTGTATTCTCTCCAAAGGATGGCTCATCCTTTCTTGCACCTAAGATTCATTTTTGACGAATTGTTTGTTCATGATAAAAAAAAATAGTATAGCACTCTTGCTAAGAGGTGAGTGTGGTTTTGATTCATCCTCATTTTATTATGTCTTTATCAAAATGTAATGGTTTGATTGAGCTGAGCCTTCATAGTTGATGGGGGATTACTAATTAATACATGCTCACATATTATGTTTTTGGTATGTGGATTTCAAAAAATAAGTAAAGATAGTATTGACAGAATAGGGGGATCCCAATTAGCAACTTGATGAGGTGGTGCCACTTGAGATGCTATATTAATATGGAGAAAAGGCTGGAGGTAATTTTTGTGAGTGTGCATACCGCTGTTGTGAAATTTCTGAAGATGGGGAGGGTGATTTGTAAAGGAACTGAATATCATGTTCTTTAAAAAGGAACAAGGAATTGAAGTCCTGAAGAGAAATGGAGACAGAGAAGATCCTTTGGGGGGAAAAATAAAGAAATTAAGGTACATGAAGAAGACCTATGTAACACTGAAAAGATAGAATAGAATGAAAGCTAATAGAAGTGCATGAGCCACAATCAACAGGTTTTTGATTGAGGGGTAGAGGTGTGGAAGGTGAAAGTGTTCTAAAAATCCACTACAAAAATCTTAGTAATCTAGGCCCTCCTAGTCAAGAAATCAACCACCTGATTGGATGATCTAGGTCTTCAAGATTGCTGGAAATTAAAGAGACAGTGGATGCCATATACTCCTGAAACTTCAGATTGGTACTGACAATTGTCATGTGGATATCATGCCTCCAAAATCTTTGAACAAATTACCTCACTTTGTAGGCAAATCAGGGTATGTGTCACACCACGGATTTCAGACTCACTAATTAAGACTCAAAATATAAAATTAGTGCTCCCAAACCCTAGGAGACAAAAATAAATGCTTAGTTTTAGGTAGAGTTTTGTGCAAAATAAGGACGTGGAAACTTGTTATAAAGAAGTATGTATCCTGTGATAACTCTTTTAAACAACTAGTCAACAAAGTGTACTTCATTTAAAATGTATTGGAAACCTGTATAATAATACTTTTTACATACCAAAACCCCATGATTCATTATGAGTATGTAAAATTTGAACTTGTATGCTCGGTACTTCCTGGTTGCATAGGAAAATATTCATTACTACTAGGTATTACAGTACATGAACTAGGAACATATTTTCCTATGCAACCAGGAAGTACCGAGCATACAAGTTAAAATTTTTTGTAGCGACAAACAAAAGAAATAATACCAGAGTTTGACATATCTCTATAACACAATAGCAATACATGCTTACAATTCTATATATTAATGACATTAGGGATAAAGCTCGAATAAGCTTGATATACATTGTTAGCCCATCACCGAAGAACTTGGGCTTTTAGGTTAATTAGTAGCTTGATGTGGTTCAAAGCATTGTATAATGGGAGGTCTTGAATTTGAACCTAACTGCATGATTGCTTCCCCTAATTTACACGTGTAAGCCTAAAGAAGGCTGCTCGTGAGGTGGTGTATCAAGGCTACAACTCAAATGAGATTGATATACATTGTTGGTCCTCTAGCTAATAGTTTAAACTTTTTTAATTCAATCGGTAACCGGGCAAACAATATCTTACAATCTACACATGGGATTGAAGAAATTCGTGAATTCTGTTGACATGACGTTTATATAACGATTTGGACATTGATCTCTAAATAATAATAAACCATCTTTAGATTACTCATTTAGAGATGGTTTTACACTGGCATAAGGGTTCTTACACCACTTAATAACTCTATGTTGGACATCTTTCTCATACCCCCACCTCTCCACTGCTCAACTCATCTCGATTAGGTTTTTTTCCAAATAATTTGATCATGAGTATTGGGTGTTTTATTTTTTTACTTTGGTTATAAGTCCTAGAGGTAGCAATCATGCTTTTCTCTTGCTTTTCAATTTCTCTTCCTTTTTTAAGAAGATTTCTTGTAATTTAATCCATGTTCTAGTGTAGAATATTGTTTAAAATAATAAATGTATTGATGAATTTATTGTGTCACAATCATGCAAATATTGTGTCACTAACACGTGCATCTTCTTTATTGTGACAAAATGCTCTCAGCAATGTAAGGACAAAGCTTCTTTTCTGTACAACAGGCATTCTTCTAAGGAAACTTGCGGTAGGCTTTCTATCTAATTGAATTGCTTCCATCCATCTGTTGTAATCAAAGTAAAACTCATACTGACATCGAATTACACACTGGATTTCAATTTCACTTGCATTACTTTATTCTGATGAAGTGCTAGTTCCACACCTTTTTTATTTTTTTATTTTTTTTTGTTTTTTATGGTAAGAAACATAACCATTTTTGCATTAAGAACTGTAGGATAGAAAAATGAGGAATCCTTTAAATTGTGAACAATCCTGGAATTGTATTTCTTGTATTCATGGAGGAATTTACATTGAATATATGGGATTAACAGGGAAAGCAATAAAGGAAAATAATCCTACTGATGACCTAGAATACATTGAATGTAGACACCATTAGTCAACTATACAAGCAAGGAAGTAATCTTTGTTACAACCCCCAATTTACCACTGATTTACTACTCTGATTTACAACTTATAAAAGTTGTATTGATTGTGGACAGCTTGCACAATCAGATGAATCAGACAAGCTGTCAGGATTTTCAACATTAACTAATTCCGGATCCCTATGGATCTGCCAACAAAAATGAACATAAGAAAGGGAAAAAATAGAGCACAAAAGAAACTACATACAAAGACGGGGAATTAATTCCCTAGTGTTTTCTCTCAAATCTTGGAAATTAAGGAGTTAATTCCTTGGTATCTTTAATCAGACTGGTCAACGATCAACAATCAACAATCAGCAATCCAATATAGGTAGATGGGAGCTAACCTCTCTTGCAGCTAAGCTAGAATGTGGGGTCCAGCTTCCCAACATTCCACACTGAGCAGTCTCACTGTTGTTCATGAAATTATAAGTTGTTGTTTGCAAATAACAGATAAGAAATCTGCACCACTTGAGGAGCCTTCCTCTGTGTCTTTAAAACCTTATATAACAGCACCTTTCCATTTGCTTTTGAAATAATGAACTTAACACCTCCATCACTGGCACAAAGACCTATGGGGACAGTTGATTTGATTCCCTTGCTTGAGATCTATACAGCTCTGGTAAAAGCCTGTGGGAAATGTTAAACAAAACCAAGAATCTAACAAAAAAGATACAGAACCTATGACATGCAATTCATCTTTGACCAAACCCTATCATTTTTTTTTTTTTTTGATAAGTAAAGAGAAGTATATTAAAATGAAAGAGGAGACACCAAACTAGTGCCCTCTAGGTATACAGGGAGTATACAAAAGCAGCCCACAGACTCTGACCCAAGGAAGCGGGAAGAAACCCCTACCATTAACTAGAGCCTAGCCACTCAAAAAAGCTAACAAGAGAACGAGGGCTCAAAACTATAAACACCCTAACCCAAGACCACAGATTACATACAAAAGAATGTTTCAGCCTTTGGAGTGACAACACCTCAAACCCTATCATTTCTCAACATGACCAAAAAATTCCAATTAACCTGTTTGTAGGTCTTCTCACTATCCAATTGTAGACAGTCCCTCCTTCGAATTTTACTAGAATCAACATTCATTAGCAATAATGAAAACATAAAACATTTACCTATCCTTCACAAGTGTGTGTTGATTTTGTAACACTACTTTAGTAAGAAAATATATTAAGTACTATAGAGGGGCAAACTCTATTACATAAGAATGTACACAGGCCAGCTTTCAATAAAGAAATAAAAAAAGAAACAAGGAACCCAACAAGCAGAATCAAGGCAGATCCAACCCTGTCAATAAAATCAATAATAGATAAGTGCCCTCCTGAAGATAATCCTTGGACCACAAGATTGAAGACATGAAAAACTGGTCTTCAAAGCTGCAGTAGTTCCTCCTTGAATAATCTTTTTTGTCTTCTTCCAGATGCACCAAAATTAAACCCAAGTTGTTGTGCTCCACACTTCCCTCCTCTTATGTTTCCATATGAAGCTATCATGCTGACTGATAAATGACTCCTGCACTGATAATGAAAGCACCTAAACATCACTGAGCAAGGCCTTAAGGTGTTGGTCTGCATGATGATGAATAAAAAGATGATTAGCTGTTTCTCTCTTTTTTTTGCATAAGAAGTATCAGGTCACATGCATGAATTCCTCCTAGCCATTGATATCCTCCGGAAATTCCTCTGTGAAAGGCTATGCACCAAGGGTCCTCCCACAAACCCCTTATGGTCCCCCAACTCCTTTCAGAGTTCCCACCTATCCTCCTCTCCAGAAGACCCATAGG
Source organism: Vitis riparia (assembly GCF_004353265.1). Classification (NCBI taxonomy): domain Eukaryota; kingdom Viridiplantae; phylum Streptophyta; class Magnoliopsida; order Vitales; family Vitaceae; genus Vitis; species Vitis riparia. The sequence continues at coordinate 3,212,307 of NC_048442.1, read as the reverse complement.
CCCTGAAAAGTCCCTCTAGGATTCCAGAACCGTGGCAAGATAAGTTATTAATCGAATTACAATGTTTATTGGAAGGCATTGAACAGAATTCCAAAGGAAATCTGCAATGTAAATTTAATTTTACTTTCATAACTCATACAATGTTTTGTATGGAAAGAAGTTTGAAATTGCTGTCTGTTGAGAGTCCGGCATATTCGAATTTTATTGAAAAGTTAATCCTTGTATAACTTCATCTATTCTTTTTTCTCCTTATTCATATTTGCTTCCTGAACCAATGCATAGATGCATATTGTTGTTGCTGTCTTATGAAATTTACGCTTGCAGGGTGACAAAAACTTGAGTGGAATTACTCATGTTATAGTTGATGAAGTCCACGAACGGTCTCTCTTGGTGAGTTCATAAACTTGGCAGTTTCTCAAGGATTTCATATGGGAGTATGATACATTATTATTAGTGTAGCTTCCAATTAAGTGTTTCTGGGGACTTTTCGCAATTTCTTTGTAGTATAATCAATAGGAAATGTCCCTGTTTCTTCTTCTGTCAATTTATTTATATCTGTCTTTTTGGGTCTCTACTACTATAGCTTTGAAGGGCATTCTTTTCAATGTTCATCAACTTGAATGAAATTCAACATTTAGACCAAAAGGGTTAAAATAGCAAAGAGAAAAACAATGTGCCTGGATCTTTTTGGAATTGTATGAACCCCTAAAGAATGTTGACTCTCCTTTCTTTGTATTGTCTCTTGTGGTACCCTTTTGATGCATATTTGGAGAAGGTTTCTCTACCTCTGTTTTTTATCAGATTTTGTAAAGTGGGGAAGGATTTCTCATTCTTCACTTGCACTTTTAATGAATATGTTTGTTTCTGATTAAAAAAAAAGATGAATTTTGTTGACTAATCAAACTTTTAGCCTAAACAATCCTAGCCCTAGTCAGAAACATTTTCCTAGTACTCTAGCATTGGAATTTTGTTGCTCCCTAAAAAGGTTTCTCTAAAGATCAGGTATGACAACCCTAGAATTGTTGTCTAAAATCAAATAAGGTGGACTAGAGCTTCAATCTTTTCAAATTTAAGGAGAGGAACAAGAAATAGAAAATCATGGTAGTAGGGAAAACTGAGATAAAATATAGGGAAAGAAAGATAAAGAAAAAAGATATAAACCTTAGAATCTTACCAAGGCCCTTCTAGGAGTCTCACCTAATAGAAAATCAATGGAGTCTTGCAATTGAGAATTGTAAGTTATGCAAAAAAACTTTAATCAGCTAAAGGACGTTCTAGAATTGTATGTAATTTTTGGTTTTGGACTAAGTCGATTGTAGATGAAGGACCTCTTCCTTTAATCAACTTTTTTGATTGGTTGGGTTCTAGATGAGGGCTAGTGATTTTTTGTATCCCCTCTTCTTTTTGTTCTTGCTTTTTGGCACCTCTTGTATACCCCCTGTATGCTTTGGGTTAGCCTTAAGGTGCCTTTTCTTCTAATATATTTTTTTTCTCTGTGTTTACTTATCAAAAAAAAAAAAAAGTTGTGCAAAAAAACTTAATATTATTGATTATCAATCCTTAATCCCATTTTATATCAGTTAGCCTTGTTTATAGGTTGTAGAAAACCCTAAAATTTGAATAGAACCATGAAGAAGTAAACGTAACCGATGTATGAAATAATTAGGACTCTTGTTTATTTCTTAAAACTATTAAATCTTTTAAAACAATTAAAAGGAATTAGGAACCTTTCTTTTTTTCTTTTTATTACCTTTTTCCTTATTGAAGTTGAAACTTAATAGAAATTTCTTGTAATAAAGTTTCTAGTAAAGAAGACTTGTAGATTGTAAGGACTCAAAATAAAAACTTTAGAATTGAAAAGATTATTTTTTAGAAAATAGAAAGTTTAGAACTCCTTTTGATGAGAATTCTAAAACTTTTCAAATTCTAAATAAAACTTAAATATCAATTACTAACTAATTATTTCTTTATCAGGAAAAAGAGATTAGATGCTGATAAAAAGTACAAGAGAAAAATGAGGGGGTTCTCCCCACAAAATATAATAATTTGATCATAGTATGACTAAAGCTCATCCTCTATACAAGGAAACCTATACAAAAACAGTCCACTAATGGCTATATGTCACTTCCGAGCAAAGCTCTTCTCATTATTGTTCAACCCTTTTGAATACCAACCGAGCGCCAATTAAGTTGAATAACATTGAGAGCAGTGCTTTTAAATTCAACTGTATAAGAAGTCCATAAGGAGGAATAGAAGTGAAGTAAATTCCACAATATCTCTATTGTCTTCCACTTTTCCTCATAGATCCTAACATTTCTCTCTCATCACATGATCTAAGGCAAAGTAAGGCAAACAATTAGCCAAAGGGTCTTGCCTCTAATAAAACTTCCCAATCCTCTATAAGAATTGGTCATCATGTTGCATACACTCTTGGGCGGAACCCAATCCATCCTTGCTAGACTAAATAACTTATGACATATCCTCAAAGTTCTTAGACGATGTAGAAATAGTTGGTCAATTGACTTTCTACTCCCTATAATAAGATGCATCAATTGGGATTAAAGGATTTGTAACTTAATTGAGCTTGTCATTAGTGTTCACTTTCTTGTGTGCCACTAACCATGTAAAGGCCTTGACCTTAGATGAGACTTTAGATTTCCATACAAATTTGGCTGGAAAGAAAGGAACTAATACTGATTACTTGGACAAGGCTAAAAAGAAAGATTTTACCAAGAATATACTTGTAGAGGATAGAGACCAAGATCTTGTGTCTAGGATAGAAGGAGACAAGTGCACTAGAGGGAGTGAAGACATAATTCTTTCAAAGCTCTCAATTTCCAAATCTGTGAGGTTGTTGTGACAAAAGTTCAAGTTCCAAAAAAGAAAAGAAGAGGAAGAGTTACCAAGGATAGCTGAAATGGTGAGATTTTTTAAAATGATAACTCCGTAAAGATCTTCAAATTGTGAACATAAAAGTTGATTTCCCCACTACAAATAAAATGAATTCTCACCTTGTCATCCACCACAAAGCGGGTGTGGAGAGAAAAATCCTAGAAAGCTTATGCAATAGCCTTCTAAGGACACATTGTATGATCACCTCATCGAAATGTTGGCATCCCATCCCTTAGGATGTATCCCATAAATGCTTGAAATAATCTAATGCCAAAGGATGAAACTTATCATAGGGAACCTCCGTAGCCACTTCCCCGATATAACATGATTCCTCATAGTAGTCTTCCTGAACCCTAAACCTCCAAACTGCTTTAGCCTACACACTATGTCCAAGTTGATTAGATGATCTTTTTTACCCTCCCCAACCCTTAACCAAAGAAAATCCCTTTGCAAGTTCTCAATCTTTGAAGCCATTGATGTTGGAATTTTAAAGAGAGATAAAAAGCAGTTAAGGATGTGAGGCAAACAAGATTGAACTAGAGTTATTCTTTCCCCTAATGACAAAAAGGTTTTTTTCCATCCATCTAGTCTCCTTGAGACTCTATCAACTACTGCATCTTAAAAGTCACTTGCTAACGGATTCCCTCCTAAAGAAAGGCCCAAATAAGATAAAAGTGAGTTTAAAACTTCACAATTAAGTATTAAAACCTACCTAGAAACTCAATACTGACTTGTGTTGATACAAGAGATTGCATTTGTGTCTAAACTAATCTTAAACCTTAAAATTTGCTCAAAAACTAATAGGATTGGCTTTAGGTTTTGCCGACCCATCCATAGAAGCTCTTGAAAAAAAAATGGTGTCATCTATAAATTGCAAAAGATATACTCTAGTTCTATTCTTGCCCTCTATTAAACTCTCAAATAAATCACTATCCTCTACTTTGAGCATCATCCTCCTTAAGACATCAACTGCAATGGTGAAAAGAAAAGGGGATAGAGGATCCCTCTGTCTTAAACCTCTGGTTGCCTTAACCCATCCTTTGGCATTTCCATTTGCTATGATTGCAAAACTTGTTGAAAACAAGCAACCCCTCATTGACCTCCATTTTGTGTTAGACCTTTTTCTCTCTAATGCATGATCTAGAATACCCAACTCTACATGATCATAGGTCTTTTCAAAATCTATTTTAAAGACGTCTCCTTTCCCCCTTGAACTCCTTTCCTCATTTGCTATTTCATTGGCAATTAGAACAACATACGCTTAGCTTAGGACTTTTCCATTGCAATTGAGCTTGCTTACTTTAAGATTGCAATTCTATTATTTTGATTGATCTAGCCGGCTTGACAAGGAGCTTAACTTAGGAAAATGACAGAAGGAGAGGAAATTCAATAGACTTCTGGAAAAGGCCCACAAGGATTTCACTTAAAACCTGCTACGGCTCCCTTGGATATGTATATGGTTTCTTGGAGAACTCCTTGGATGAGCCCTGATAAAACCTTAGCTATGATCTTATATAGACTTGTAACCGGATTTATGGGTTTGGAATTTGAGATTTTATTGGTTTAACTCTTTTTTTGTCACAAGAGGGATGAAAATGACATTGGTACTTTGATTGATTATCCTATTATTGTGGAATTCCAAGAACACCCTCATAAGATCCTCCCTAATCACATCCCAATACTCTTGATACACTGCATTGGTGAAACCATATGGCTTGAGGCTTTTTCTTTATCTAACTAAAAAAGGGCAAAGCATACCTCCTTTTATGAGATGGTCAAGCCATGCAACACTCTCTCTTGATATGGGAGATCAATCCAAACCTTCTATCTTCCAATAGTCACTTAGGGGCTTGGATTATGGCTTCTTAAAGAAATGCACAATCTCCTCTGAAATGTTTTCAATGTTGCCTAAAGTCACCCCCTCTTTAGACACCAATGATTTTATGGACTTCTTATTTTGCGTATCATTGGACACTCTATGGAATTACTTAGAATTGCAGTCTCCTTTTATCCATTTGACCCTAGTTTTTTTTGCCTCCAATGAACCTCTTCTTTTAATCGTAATTCCTTCAATTCCTCATTCCTTAAGGCCGTCAACGTTGAAAGTTTACGGGTCAAATTCCCTTCTTACTCACTAACTAATTATGACACCTAAAAAATTATAAAATACCTAAGTATTCTTGATAGAGTCATTTTGGATTTTATTATTCTTTCATTCCTTTCTTGAGTAGATCTTGGAGTTTAATCCTCATCATCATGTGCCTTAATTTCTTATTTTGTGTTACATAGACTAGAGAACCAAGTGTGGGGTTGGTGTGTATTTATGTATTATATTCATTTAACCCCTAGGTCTTAGGACACAGGAAAATGGTTAAATAATCTAACATCCACATTTTTCATTCTATGTGTTAGCTTGAATTCAAGCATAGAACTAAGATTTAATGTCAAATGTGAGGCTAAGGTGCTTACAATGTACTAGGATTTTGTTCATTTTATTTTGTTAAAAGACAACAATTAGGCACATATCTAACCATTAAGCATGCATTTTCTTACAAGTAAGGAAATGGTTCACTAATAAATCAATTAATAGAGAATAGGAAAGGATTATCTATCCTTCAAAATGAGCAAAAAACAAAGATATGAAGCCCTAAGAAGCGAAGAAACCAAAAACCAAAAATAGGGAAATATTGAATCCATCCCAACAAAGATCTCTAAAGAGGATAACCATCAAAATTGGAAGTTTCTAACATTATCAATATGCCTATGGGATATATATCACACCCAACACCTTGTGTGTCCTGCCTAACATAGGTACTTTGAAGTGTCCGTATAACATGGCTCTTAATATATGCTATTAATAGAAGATTGTGCATTAGTAAAAATACTCTTATTGGTGATCATAGATTCCAATATAGCATGTTTCTCAAAGTTTAAGGATCTAAACTCAAAATCATGGAATCAAGAGGCTTGATTTGATTATTATGTTTTTCTAGTGCTCTGATCCCTAGTGTTATGATGTTTCAATGTAATTTAACCCACCCACTCCCGATTTTCTCCCATTAACTTCCATTTAAAGTTGCTTGTTGGCACCAGTGTTTTCAAAGGTGTTTTTGAAGCACGCCTCGGGGTGAGATGGGTCTAAAACACATTGAGGCGTTGTGAAATGTGACTCTCAAAAGGCATTCGCTTTAGAATCTAAAGCGAATATAAGCACACGTTAGTGTGCCTTTTACACATCTTTGTGGATCTAAGGTGGAACACCTAAAAAAAAAAAACCAACATTTACCCTTAAACAAAGAAGAAATTGAGTGAAATCGAGAACAAACCCCATAACCAACATTGTACCCAAAAACAGAGAAGATTCCTAACCCTAAACTCTTTGGAAACTGGAAATCGTAACTCACATATGTCGGCACCAACACCTCCTTTGAAGATCAACTCTTTCTCTGGCGGTGGCTTCTCTTTAGCGTGTTCCCTTCAGATAGTTTTAAAAGACGCAAGACGCACATAAGACACAAAAGTATCCTATAGCTAAGGTGCAAGGTGCAAGGTGCAACACAAGGCGTGTGCCTGAGTGAAGTGAAACCTAACCTAGTATGCATATCAATTTTATAAAATATGATCCAAAATCCAATCTAATCAATAAAAAAGTTAAGATTTCAAACATTTAAAAGAAACATTTAACAAAAAAAGTAATAAAATTATATAAATTTCAATAAACAATTAGAAATTTCAAGAATAAAAGTATTAAAAATGAAAATGAAAGTAGACAAGGCATGCTTCTTCAACAAGGTGCATGTCTTGGCAAGCAAGGCGCTATAGCTAGGGAGTGGTTGCGCCTTGAGCCTAGGCACGCTTTAAGTGTGCCTTTTAAAACTATGCCCCTTCGTTGTCTTTGCAGCTTTGTCCCACTTGCACTCCTTTCCTCTCGTTTGCCAGTTCTCACTTCTCACTTATCCTTTTCTCCTCTTTTTCCTTTGTCTCACACACCCACTTTTATTTATATTTTTTTCATTTGTTTATCTTTTTTTACCACCACACGTCTTTCTTATGTTTTCACTTTTTATTTTATTTTATTTTCATTTTGTTTTTCTAATTCTTATTCTATTTTTGGAAAAAAGGAATATCTTTGAAAGAAAATAGTATTAGAATTCACTTATTTTTTTTTAATTATGTTTTTTTTATGATTTAATTTAATTTTATTCCAAATTAAATAAAATTTGTTAATTTGATTCTAATTAATTTTTTATTTTTTATGTTTTTATTTAGGTTGAAACATTTTAATCTTATGTTCGACTCTATTTGTTATTTTGTGACTTGTTATGATTTTTTATGAAAGTGTGAAGCTATTAGCATGATTTTTTTTTTTTTTTTTATCTCTAATTGACTCGTTATATATGTTAAATATTAATTAATTTTTAAAATGAGGGTCTCAAAAGGCTTACGCCTCAACTCTTCGAGGCTTATGCCTCACCTTGCGGACAAAAAAAGACCTCACCTTATGCTTTCGCCTTTAAAAGCTTTGGTTGGAACTATATCTGGTTTGGTTTTGCACCAACTATTTTTATGGGTCATGTTGGCTATAATGATCTGGCTGCATATACTTTTTCATCTCATAGCAATTGGTGAGCTAGCCTGTTCTTTACAAGGATACAAATCATACAGCATGCATGTGTAATTTATTTGGTTAGGTTAGCATCTCCAAGTTTTCTTGTTCTGTTTACTTGCATGTCATATGTATGTAATGTTATGAATAACCGCTCCAAAATCAAGGCAAAACTGTACTGATTTTTGTTTCTTTCTCACTACATTACTGGGTTTACATTTTCTTTCTTACAAGAAAATATAGATTCTTAATTTTAATCTTCCAATCAAGAGGTAATATTTTTCTTGTTTGCAAATTTTCAATTTATAATACCATATAATAGTTATAACAGAAAGAATTGGATGACATTTTGAAAGAAAAATTGACATGTTTCCTTTTTCATAACAGGGTGATTTTCTGCTCATTGTTTTGAAGAATCTGATTGAGAAGCAATCTACTGATAGCACACCAAAATTGAAAGTTATTCTTATGTATGGTTGCACTATGTTCAATCTTGTTGCAGTAAATAAATAGTGATATTTTTCTGTTTGTTGATATAAGTAAGCTTGTCTTGTTACTTCATATTTTATTTATGTTGGTATCCAGGTCTGCAACTGTTGATTCAAATTTGTTTTCAAGATACTTTGGTGGTTGCCCAGTAATTACTGCAGTGGGCCGAACACATCCTGTGTCAACTTACTTTCTTGAGGATATATATGAGAGCATTGACTATCGCCTGGCTTCAGATTCTCCAGCCTCTATTAGATATGAGACATCTATAAAACAGAAGGTTTTGTAAAATTTTGCTTATCTATGTTATTCTTTTTGTAATATCAAGTTCAGCATTATGTGTCATGAAATTGCCAATACCATATAGACTCTTAAGAATTTCATTATACTAGATTGAATTTCATGCTATTATTGATCTAATTGTTAAATTGTGGATTGTTGGCTTATAGTGATACCATCCTCTAATTTATGAACTCTTGCATTGTTATTGCTTCAGACTGGCGCTGTTAACAACCGTAGGGGGAAAAGGAATCTTGTATTATCTGCATGGGGTGATGACTCTGTGCTTTCTGAAGAGTGTATCAACCCATATTATGTTCCAAATGCTTACCAATCATACAGCGAGAAAACACAACAGAATCTGGTAATGCTTTTAAGATAACGTTTTTCTTTAATATGTTAGTGACATAGTTGTTCCTCTGCCTATCATGGTAATTTTATAACAGTTTCACAACCATTTATGCAGAAAAGATTGAATGAAGATGTTATTGATTATGATCTTCTTGAAGATCTTGTGTGCTACGTTGATGAAACTTATCCTGCGGGTGCCATACTTGTTTTTTTGCCTGTAAGCCCATTGGAGAGTCCTTTTATATGGTTCACTTATATATTATTATGACCTTCACCTTAATATTGTCTTTCTTTAATTAATGCTTCTTACACGTCATAACAGGGAGTTGCAGAAATCTACATGTTACTAGATAAACTAGCTGCTTCTTATCGATTTCGCGGATTGTCTTCTGATTGGCTTCTTCCATTGCATTCATCTATAGCATCAGATGATCAAAGAAAGGTGTTTCTGCAGCCTCCTGAAAACATACGAAAGGTAAGTTATATCACTTAAAAGTGGTTGGTTTTTCATGTTGATATTTATTAGCAACTTTTTTTTTTTTTCCAATTATTGGTTGGGTAAAACTATTTTTTTTTTTTTCAGTGCAATTGTTTGTTTGTGTATGTTTTATGCCACAATGCTAACTTTTCAATATGTACACATTTCAGTGTAAAATTTATGTTAAAATATCAAGTCTAGTTTTGACAAGCTTATCGATACTTAATTTGAGAATAGAAGTTAAATGAAGCACAAACATATCTGAGACAGGGTGATGCTTTCATTCTCCTAGTAAAATAAGCAAGTAGTATCAAGAAACAAATATATTATTTTGAAAGTGGAATCAATGGTTCTGCAGCGATCTTTTTCCTTCCCCAGTGGTCGTTATGCCATGGCATCTACTTTCTCAAGGTAGCCTGGATTTAACAACTGAGAAATCTCTATCAACTGAGATTTGGAACCTCGAATCCCCAAAGTATTTTCTTACAAAACTTACATCAATGAATAATTAGGAGTTGCTGCTATGTTTTTCTGTTATTTGTTTCCATTAAATCTGAACTGATTACTGATCAGTTTTGGATATCTAGGTGTTCTGATAGTTAGGTCCTAGAGTTGTGCTTGTTAGTTTCTACATTCTTGATAGTTGGTTACACGGTTAAGCTGCAGACTTAGCCTATTTATTTGTTTCCTTGTGATTTTTCATGGTAGTAAGTTATTAATCTTTAATTTTGTTATGCAAGTTAAGTTCTTTGTTAGTTCGTCCTTGTTAGAGATACCTAGGATGCGTACTAGAGGTTTGTGGATGCATAAAAGTTTATGATCAATGGCTGACTTGGTGTGATTTTATGTGATTGATAACTGAGGAGAATCTACCAAATGAATATTGGGTTTTAAATGCCTTAAATATTTGAACTTTTTATCAGATTACTTGTTAGAAAATTGATGAAGGATGAATTTCAAGTTTTAAAATATGATTCCAGACTTAGATGGCCTATGGCCTATATTAGTGACCCAATCTTAGAAGATAAAAAATTCTTTAATCAATACTTGTTATCCCTTAGTCCTTAGTCTGAAACTAGATTCGTGAAAATCTCCACAATTAATTATCATAGTTTTCTCATTTTATCAATCAAATCATAATTTTAATCTAATCACTTTTTCATAAAAGTCACTACTTGATTTGGTTTAGGCAAAACTAGTTAAATTTTTCTGATTCCTTGAGAATGATAACCCGAAATACTATAAAGTCGTGGTAACTCTATCTTTGGTTTTTCTTGATCAGGGTTATCACGTATTTAGGCTTTAGCATTTTATTTACAATTGAGATTTTCGGTCAGCTTTCTTACCGCATTTGAAAGGTTTTTTACGAGACCATCCGTTAGGCTCAATGTGCATTTGTTGAGAGTAGGCAAATCCTAGATGCGACATTGGTTGCTAATAAAGTGGTTGATGAGAGAATATATGCTGGAAAATTTGGAGTTGTCTTCAAGATAGACTTTGAAAAGGCATATGATCGTGTGAACTAGGATTTCTTGGATCATGCTTTAAAGAGGAAAGGTTTTTAGTCTAAGGTGGAGGATGTTGATTAGGGGTTGCTTATCTTCAACCTCTTTTATTGTCATAGTGAATAGTTATGTCAAAGGTTGGGTTAAAGCATTTAGAGTTTTAAGCCAAGTTGGCCCTCTCTACGCTTCCCTTTTTACCATTACAATTGATATGTTGAGTAGAACGGTTGTAAGAGTATAGGATTGCAATTTAGTGGAAGGCTTTGTGATAGGGAAGAAGCAGACATGGGTGTCTCATCTCCAGTTTGGATGATACTATTTTTTTCTTTAAAGCAAATTGTGAGGAGTTGCTGAGTCTTAAGCTTATCCTATTAGTGTTGGGACACATATCATGTATCAAGATTAATCTAGAGAAGAACACTGTAGTAGGCATTAATGAGAGAGAGGATGTTATTGTTGATCTAGCTTCTCTGATGGAATGTAGGTCTTTGATTGGTGCCTTACTTAGGTCTCCCTTTAAGGGGAAATCTTAGAGTCGATTCTTTTTAGGTTCCAGTGACAGATAGGATTTCTTGTCGGCTAGATGGTTGGAAAAAAAACTTTGTCCTTGGGAGGTAGAATTACACTTGTGCAATCTTGTTTATCTCTTATCCACGCTTATTTCCATTAGATTTTTAAGATCCTTATTAAAGTGCCTTCTAGAATTAAGACATTGCAAAGATACTTTCTTTGGTTGGGGTTAGAGGAAAGGAAAAAAGATTACTTAGTTAAGTCGGACCAAGTGTGCAAATGGAAATGGGATGAAGGATTTGGGTTAGAGAGAATCTCTTTGAGGAATAAAGCCCTTGTAAGAAAGTGGATGTGAAGGTTTCCATAGGGAGGAACACTTTTTGGCATAGGGTCATCTTAAGAATTTATGGGATGCACTCTAATGATTGGGATGCCAATATTGGACTAAAATTCTTTTTTGGAGGATACTTGGTTAGGTGATTGGCCTCTCAAGTATCAATTTCCAAATCTTTTCAGAGTTATATGGTCTAAAAATGTGTTTGTTTCCTTATCTAAAGACCGGTCCTTTATTGGTCTATCCTGGATTTTTAATTATTGTTGAAACCTTTCTGATCCAGAGACAGAGGATCTTTCTAGCCTCCTCTTCTTCTTGCATCATGTGAGCATTTTAACCTCCTTTATGGATGAAAGGGTGTAGTCTTTGATTCCCTCATATCTTTTCTGTGTGCTCTTTCTTTAAATCTCTCTTAGTTTTGCCTACCTTTCTTGTCTTAACCCCCTTTTTCCTACTAAGTTAATCTTGAACTCAAAAGCTCCACTAAAAGTAAAGGCCTTTGCTTGATTTGTGGTCAATTAACACCAATTACTTGCTTTAGTTGAGGAGGCCCTACAAAGCTCTTAGCCTAAACTAATGCATAATGCGTTTGAAGAGTAGTGAATTAACTGATCATCTTTTTCTCCATTGTCCCACTACATTACAAGTTTGGCATAAATTGTTCAACATCGCTAGTCTCAAATGGATTCCTCCTAGAGGCATAGTGGAGATGTCGAGAATCTCCTTTAAAGGCTTTGGCAACCTACCTAGAGGAAAGATTCTTTAATAGGTGATTGTATTATCCTTGGTTTGGTTGGAGAGGAATGCAAGGTTATTTGAGCATAAATAGAGATCAAGGGACATTTGGGATATGATTTACTTTCTCTATATCTTTGGGCCTTAGTCACCGAGCCTTGAGTGCTTGCTATTCAAACAGGTTGAAAAGGAAAGAAATGATGGACTGGTTACCCCTTCCAATGGGTTTGGCAAAGTTAAACTTGACGGATGTTCCTTTGGTAATCTTGGATGGTTGGGTATAGAAGGAGTGATTAGAGATTATTCAAGTATAGTGTTGAGAGCTTACTCTAAGCATGCAGAAAAGGGCTTGCTTCCATGGAAATATAGAAAAAGAGGTCTTTGTGGATGTACCTCATGGTTTTGAGGGATAGTTCAATAGTGGAAAAGTGTGCAAGCTAAAAAAATAATTGTAAGGGTTGAAATAATCTTTGCGGGTGTGGTTTGAAAGATTTGCTCAATCTCTTGTCAAATTTGAATTGTGGCAAAGTTAGGCAGGCAATGCATTGTTCATCAGATAATCATATAAAATAGGATGATTATTCTTATTGTCTACATTGACGACATCATAGTCACAAGAGATTATTTAGAGGATATATAGAAACTGAAAGAGAAATTGGCTAAGGAATTTGAGACAACAAATTTGGGAAATCTCATTTATTTTCTCATCTTTGAAGTAGCAAGATCAAAGCAGGGAATCTATGTATCTCAAAGGAAGTGTATTCTTGATTTATTAGTGAAACTACAATGTTAGGGTGTAAACCTATAAAAACCCTATAGATCATAATTGTAAGTTAGGAGCAACAATGAAAGGAGTACCGGTTGTTACGGGAAGATATCAATGACTTATTAGAAAGTTAATTTATTTTTCTCACACAAGGTCGGGCATTACATAGCCATAAGCATGGTATGTCAATTTATGCATACTCTTTCAGAAGACCACATGGAGGCCATAATGAGGATCTTAAGATATCTAAAGACATGGGCAAAGGGTTGTTATTCTTCACAAACAATCACATGTGTGTAGAGGCTTATGTTAATGTTGACTAGAAATAATCAATGACTAACAAAAGGTCCACTTCTAGATACTGCACCTTTGTGGGAGGCGGTATAGTGACTTGGAGGAGTAAAAAGCCACTTGTAGTTGCCAGGTCAAGTGTTGAGTCTGAATTTCAAGCTATGACCTTAGGTACTTGTGAACTCATGTGGATCAAAACTTCACTAAAGGAATTGCAGGTAGAGATTGAAAGACCTATGAGGCTATATTGTGACAACTAAGTGACAATAAACTTTGCTCATAATTCTATTTAACATGACAAGACAAAACATATTGAAATAGACAAATATTTTATCAAAGAGAAGACTGATTTGCACTCTTTTCATCACATTTAAGCTACATCTAGTTGACATTTTCACAAAACGAGTTTCCTATCCAAGTTTCAATTCAACAGCAAGTTAGGTATGGAAAACATTTTCGAACTAGCTTGAGGGAGAGTGTTGTAAATTGGTAGAATTCCCTAAGTTTAGGAATTTGTTTGTATTATAATTGTCTGATTTTGCTTTTTTGGTAAGTTCTAACTAGTAGAATTACTTCTAAGGAGAGAGGGTGAGGGGGCTTGTTTTTTGTGCCTTACCTCTTTCTTCTACAGATCTGTTCTCTAGTGTCAATTGTATACTTTGTGTGTACTTTGTTGCACCCTTATATATATAACAAAGGCGCAACAAAGTACACACAAAGTATACAATTGACACTGAAGAATAGACAAGTAGAAGAAAGAGATAAGGCACAAAAAATATCTTCTTGTTTCCTTTCAAAAAAAAAAAAGAAATAAAGAAGAAGAAAGAAAACAAGATAGCTAGTGGAATTAGTCAACTATTATATATGCTAGGACAATTGTATAAGGGCTTAATTATGAGATTAATTTAGGGTCAGAATAGGAGTAATTTAAATTTTTAGGGTAAAAATCAGCTAATCCTCTTATATAAATGTGTATTATGTTTCCATTAAAACTAGAATTGGTTTTATCCAACAAAATCCTCCCAAATTGAGTCTTACCCATCCCAAAATGGAAGAAAGGAGACCGGATAATTTGATTTTATTCCTTTAGTTATTTGTGTATAAATTGAAGTTTTGTAAATATAATTTGAAGGATTGTTTTGTAAATTTACATTAATCCCTACATAGTTCCTGAGATAAGCAAACACTAAAGTGGGAATGAAAGTTAATGGGAATTTCAAATCCCTAACCGTAAACAAATGTTGAAATGGTTCCTATCCATTCCATTCCGGGTACCTATTTTTGGAAAGAAGATTACCATTCCCAGATTAGATGTTGATGGACCAAACATGCCTTTAAGACCCTGTTCTTTCAGCCATTTACAATACTTTATAGGCCACATGACTCTCACATACTACTGAATAACACTAGGATTCTAATAACACTCTGTAGAACTACCATAAGATGTAAGATATTAAGGCAAGCAGAAAAAGGAAATAAATTAGAAGCTGCAAATGCCATCTTAACAAGTGCCCAGCTAAGCTGGCTATTGGGCCTTTTTGGTCTTGGTAAGCCTCTTGAATGCTCTGGATAAAGATAAAGGATCACCTGATGAAAATACCTTTTTTTTTATATATATAAAAATGAGAAATGTAAACAATTGATACTTAAGTAGTCTTGCTATTTATTTTTCCAAAGAGGAGGCTTGGCTAAAGTGGCAAGTTTATGGTAGGGATGGGAGAGCTTCCAAGTTCAATTCCATCTAACAGCAAAACAAAAAAACAAAAAAAAAGAAAAAGAAAAGGGAAAAAGTACAAACAAATATAGTAGATAGTAGACAGTGACATTACAACAAAGAATGCAAAGCATATTTGGACTCTTTGTTGATTTTTTCTACCAATCATTATTGATTTTTCTTTTCTATGTGTATATGTCCCAGGTTATTATAGCCACAAACATAGCAGAAACCAGCATAACGATAGATGATGTGGTGTATGTGATTGATTGTGGAAAGCATAAGGAAAATCGTTATAATCCACAGAAGGTTCGTTTTTTTCTATATTAATGATCATGGCATTAAGAATGGCTCCTTTAACAAATCATACTCTCATATAATTGTAGATGTAAACAGTTAGCTTTGTATTTTATGTGCATGAGCTAGTCCAAGAGAACTATGTCACTTATTGAGTTTCACCTCATGTTTGACTACATGATCCAAATTCTCTTATTCTGCCTGTTTTTGCTGGTCACTACTTTCTTATCTATTAAAAGAACATAATTTTCTTTAATACCATATATTGTATGTTTGATACACCAGAAGTTTTAGTTAGTTTATTAATTTGTATCTGCTATGTAACAGTATTTTTCTTTGTTATTTTGGGAACTCCTCTTTTTAAAAGCAGTCATGTAGTTACATTTGCGAACCTGGACAGCTTGTGGAAAGTTCTGCTGATCCACTTCAGAGTTAAATGATGTGGGCGCTACTTTTCTTGACTGGGTGGATTTGTTTCACTTGATAAATTGCTGAATGAATTTTTCATATTATTCAATGGTATTTATATAGGGTACACAAGGTTGTTTTAGGATAGCCTACTATATAGAATAGTGGACAGTTGTATAAATCACGACTATATAATCAATCACAGCTCTAACTTACATAAATTACAGTTGTAAATCACAGTTGTGAATAAATGCTAACTCTCCCCCTCAAGCTGGTGCATGGATATTGCACATGCCCAACTTGGATAATGATGCATAGAATGGACCACTAGTAACAACATGGGTCATCATATTCATCAGCTGATCTGCACTCTTGATGTAGGGAACCTTTATCATGCCAGAATCTAAGATATCCTTGATGTAATTTCTGTCAAGTTCAATATGCTTACTTCGATCGTGTTGTACTGGATTATTCGCAATCTCAATAGCTGTCGTGTTATCATAAAAGAGTACCATAGGTTTCTTGGGACCAAACCCAAGCTTGCTTAAGAGAATTCTTAGCTAAGTAAGCTCCGTAGTTGCATGATGGGGTGCTCAGCATTCAGCTTCTACACTGGACAATAAGACTACATTTTGTTTATTACGCCTCTAGGTCACCAAATTCCTCCTACAAATGACACATACCCTGAAGTAGACTTTTTATCCAATTTGGATTCGACAAAGTCAAAATCTGTGTAACCCTTAATATCTAGATGTCCATGTTTGGTGAACATAATTCCTTTGCCTGGAGAGGACTTCGGATGGGTCATGATACGATTTACTGCACTCATGTGTCAATCACTCAAATTATGTAAGAATTGACTTACAACATTAATTGCATATGACAAGTTAGGTCTAGTGTGGGTCATATGGATTTATCTCAATGATATACCTGTAGGTTTGTAATTGGATTTACTTTAGGAATGCCTTCCTCAATGGTGACTTAGAGGAAGTGTGCATTGAAGTTCCTTCAAGTCTTGAGACTGAGACAAACATTAACAAAGTCTGTAGACTAAAAAATTCACTATATGGTCTCGAGCAATCTTCTTGAGCTTGGTTTGATCGTTTTACCAAGGTTGTAAAGAGGTTTGGTTACTCTCAGTGTTAGTTTGACCACACTCTGTTTGTAAAACACAATTGAGGTAAGAACTGTCATTATCATCGTTTATGTGAATGACATAATCTTAATCAGAGACCATGAGGAAGAAATAGGCAAACTCAAGAGTTCTCTTGTCCATGAGTTCGAAATTAAAGACCTGGGGAATCTCAAATATTTTCTTAGGATGGAAATTGCTAGATAAAAAATGGGTATTACAATCTACCAATGTAAGTATATTCTAAACTTGCTAAAGGAGACTGGGATGCTTAGTTGTAAACCTCTAGACACACCTATGGACTGTACTATTAAACTAGGAACTGTCAAGATGCTTGGTTGTAAACCTCTAGACACACTACACTACCAAACTAAGAAATGTCAAAGGAAGTGTTCTGGTGGATAAAGGGAGATATCAAAGACTTGTGGGGAAATGCATCTATCTCTCTCACACAAAACTAGACATTGCTTTTTCAATTAGCGTAGTTAGCCAATTCATGAATAATCCAACTAAGGAACATAGGAAAGTTGTGTATCGTATTCTGAGATATCTTAAAATGACTTTGGATGAAGGACTCCATTTCAAAAGAACACAAAAGACAAACATTGAGATTTTTTTAGATGTAGACTGGGTTGACTCCATAATTGACCAAATATCAAACTTCAGATATAACACCTATGTATGGGAGAAACTGGTTAATTGGCAAAGCAAGAAACAGTCTATTGTAGCTTAAAGCAATGCCAAAGCATAATTTAGAGCTAAAACACATGGAATCTATGAAGGAATGTGGTTAACGAGACTTCTAACAAGTTGAGAACTCCAATAGAAGATTTTATAAAGATGTTTTGTGATAGTCAAGCTACCATAAGTATTGCTAAGAACCCTGTTCATCATGATCAAAGAAAGTATGTGGAAATAGATTACCATTTTATCAAGGAGAAGATAGAAGAAGGGACAATTTTATTAGTATACACTCCAACAGCTCTCTAGATAGCAGGCATTTTGACTAAGACGCTTTCTAGAACCAACTTTGAAAATTTGAGATTCAAGTTGGAAATAATTAACATTTACAACCTTGATTGAGGGGGAGTGTGGAAATCCGGAATGTATAGCTATGTTAACAATTGTGTTACAACTGCAGCTGTCATAGCTATGATATAGCTGTGTTATAGCCATGTCATAGTTGTGATATAGTTATATTTCCTATTCTAATTTTATTCACTAATTTTATGAGACTCTCTCTTGTAAAATCGAGAATTTGATTTCTTTTTTAAGGCAAATGACCTCAGCCATTCATGTATAAATATTGGTACTATAATCATTTTTGAATATAGAGAAAACAAGTTTTTTTTTTTTTTTTCTCCCTTAAATTTCTTCACTACGCTTGACACATTAGTGTTAAAAGCTTTATGTGAAGGAGACAACCTATGACATGATACATATTAGTAGTAGGATGCATAGTATATGAATGAATTAGTTTCCTAATAGCAATAGGAACATCGAGATCTTTATAATTATTTTCCTGACTAGATAAAGGAACATGAGGAACAACAAAAGAAAGATTAGGAGTAATTATATATTCCTAAGTACCTATGTTCGATTTTGACTCCTGGTAGGGATTAGATGATTGATTTTCCACCGCTTTTAGGTTTTTCTATCTTGAGTAAAGATGTGACTTGGATTGTTGTTTAGCTAGCAATGGATCTCGCATTATCATTGATTTTTCATTGTTTGTACCTTAGATTTAGGACTCAAGCTAGGAGTCCTCAGTCTAGATGAGGTATGGACAAGAGGCAATGCCACAGGTTCCCAAAATTGATCATTTGTATTAAATTTCTCCCCTCAAAGAAAACATTTGGGAAAATAGGTTTTATTTTCAAAGAGGGTAAGATCCATGCTAACAAAAAATTTCCTAGTTATAAGATCATAATTGTTATACTTTTTTGGAGTTAGAGAATAACCTAGAAAGACACATTTTAAGGCTTTAGGATAAAGTATATTTCTATTGTGATTATGAACATAGACAAATGCCATACACCCAAACACTTTGCAAAGAAGAGATGTGAAGATTTTTGTGTAGCGATAGGTGTGTGAGAAACTTTTTGGAGGGGTTTTGACCTTAAGGACCCAAAGTAGGCATTTAGTTAATCGAGGAGGAAGTAGTGAGGATTGCTTAACCCCAGAAAGGTTTAGGAACCCTAATGGTAAACATTAGTGCTTTGGCAACATCTAAAAGATGCCTATTTTTTCTTTCCACAATCCCATTTTTTTGAAGTGTGTGGGCCCAAGAGGAATAATGAATAGTCCCTTGCTTTAATAAAAAATTTCCAACAATAGAGTTAAAATATTTGTCCCATTGTCAATTTTAAGAGTTTGTATTTATGCTTAGAATTGGGTCTTAACCATGGCATGGAATTTTTTTAATGTTTTTTCAAATTTTGACTTTTCTTTTGGGAAATATACCGAACAAACATTTGTATGGTCCTCTATAAAGGTAATAAACCACTTAGTCCCTGTGATATTGGTCACATGAGGAGGTCCTTGTATGTCACCATGTATAAGCAAAAAAGGATTAGATTTCTTGTAAGACTCTGATGGAAAGAATGCATGATGATGCTTAGACAACTAGCAAATTTCACATTGAAACAATAAAAAGGTTTTTATTGTTGAACAATAAAGCAAACAAAGCTTTTAAATATGGAAAACTATGATAGCCTAGCCAATGGGGCCTATTGAAAGAGAGAGAAAAAACCTTAATTCTCATTCATATTGTTAACTTCTTACAATAGAGAAATATATATACAAGGCTAGGTTGAACTAACTACCATATATGTGACCTATATTAAGAAAGGAAAGAAAGATTGTACACTATAAATACATTATATTCAACACTCCCCCTCAAGTTGGAGCATATATGTCATATGCACCAAGCTTGTTACAAATGTATTTAATCCTAGGACCTCTGAGAGATTTAGTGAAGATGTCTGCTAGTTGATCATTTGAATTAACAAAACTTGTAGCAACACACCCTGATGCGATCTTCTCTCTAATGAAGTGACAGTCAACTTCAATATGCTTGGTCCTTTCATGAAAGACTGGATTGGATGCAATATGTAATGCGACCTGATTGTATCAGACTAGCTTTATCTGTTCATCTTTTCCAAATCTCAATTCCTGAAGGAGTTGCCTCAACCATACGAGTTCACATATTGCCAAAGCCATAGCTCGATACTCAGCTTCGGCGCTTGATCTAACCACTATATCTTGTTTCTTACTCTTTGAGGATATGAAGTTACCTCCAATAAAAACACAATACCCTGAGGTGGAACGCCTATCTGAGGGTGAACCAGCCTAGTCTGCATCTGTGTAACCAACAATTTGGGGTGACCCCTGTCTTCATACAACATACCTTGGCCTGGTGTTCCTTTAATATATCGAAGAATACGGATCACAGCATCCCAATGGTTGTCGCATGGTGATTGTAGAAATTGACTAACCATACTCATAGGAAAAGAGATGTCTGATCGAGTGATGGTGAGGTAGTTCAGTTTGCCTACAAGTCGTCGATATCTCCTAGGATCTCTTAGAGGCTCCCCCTATCCTGGTACAGGTTTGACATTTGGATCCATAGGAGTGTCAACAGGTTTACATTCTAACATACCTGTTTCTTCCAAGATGTCTAAGGCATACTTCCTTTGTGACATAACCACACCTAAACTGGATTGAGCTATTTCAAGTCCCAGAAAGTACTTAAGTTTGCCCAAGTCTTTGGTTTGAAAGTGGTTGAAAAGGTGTTGCTTTAGTCTTTGGATACCCTCCTGATCACTGCCTATAATGATAATGTCATCCACATAAACTACCAAATAGATGCACTGGCTCGAAGAGTTATGATGATAGAAAACTGAATGATTTGCTTCACTCCAAAGCATTCCAAACTCTTGAACAACTGAACTGAAACGCCCAAACCATGCCCGAGGAGACTGTTTCAAGCCATATAGAGAGCGGCGTAACTTGCACACTAAATCAGACTCCTCCTGAGCAACAAAACCAGGTGGTTGCTCCATATACACTTTCTCGAGAAGTTCACCATGAAGGAAAGCATTCTTAATATCCAACTGATAAAGAGGCCAATGACACATAGCTGCCATGGAGAGAAATAAGTGAACAGAATCAATTTTGGCAACAAGAGAGAAGGTGTCACCATAGTCACAACCAAAAATCTGAGTATAACCTTTAGCAACCAAGCGTGCCTTAAGGCAATCAACCTGACCATCAGGACCAATTTTAACAGTATAGACCTAACGACATCCAACTGTAGATTTACCAGGAGGTAAAGAAACAAGATCCCATGTGCCATTGGAGTGCAGAGCAGCCATTTCATCAACCATTGCCTGTCGCCACCCAGGATGAGAAAGTGCCTCACTGGTGCTCTTAGGAAGAGAAACAGAGGATAAAGTAGAGACAAATGCAGAATAGAATGAAGATAATCGATGGTAGCTCAAAAAATTATAAATAGGATGAGAATTACGAGTGGATCGATTACCTTTCCGAAGAGCAATAGGCAAATGGTTAGTAGATGATAGGGTTGGGGTAGGAGAAATCGGTGGGACAGGAGGTGAGTCATCAGGTACCTCAGCTGAAGAGAGAGGAGGAGCAACAATACGATGTCGACGATGATAAACCTGAAGAGGACGTGAAAGCGCATCTGAAGGGGGGGATATATAGGGAAGTGGCAATACTCCAGAAATGGGAAGAGATTTAGAGGATGAGAAGAATGGAGAGTCCTCAAAGATGGTGACATCAGCGGAGAGAAAATAACGATGAGTGTCAGGGGAATAACAACGATAGCCCTTCTGAAGTTGAGAGTATCCTAAGAAGATGTATTTCGTAGCCTTGGCGAAGAGCTTGTCCTGTCCAGGTGTGAGAGTATGAACAAAACAAGTACAACCAAAAACACGAGGAGGAAGGAAATAAAGAGGTTGGGTAGGAAAAAGGAGGGAATGAGGGATTTGGTTATGTAATATAGATGAGGGCATACGATTAATCAAGTAACAGGCTGTAAGAACAGCATCCCCCCAAAAACGAAAAGGAACATGACTATGAAGGAGGGTACGAGCTGTCTCAACAAGATGTCGATTTTTACGTTCAACAACCCCATTTTGTTGAGGAGTATGAGCACAAGATGACTGATGGAAGATCCCATGTTGGGACATAAAAGAAGTAAAGGGTGTAGAAAAATATTCCCGAGCATTGTCACTGCGTAACACTCGAATAGAAACATTGAATTGTGTTTGGATTTCAGCATAAAATTTTTGGAAAATGGAGAATAACTCAGCTTGATTTTTCATTAAAAATAACCAAGTACATCTTGAATAGTCATCAATGAGAGTAACAAAATACTGAAATCCTAAAGTAAACGCGGTCCAACACGGACCCCAAACATCAGTGTGGACAAGTTCAAAAGGAGACTTTGCCCGATTATTCAAACGCTTTGGGAATGAGACACGAGTATGTTTCCCAAGTTGACACGACTCACACGCAAGCGACGACAAAGTGGATAAACGAGGGACCATCTTCTGGAACTTGGAGGGACTAGGATGACCTAGACGACTATGAATGAGAAGAGGAGCATCAGTGGAAATGCAAGTTGCAGGAGATGAAGGTGATGTGAGGTGATAGAGGCATTGAGACTCACGCCCTATGCCAATCGTCTTCCCCGTACTCCGGTCCTGCAAGATCACAGATTTATCAGAAAAAGTGATAGAACGGTTAAGAGTGCAAGTTATTTTGCTGATGAAAATAAGATTAAAAGGACACTTAGGGGCATAAAGGACAGAATGGAAAGGTAGGGAAGGAAGAGGATGAGCCAAACCAATACCTTTAGCCATAGTTTGGGAACTATTAGCTAAAGTAATAGTAGGTAAGGTAGAGGTAGTAGTAATAGAGGAGAAAATGTGTTTATTACCAGAGATATGATCAGATGCTCCAGAATCTAGAATCCATGGGCCAAGAGAAGGAGACTGAGTAAAGCAGACAGAGGCATTAGCGGTCTGGGCAATAGAAGCAACAGAAGCTGATGCGGCTGCCTGATATCGGAGATAGGCATCATAATCACTACTAGTAAGGGTGATACTCTGAGATGTGGAGCTCGTAGCGGAGTCAGGTCGAGATAGCAGAGGATCAGATGACTGAGCAATTTTGGCAGTGTGAGGAGGCCGTCCATGTAACTAATAGCAACTATTTCGAGTGTGACCAAGCTTATTACAATAGGTGCACTAAGGACGTTGTCCTCGACCTCGATTGCCACTACGTCCTCCTCAAGAGTTAGTATGAGATGCTAACACAGATGAATCTGAAGGACCATCAGTCGACAAGGTCTGAGTAAAGGAGAGGCGTAAGAGATGAGCGAACACATCATCCAATGATGGTACTAATGGACTAGCAAGAATCTGATCTCGGATAGACTCAAGATCTGGACAGAGGCCAATGAGGGTTAACACCATAAAGAACTTGTCAGTCTGTATTTGTTGAGCTTCAGCACCATTAGTGAAGGGCATCAAAGTTAAGAACTCCTCCTTAAGAGACGCAATCCGGCCAATATAAGTAGACAGATCCATGTCCTGCTGTCTCACATGAATAATATCAGAAACCACCTTTTATAATCGTTGAATATCATTCGTGTATAATCCTTTAGCCTAAGTTCAAAATTTAAAGCAGGTTTTCTAGGCACGAAGATGATGTAAAATTTTGGGATCAACAAATTGCCATAATACGCTGCATAATTGTGCATCGATTTTCTTCCATTGCACTTTGTCAACATCAGGTATAGCATCCTTAGGTGTAACAAGATGATCATCATAACCTTGTCCCATAAACCAGAGTTCCACGGACGCTGACCAGGAGAGATAATTCTCACTGCCAATCAATTTTTCCGATGTGAGAGTAGGAGATCCAGAGATGACGGATGTAAAAATAGGATTTTTAGTCGCCATATCCACTTCACCTGAGATTGAATCACGTTTGGATCGAAGAGAGCCCTAAAGGGAGGTCGGATCACAGTTGTGGAAGAAGAACCTGGTATGTTGGGACCCAAATAAAGGAGAAAAGTGACTGGAGATGAAGAAAAGGCCTTCCCAAGGCACACATAGGTCTCGACCAAGGAAGGGAGCTGCCGTCAGAGGCCGGAGGAGGCTGAAAGAAGACCCGTGGAGGCTTGAAATGCCAAAAAAATGGAGAAGCGGGGTTCGGAGAGGACTGACAGAGGCTTAGAAGTGCAAGACGGCGCCGGACGAGCCTGCTAGAAGAAGCTTGGCACCGAAAAATGGGCCATGCGACGCATGGGATTCAGGCCGCCGGAGAAAAATGGCGCGTGGGAGGCGTGTGGGTGGGTTTTTGGCTCCGGTGCTTTGAGAAAAGTTGCAGATCTCCTCTTTGCGCTCTTGGTGATGTGGTCGGTATCGGAAAATATCGTCGGGGAAAAAAGTCGCCGGAAAAGTCACCAGAAAATATTGCCGGAAAAATGTTGACGGTAATGAGGGTTTTCTGACCATGATATGGCTGACTGGAAAGCTTTGGGGGATTGAAAAGGTGACCGGAATGAAACACGGTCACTGGACGGATTCCCGGAATTAACTATACGGGTAAACCAGAAAGAATAAAGTTTTCTCCCTTGGCTCTGATACCATGTTTAAAGAGAGAGAGAAAAAACCTTAATTCTCATTCATATTGTTAACTTCTTATAATAGAGAAATATATATACAAGGCTAGATTGAACTAACTACCATATATGTGACCTATATTAAGAAAGGGAAGAAAGATTGTACACTATAAATACATTTTATTCAACAGTGCCTTAACTTTATTTCATCTTCAATAGAAAAAGAAATCTCACTACTTGCTCCTTGAGCTTGTCCACTCATGATAGTTTCACCTTCAAAGTAGTACAATCAATCAACCTCTGTAACATTGTCAATCATCTTCCTTGAACATGGGTCCTAAAATTCACAAATTGTAGGCAAGAATTCAAATCTTTTGGTAGTTTTTTGATTGACAAAAGATTGCAGGAAAGATTAGTGTTAAATGTTTTGAAACAATGATTATACCTTGAAAAAACCTATGTCCAATAGAGTAACACCCAAAAAGGGGTGAATGGGTGATCTTAAAAAAATTTAATATAAGAATTGAAAAACTTAACCTAATTAAACCTATGAGAAGGATCTAAACCTTTTTTAATCAATCAAACCCTGGCAAATTAAAGATGATCAATGAAACATCAACACACAAGATTTTATGTAGAAAACCTCCACACTAATTGTGGAGATAAAAAATCACAAGGTCTAAGACTTCGGATCAAACATCCACTATTTGAGATCAAGATACACAGGTTTACCTGGCTGCTTATCCTAAGACTTACTTTCTAGTACCTCTATCATGATCCACGTTTGCGACGCACAACCTCTAATGCTCTCGTGGATTTGCCTCAGCCTCTGAGAGGATGCAGGTCCTTCCAACAACCTAAAATTTGATAAAAACGAGTCGTTGAGAGATTTGGAATAACAAAACAAGTTAGAGTTTTTTCTCACAAAAGCATCAAACCCTAAAATGAGTTTAGGAAAGGTATATATAGGTTCATAGACCCAGAGGATCATAATAAGATTTTCCATAAAAAATAAATTGTCATTTTTTCAAAAAAGAGAACTACTAGAATATGGTAGAATGGAACAAGCGCTCGAGTAGACTTAACCATTGCTTGAGTGGTGGCTTCAACGCTTGACTTGTCTTGTTTTGCCAAAACTTAAAATTAAAACGTTTTTAACCAAAAATAACTATCCAATCCAATGCTTACCTTTTTTAAATGCTAACTTGCCTCTAACAAACCTTTTCAGGCTTACCTAGGACAATTTGGTTAAATGAACAATAACCTTGAGTGTTCAATGGAGAGTAAGTCACTATCTAAAAAGGTTCCCATGCCAGAACAAAAGAGAATAAAATTGCCAACAAACAAACTGAAAATATAATGCCCTAACAAACCTTTTCCTGCTATTGAAGACAAAGAACCATCAGGAGTATATGAAGAAAACAATTGAAAAAGACTCAGCATGTGATCAGTTGCACTTGAGTCAATCCATGGTGCTCAAGTTTGCAAAGAAACATTTAGTGCATTGAGGAAATTACCTTTCTGAGCTAAAGAACAAGAGGATGAAAGATTTTGAGGTTTTGGGTTTGAATATAACTGTTCCTTACTAGTTTCATAGAGGATGACCCATTTCTAGTTTCATAGAGTTCACTGACCATGACATAATCATGAAGTTTATTGAAACCCAGGTCTGAAATGTGGGTCATCTTTCTTCGATGCCTTTGTTGAACCCGTTAAAATAGTTAGAGTTTTCCTTTTCCTTTGATATACAACTTCACTGATTGGGATCATCAAAGAAAATTCTGCCCGTTCAATCTATGGGTGGTGATCTGCTGGGATGGGCGCCTCTCAACCCAGGTAATCTTGTTTTTTAATAAAAAAAAGAAAATCTACAATTTTTACAAATGAAAAAGTCATGAAAAAATTCTACTCCAGCTATTAAGGCCAGTAAATGCACCTCCCACTCCAACAATTAAGGCCAGTAAGCTCTCAAGAATTCTTCCGACAATTAAGGCCAAAAGAAAAAATTCTTTTTCTGATTCCACTAGGGAACTGAGTTCTAATACCATGACGCGTTTTTTGAGAAACAGTTTAATTCTCATTTGTTATTTTGGTAAATGGATACAGAGTATTTATAGAGATTCTATATAAACAGAAAATAAATGACTAACCAGATTACAAGCTGAAAAATAAGAAACAGAAAAACAGAATTCAAAAATAGAATCTATCCCTAATTTGAGTGTAATCCTGTAACTGAAAACCTAGTTCTGACTTTAAAACATCTATTTTTCCAGAATTTTATTTTGTTTTTCTTTGTATTTATTTGTTTAATTGGTGGAGGGAGGGAGGGAATGGGCTTATGGTAGGAAGAGTACTATGCAGCTTGCAGCAATGAGACCTTTAAATATTGTTCCTGATCTCTTCCACAATGTCTCATCAAATTATGAGCAAAATTAGTGCATAAACCACCCATAGCATATCTTCCTCACTGAATGAAACCTGGATCAACATCTGGAGATTTTGATTACAATTATGTCATAGCTGCAACATCAACTGTTAGGTGTTTCTATTTTTTCCTATCTGTAATTTAGGAATTATTTTGTTTTTCTTGTTTTCTAAAGGATTCTTGTCCTACTTTCTTGTGTATTTACACTTTGTGTAATAATATTCTTCCATGTTATATCATTACAATATGTGATATCCATACTGTGTTATTATCTTTCACTTTGGTAACTGAATAAATGGGCATGCATAGATGAAGTTAGGATTTCTGATGGATTCTTCTCCTTTTTCTAAAAGTGGACATTCCTCGTGTAACTGATTATTACCTGTCAATGGCATTAGAAAGCTTGAACTGCAGTCTTTCGAGACTTGGTTTTGAGGAGATGATGAACCATGAATTTCTTATCAGAGGATTCACTTCTATTTCTCTGAAACTAAACATCTAGCTTACCTAATATCATCTGTTAGTAGCATTAGAAAGCTTTAACTACAGTTTCACTTTCTTTCGACTGGATTGAGTCAGAAATTGTCAAGCATGATTAAGGGTTGGATATCTCAAACAAACATAGTATCCGATTCGGCATTGTCTGTTTAGTAAATTTTATTCTTTGATGATTTATTATGGTGGTGATACCACGTTGAATTTCGAAACCTTCTCCATTTGATTGTGCAGCACTAATTGATGTTATAGATAATGATCTCTCATTTGAATTATAACTTGTAATTCTTAATATCAATTTATTGGTGATGGTGACCAAGTTTTCTAATTGGTTGCCATTAGAAATTGTCAAGCATGGTTGAGGATTGGATATCTCAAGCAAATGCAAAGCAACGACGAGGACGAGCTGGACGAGTAAAACCCGGAATTTGCTTTTGCCTATATACACACTATAGATTTGAAAAACTCTTGCGGCCATTTCAGGTATTCCCTGCTTCAAAAGAGGTCTAGAGGTGTCTATATTCATTTCCTGTTGAATTCAACCTGATGCTTTCTTGATCATTTTGCCCCAATCCCACTTGCATCCTACTCAACCCCAAGGTACCTGAGATGCTGCGCATGCCACTAGTAGAATTGTGTTTGCAAATTAAGTTACTTTCTCTGGGTAATATAAAGCCATTTTTGTCTAAGGTAAGTAATACTATATTAAGATTATAGATGTGTGTGCTGATAAGTTTATCCAACAGTTTTATTTGCTAGCATTCTGTTTTTCAGGCTTTAGAACCTCCCAAGGAAGAGGCTATGACCTCAGCAATTTCAGTGCTGTATGAGGTAGTTTAATGTTGGAGCAATTATTTTAACTAAGATTTGGATGTATGAATTATTGCTTAAATCTAGCTATGCATCTTTTTCTCACCAATGTTTACAAATATAAGTATCATTCCAATTTTGATCTGTACACGATCCTTTAAATTATTGATTTATAGAAATATGATGCGCTTCTAATACATGCTCTATTTTACCTATCAAAAAAAAAAAAAAAACTATAGAGATATGATTCAAAATTAAATTGTTGTAATTTGTTACATAGTGTACAGTTATTTCAGTTATTTACTTTTCCTTTTCTTTCCTTATTGTATTGTGGGTCCCACTAACATGTATATATATACCCAAGTCCAATGTGTATTATTAATAGTTTTTCAATAATAAAAATTAGGGATTCTCCTTTTTCTCTTTTTTCACATGGTATCAGAGCCTAGTGTCACGGACTTAGTCATTTACTAAGCTCGTGCAGCACTTAGGCAAGTCAAGACGCTTGATCTTGCTAAGTCGGCCTTGTTCCCAATGCTTAGCTTGCTAGGCTAAGACGCTCACAACTCGAAAGCTTAAGAAGCTTAGTAGGCAACTCTATAAAGAATGGAAGCTCTTATTAACTCAAGGAAGCCTTTACAAGTGCTTGAAAGCTCACTTGCTTGGTCCCTTGGCCAAATGAGGCCCTCACTTGTTTATAGGCACCAATGGAACTCTCTGGAACCTTGGGAAGGTTCCTTACAACTCAAGTATATTCTAGAATGTCCTACATCATTCCAGGTACAAGCCTATGTACAAGGATATACAAGAGACCTCTGGAATTCTCTAGAAGACTGTGGACTCCTCTCATGTTTTTCACCATAGTGTAGAGTTGTGTGGATTTCTCCAGGCATCTCTAGAACCTTCCACACTCTTCCCACTCTAGGAGTCTCCAGAAGCTTCCTGGCTCTATATAAGTTCATGGGGAGGCTCATTTGAATCAGCTTGTGACACTCTCCCCCACCTAAGCCGCAGACGTCCTCGTCGCGCCTTCTGCCCGGAACCGCTCAATCTGCTCCGGGAACTGCCATAGTGCATCTGCTGGCTCCCAACTAGCCTCGCTCTTTGGTAGTCCCTTCCATTTCACTAAGTATTCCGTAGCAGGAAGTACACCTCGTCTCCTGGTGACCCGATCTGCGAGGACGTGTTCTATCTCCTTATCATAGGAGGTCACGACTGCTGTAGGTGCCCTCTTAGACAACCCTCGGCTTGGATCATCCTTGTCTTCGTGATAGGGTTTCAAGTAGCTTACGTGGAAGACAAGATGAATCTTCAACCTTGGTGGTAGCTTAACTCTATAGGACACCTTGCCGACCTTCCCAAGTATGGGGAAGGGTCCTTCATACCTCCTCACAAGGCCCTTATGCACCGGCCTTTGGGATTTGAATTGTTGAGGAAGGAGCTTGACAAGCACCATGTCTCCGACTTGGTGCTCCGTGTGACGTTGCTTCTTGTCAGCCCACTTCTTCATTTTCTTAGCGACCTTGTCTAAGTATGAGCCCGCTATGTCAGCTTGCTCGTGCCACCCTTTCGCGAACTTGAAAGTTGTTGGACTTCTCCCCGTATAGCCAATCGTTAGAGTGTGAGGAGTTAACGGTTGCTGCCCTGTGGCTAGATGCTCGAACGGGCTCTTATTGGTTGCCTCACTCCTTTGTAGGTTGTATGAGAATTGGGCTATGTCTAGCAACTTAGCCCAATCTTTCTGGTTGGCGCTCACGAAGTGCCGTAGGTACAGCTCCAGTAAGGCGTTCACCCTTTCTGTTTGCCCATCCGTCTGTGGGTGAAAGCTTGTGAAGAAGTGAAGCTCCGAACCCATAAGCTTGAAGAGCTCCGTCCAAAACTTCCCGGTAAAACACGGATCGCAATCACTGATGATGAACTTAGGCAACCCCCAATACTTGACTACGTGCTTTAGGAATAGCCTCGCCGTCTCTTCCGTAGTGCAGTCAATCAGGGCTGCTATGAAGGTTGCATACTTAGAGAACCTGTCCACTACTACTATGATAGAGCCGTTGTCCTCCGACTTGGGTAGCCCGATGATGAAGTCTATGGTGACGCTGTCCCATGGGCGCTCTGCTATAGGTAGTGGCTCCAACAGACCTCTAGGTTGTCGTTGCTCCACCTTGTCTTGTTGGCACACAAGACAAGTCCTCACATAGGCCTCAACCTCATCCCGTATTTGAGGCCAGTAATAAGCCGACTCGAGTAATGCCCTCGTGCGTCGTTGTCCAGGGTGCCCAGCCCACTTGGTGTCATGGCACTCCTTTATCAGATTCCGCCTTATGTTCCCCCACTTAGGCACGTAGAGTCGTCTCCCCTTAGTGTAGAGTAGGCCGTCCTCCACCCAGAACCGCTTAGTCTTCCCTTCATGAGCCAGGGCGATGAGACTTTAGCCACTGGATCATGTTACAATCCCTTCCTTAGAAGATCCATTATGTCTCCTTGGGGCTGACTCGTCATGGACGCTAGCTCCGCTTTGCGGCTTAGGGTGTTGGCCACATGATTAGCACTTCTTGGCTTATACTCCAGCATATAGTCGAACTCGGCCAGGAAGTCTTGCCACCTAGCTTGTTTAGGACTTGGCTTCTTCTGTGTCTGGAAGTAGTTAGTGGCAACATTGTCGGTCTTTACTGTGAAGTGAGACCCCAGAAGATAATGCCTCCAGGTGCGCAAGCAGTGGACGATGGCGGTCATCTCCTTTTCTTGCACCGTGTAACGCCTCTCTGTGTCGTTTAGCTTGCGACTCTCAAATGCGATCGGGTGCCTTTCTTGCATAAGGACTCCCCCAATAGCAAAGTCTGAGGCATCTGTGTGTACCTCAAAAACCTTGGTGTGGTTGGGTAGTGCCAACACCGGCTCCTCAGTTACAGCCCCCTTAAGATCTTCAAAGGTTTGTTGGCACATTTCGTCCCATTCCCATGCCTTATTCTTCTTAAGAAGATCAGTGAGTGGAGCTGCCCTTGCCGAATAACCTTTGATGAACTGCCGGTAGTAATTAACTAAACCAAGGAAAGATCTGAGCTGAGGTACTTTGGTTGGTGGATCCCATTCCTGGATGGCTTTCACCTTGCTATCATCCATCATTAGCTTGCCATCCTTGATGTGATGCCCTAGGAAGCTCACTTCTTCCTTAGCAAAGGAGCATTTTTCCTTCTTCACGTGTAGCTCGTTCTGCCTCAAGATCTTAAAGACCTTCCTCAAGTGCTCTACGTGCTCCTTTAGGGTGTTACTGTAGATGACTATGTCATCCAAGTATACCACCACAAACTTGTCTAAGTATGGGTGGAAGATCTTGTTCATGAGGGTGCAGAACGTTGCTGGGGCGTTGGTGAGTCTGAAAGGCATCACTAAGAATTCGTATGAGCCGTACCTGGTCACACATGTGGTCTTCAGCTCATCCCCCTCCGCAATCCTGACTTGGTAGTAGCCTGACCTTAAGTCTAGCTTTGTGAAGTATCTTGCCCTTCCAAGTTGATCGAATAAGTCAGCAATGAGCGGGATAGGATACTTGTTCTTTACCGTCACCTTGTTGAGTGCTCGGTAGTCGATACACATCCGTAGGGATCCATCGTGCTTTTTCTGAAACAAGACCGGCGCGCCATAGGGAGCCTTGGATGGTTGGATGAACCCTACGTCTAACAACTCCTTAAGTTGTCTTCTTAGCTCCTCCAGCTCGGGTGGTGCCATCCTATATGGCCCCATAGCAGGGGGCTTGGCTCCTGGCTCCAATTCAATCTTGTGATCTTCCTCTCTCCTAGGAGGAAGTCTTTTAGGCAACTCAGGCGGCATCACGTCCTTGAACTCATCAAGGACCCCCTCGATTTCCTTAGGCATGGGTTCTCCCGACCCATCATCCCTTTCTTCCTTTAGGGTGGCGAGGTAGGTCACCTCTTTCCTCTTTAATCCCTTCTTAACTTGCATAGCTGATAGCATAGGGGTCTTGAGCATACCTTCGGTGACCGTAGGGACCATGCATGGCTTCTCCTCCTCTAGGATAGCCATTGAGCGTAGGAAAGGCAGTGGCACAGCCTTGACCTTCTATAGGAAGTCCATCCCTAGCACCATCTTGAAGTCATCCATGGGTGCCACTGTGAAGTCGACCCTTCCTTCCCATGAGCCTATGTGCATAGTCACCCTGCGAGCTACTCCATGTGATGGCTTGGCAGCTGAATTGATTGCCTTGAGCCATCCTCCTTCCTTGGATGCTTGGAGCTCCAGCCTTCTTGCCTCATCCTTCGAGACAAAGTTATGAGTGGCACCAGTGTCCACTAGGCCCTTGGTGGCCTTCCCATTCACAAGGGCCTCTACATACATTAGCCTTTTGCTTTGAGGTGTCTTAGGCATCGGCTTGGCCTTAAGGGCATTTAGGAGCTGCAACGATCCCACCTTAGCATCGCCTTCCTGCTCATTTTCCTCGATCATAGCATTTAGAGCTTTCCTCTTAGGGTAGTCCCGTGCCCAGTGCGGACCATCGCACAGGAAGCAATTGGTCTTGGGTGTGAACTCTTTCCACTTATCCTTGCCTTTGCCATCCTTGCCACTAGGGCCTTTGCTTGATCCTTCCTTAGAAGTGTGGCCTTGTGATCCCTTATCTCCCCCACCTTTGGCCTGGTTACCCTTGGATGGTGGCTTTGGCTTGGAGGAGTCTCCCCTTCTATAATCTACCAGGGACTCGACTACCGCCATGGCCGTGGCTAGGTCTTGGACACCACGTCTCCTCAACTCTTACTCGGCCCAGCTTTGTAAGTTGTCCATGAAGTTAAATAGTAGCTCCTCCTCGGCCATGTTGGGCATCTCAAGCATAAGCGTAGAGAATTCTTTGACATACTCACGGATCGAGCGCGTGTGCTTGAGACGCTTTATACTCTTCCTTGCTAGGTAAGCCACATCTTCGGGATAGAATTGCCTTTTGATTTCTCTCTTAAAGGCATCCCATGTGTCTATGGTGCACGTCCCTTTCTCTATGTCGGCAAACCGTCGACGCCACCATAGAGTAGCATTATCAATCAGGTAAAGGGTCGCGGTGCGTACCTTAGTGGCTTCATCCGTCAATGCAATGGCCTCAAAGTAACGCTCCATGTGCCACAAGAAGTTATCCAGCTCCTTAGCATCTCTCTTGCCACTGAACGTGTGTGGCTTGGGCACCTCCACCCTTGGAGCCTCATGAGTGGTCATGACTCGTGCTGATACCGCAGTCTTGTAGATGGCCAGCTCTTGACGAATCTCTTGGTCTCGGGTCTCCATGCGCGCAGCCAAGGCCTCCATCCTTGACTCCACACTAGCGAACATGCTCATGACCTTGTCTTGGAAGGATATGACCTCCTCGTGTGACGTCGGCTGAACTTGTGAGCCTAGCACCTTCTCGCGAAGGTCTTGGATTTGCTCCCTTAGATCCTCTAAGCCCTTCTCCATGCCTTGCTCGATCAAGTCCACCCCTTCCCGGGTGTCTGCGATGGCTAGCTCCACCTTGGCTAGCCTTGCCTCCATGTTGGCTAAGGCGTCACGAGACTTATCATTCCTGCCTCTGCCCCGTGCAGTATGCTCCATCTCCTTTCCACGGGTTTGCTCGCTAGTCTCCTCCACATTAGAGCCCGACATGCTTCCTTTGCTTTGCCCACTTCGTAACCGCGCTCTGATACCACTTGTCACGGACTTGGTCGTTCACTAAGCTCGTGCGGCACTTAGGCAAGTCAAGACGCTTGATCTTGCTAAG
Organism: Vitis riparia; assembly: GCF_004353265.1. Taxonomy (NCBI): domain Eukaryota; kingdom Viridiplantae; phylum Streptophyta; class Magnoliopsida; order Vitales; family Vitaceae; genus Vitis; species Vitis riparia. The sequence continues at coordinate 3,178,381 of NC_048442.1, read as the reverse complement.
TCAGCCTTGTTCCCAATGCTTAGCTTGCTAGGCTAAGATGCTCATGACTTAAAAGCTTAAAAAGCTTAGTAGGCAACTCTTTAAAGAATGAAAACTCTTATTAACTCAAGGAAGCCCTTACTAGTGCTTGGAAGCTCACTTTCTTGGTCCTTTGGCCAAATGAGGCCCTCACCTATTTATAGGCACCAATGGAATTCTCTGGAACCTTGGAGGGTTCCTTACAACTCAAGTATATTCTAGAATGTCCTACATCATTTTAGGTACAAGCCTATGTACAAGGATATACAAGAGACCTCTGGAATTCTCTAGAAGGCTATGGACTCCTCTCATGTCTTCCACCATAGTGTAGAGTTGTGTGGATTTCTCCAGGCATCTCTAGAACTTTCCACACTCTTCCCACTCTAGGAGTCTCCAGAAGCTTCCTGGCTTTATATAAGTTCATGGGGAGGCTCATTTGAATCAGCTTGTGACACTAGGGAGAAAAAAAAAAAACCTAATTATTTCCGGTTTATCCGTGAATCAATTCTGGGAAACCTTTTAGTGACCGTGTTTCATTCCGGTCACCTTTCTCATTTCCTAAAGCTTTTCGATCAACCGTATCGCCGTCAGAAAACCCTCACCGTCGGCGACTTTTCCGACGAAGTCCTTTTCCGACACCGACCATACCATTAGGTGCGCAAGGAGGAGATCTTCAAGTTTTGTCAAAGCACCGGAGGGAGATTCTCAGCCATGCGCGTTTCTTCTTCGGCGGCCTGAACCTCACGCGCCGGCGCGTGGAGCACTTTCCGGCCTCCCGCTTCCACTCCAGCCTCGCCTGACGCCGTCTAGCCACCCTCCATCTGTGCTTGTGCCATCCGAGCCATTCAAGTGCATTTTTTGGGGTTTTTTGTCTCCGCCGGCCCTCTAAACAGCCTTTGCGGCGATCTCCGGTGACTTCCTCTCCACCCCGAGCCTTGCACGTGTCTTAGGAAGTGTTCTTCTACCCTTCCAATAGTGCCACATTTGTTTTCTTTACTATTTGGTCTCTCACAGCTGCGGATCCTCAGTTTTTCTTCTTTCAGCCGCGATCTGAAGCCATATTAAGGCTCTCTTCGATCTAAACATATTTCGTTCTCCAGATAAGTAGATATGACTACTAAAAGTTCCATTTTTTCCTCTGTCATATCTGGATCTCCTATGATTACTTCGGAGAAATTGGTTGGCAGTGAAAATTATTTGTTTTGGTCTGCCTCTGTGGAGCTTTGGTTTATGGGTCAAGGTTATGAGGATCACCTTGTTACGCAGGAAGCGGATATCCCTGAGGTTGACAGAGTACAATGGAGGAAGATAGATGCACAGTTATGTAGTGTGTTATGGCAATCAGTTGATCCTAAGATTCTGCTTCATCTTCGGGCCTACAAAACATGCTTTAAATTTTGGAATCAGGCGAAAGGGCTATACACGAATGATATCCAACGTCTTTATAAGGTGACTTCTTCTATTGTCAATGTCAGACAACAAGACATGGATTTATCTACTTATATTGGCCAGATTGCCTCTCTTAAGGAGGAATTCTTGACCATGATGCCTCTTACTACTGATGTTGGGGATCAACGAACACAGATTGACAAGTTCTTCATGGTTCTTGCGCTTATTGGCCTCCGTCCAGATCTTGAGACCGTCCGCGATCAGATTCTTAGCAGTTCCTCCATTCCATCCTTGGATGATGTGTTTGCTCGCCTCCTTCATATCTCCTCCACTCAGACTTTTCCATTTGATAACACTTCAGGTTCTTCTGTGTTAGTTTCTCAAACTAACTCTCGAGGAGGACGCAGTGGTAACCGAGGTAGAGGCCAACGTCCTCATTGCACCTATTGCAATAAGCTTGGCAACACTCGTGATCGGTGTTATCAGTTACATGGGCGGCCTCCCCGCACTGCCCACGTGGTCCAGTCATCTGATCCTCAGCCACCTCAACCTCCCAGTTCCTCCACATCTCAGGGTATTTCCCTCACTGACAGTGAGTATGATGACTATCTCCGCTATCAGGTCACCAAGTCAGCTTCTGTTGCCCAGACTGGTAATGCTTCTGCTTGTCTTACCCACACATCTTCTCTTAGACCTTGGATTCTAGATTCTGACGCTTCTGATCACATATCTGGTATTAAGGATTTTTTCTCTTCTATTACTACTACCTCTACCTTACCTACTGTTACTTTAGCTAATGGTTTCCAAACTATGGCTAAAGGTTTTGGTTTAGCTCATCCTTTCCCTTCCCTACCTCTCCATTCTCTCTTTTATGCCCCTGAATGTCCTTTTAATCTTATTTCTATCAGCAAAATAACTCGCACTCTTAACTATTCTATCACTTTCTCTATAAATTTGTGACCTTGCAGGACCGGAGTACGGAGAAGTTGATTGGCATAAGACGTGAGTCTCAAGGCCTCTATCACCTTACCTCGCCTTCAACTCCTGTAGTTTGCATTTCCACTGATGCTTTCCTCCTCATCCATAGTCGTCTGGGCCACCCCGGTCTATCTAAGTTCCAGAAAATGGTTCCTTGTTTTTCATCTTTGTCGTCGCTTGCGTGTGAGTCCTGTCAGCTTGGGAAACATACTCGTGTCTCGTTCTCAAAGCGTTTGAATAATCGGGCAAAATCTCCTTTTAAACTTGTCTACACTTTCAGACTAAAGACTTGGGGAAACTCAAGTATTTCTTAGGGATTGAGGTAGCTCAATCCAGTTCCGGTGTGATTCTTTCCCAAAGGAAGTATGCTTTGGACATCTTGGAATAAACCGGTAGACACTCCTATGGATCCAAATGTCAAACTTATACCAGGACAGGGGGAGCCTTTAGGAGATCCTGGGAAATATCGGCGACTTGTAGGTAAACTGAACTACCTCACCATTACTCGTCCAGACATTTCTTTTCCTGTAAGTGTTGTTAGTCAATTCCTACAGTCACCATGTGATAGCCATTGGGATGTTGTTCTTCGATATATCACAAGCACACCAGGCCAAGTTGTGTTGTACGAGAACAGAGGTCATACCTAGGTTGTTGGTTACACAGATGCAGATTGGGTTGACTCACCCACAGACAGACGTTCCACTTCCGGGTATTATGTTTTTATTGGAGTAAGAAACAAGTTGTAGTGGCCAGATCTAGTGCTGAAGCTGAGTATCGAGCTATGGCTCTAGCAACATGTGAACTCATATGGCTGAAACATCTTCTTCGGGAGTTGAGATTTGGAAATGATGAACAGATGAGGCTCATCTGTGACAACCAAGTCGCTTTGCATATTGCATCCAATCCAGTCTTCCATGAAAGGACCAAACACATTGAAGTTGACTGTCACTTCATTAGAAAGAAGCTCGCATCAGGATGTGTGGCGACTAGTTTTGTCAATTCAAATGATCAACTAACAGATATTTTTACTAAATCTCTCAGAGGTCCTAGAATTAAATACATTTGTAACAAGCTTGGTGCATATAACATATATGCTCCAGCTTGAGGGGGAGTGTTAGATAGTGTACAGTTTTTCAATAACAAAAATTTGGGATTCTCCCTTTTCTCTCTTTTCACAGAAACATATGGTATGCATATCAATTCAATATCCAACTTTTCTTTTATGAAATGTCTATCTAGTTCCATGTGTTTGGTTCGATCATGCTGAATTGAGTTATGAGCAATGTTGATAGCCAACTTATTATCATAATAAAGTTTCATTGGTCCTTGCCACTCGATTCTAAGATCTTCAAGAATGATTTTCATTCATAATAGTTCACCAATTCCATGTGTCATGGCTCTAAATTCAGCTGCAACACTTGATCTTGCCACAACTATTTGCTACTTGCTTCTCCAAGTCACTAAGTTTCATCCTAGCAAAGTCCAATAACCCGAGGTTGACTTTCTATCTACAACATATCCAGCCTAATCTGCATCTGTATAAGCTTTTAAACTTAGCTCGGCATTCTTTTTTAACAATATTCCTTTCCCTGTGGTAGATTTAAGATAGTGCAGGATTCTGTAAACCGCTTGAAGATTTGTTTCTTTCAGTTTCTACATAAACTAACTTGCTACACTTATGGCATTGTCTATATCCAACCATGTATGTAAGAGATAAATCAGTTTGCTATCTAGTCTCTGGTATCTTTCTTGGTCTATTATTGCATCATTATCTGCTTTACTCAACTTATGGTTCAGCTCAATAGGTGTATCAACCGATTTACATCTGAGCATTCTTGTCTCTTTGAGATGATTAGCCACATACTTCTGTTGTGATACAAAAATTCTCTCTTTCAAATGTGCCACTTTGATTCCTAAGAAGTACTTAAGTTTCTCAAGCTCCTTTATTTCAAATTCTTTAGCTAGCTGTTTTCGAAGTAGGTCTCGTCACAATTATGTCATCGACATACACAAATAAGCTATACTTTCCTTAAAGTCAAATGCTTTATGAACAAGGTGTGGTCTCCTTGATGTTGCTTATGCCCCATCTCCAACATAACCTTAGTAAATCTTTTGAAATCATGCTCTAGGGTATTGCTTTAGCCTATATAATGCCTTTCTTAACTTGCAAACTTTATTCTTGTCAAACCCAATGGAGCCTCCCATATATACCTCTTCTTCTAAGTCACCATGCAAAAATGTGCTCTTAAGATCAAATTGCTACAAACACCAATCAAGGTTAACTATGAAAGACAACAAACCACACACGGTATTCATTTTTCCCATAGGGGCAAAGGTTTCTTGATTATTCACCCCATATGTTTGATTATAGCCCTTAGGTAGTAACCTTACTTTATATCTCTCTAAGGAGCCATCAGCTTTATATTTAACTATAAACATCCATTTACACCCCCCCTTACCCACTAGTCTTTTTTTCTCTTGGAAGATCAATAACTTCCAATGTTTGGTTTTTATTTAGTGCCTCAACTCCTCACTCATAGCCTTTTTCTAGTTCTTATCTCTAGTACCTCATGTAGTGGGGAATGTTAAGGGTGTTCAATTGAGGGAGAAAAGTTGTGTTGGGGATGATTTTTCCAAAGATATGAAGTGAGATATAGGATATTGAGTAGGTCTAGGTCATTAACAACTGGAGAAGATGAAAGAAGAAGTTCAGTACCTAGTGTTGTCTCAGATTCCTGGACCTGCATAGGTTCAGGAACAAGCGATTTTCTCCTGGAGCAAACTTGAAGTGGCTGGGCAGCAATGGGACCAGACTTGACATCTGTTGGAATGATGGTTTCAGACTCAGATCCAATGGAACCACAACTGGAATTTCTAGAGCAGATGCTGGAATTTCTAGGACAACTACTGCAATAGTTGCAATGGCTTCAACTCGGGTGTAGAAGAACTTGCTGGAAAGTCTGGAAAGTTAAGCAGGAACAAATCCTTATCTTCCATAGATAATGATGATTCCCCCTAAAGATAAGGATTTTGAAAGCAACATAGTTTTTCAACTAATGTAACATCCATGGAGTGAGTCATATGATCAGTTACCCCTGAGTCGATAACCCAAAAACTAGAATATGATGTGTTTGAGGCACTAAGAGCATAAGATACAAAACACTTACTTGTTCGGGCCGACGAGCATGATCTTGTTGGTTTCTTAGGAGTGATAAAGAGCTTTCTTAGCCTTTCAATCTCCTCTTTGTTCAGTCCCCAAATTTTTGTACCTTTGAGACTTGGTTTCTTGTGAGAGTGATCTTCCAGATTTGTCAAGTGCAACAACCTAACACCCTAACAGCCCAAGAACTAATTGGATTTGATGAAATAAAACAATAAAAAAAATAAATTAATAACCAGATCTTATCCCTACAAAATAGGAATTCAAATGTATTTCCTAACTCCTAAACTCTAATTCTTAACGAACTCCTAAATCTTCGACATGAATAATAACTTAACTCTGAATATCTAATTTTTCTATAACAATGCTAAAGGAGCTAAGATAAACATCCATACTTCAATGAATTAGTTCTAATATACACTACATAGCAAGCCTACGTGTACCATGAGTTCAATAATGACCTATGTACTATCATTTTCATCACAGGAAAGAAAAATATTATTAAATGAAAAAGGTCATCTGCAGTTCCCTGTTCAACACAGTTGTTGGAAACAAGTTATGTGCTATTGAAAGCTCTGTTAGATGGTTCCAAGCCTATCTATATTTTTTATGGAATAACAGGACATCATTTGAAACTCTGCTCTACTTTCATTGTTTTTTGCATCCCTAGTACTCATCATGGGTTCTCTTTATATCTTTTTTCTTTGTGGAATTATCTTTTTTGGTTAACTTGAATTGTTGCAAAAAATTTCATGAACTCATAATTCTCTATGACATAGAACAACATTCTGTATATCTTTTGTATTGTCTTCAACAAAAGAAGTTCTAATGTACATGATTTCTAAATTATTAGTATACTTCTTGTTTGCTAGATCAAAATATTAATATATGTTTTATGACCAGTATCACACTGCAATTTGTTGAATTCTGACATTTACTTTACCCAATAAAATTGAGTAATATAAAATTATTAGTAATTACTCAGTTTTTTGAGCATTTATCAAAATTCATCCAATACTCAATTGGACTACCATTTAGGTTGGTGCTATTGAAGGGGATGAAGAGTTGACACCTCTTGGGCATCATTTGGCTAAACTTCCTGTTGATGTGTTAATTGGAAAGGTGTGCATAATTTACTTCTGTCCTTCTATTTCAAAGGTTAAATAATTGTAGTACTGGGAACTCATTGCTAATATTATTGATTTGGAATCTAATGTCTGGGATTTTAGCGGTTAGTTCAACAAGGATTATAGGTTTTTTTTCTTTCAAAAGTTTTTAAGTCTGTAAAACCTTAATAGCTCATTTTTTTAAAATAAGGAATAAAAAAATTGTGTCACTTAGAAAGCAATATAACAAATAAAGAAAAAATGAAAAGAGCAAGGAAAAAGCATGTGGAGAGTTGATATTGAACAGGGAAGAAATGAACCTGAAGCTCCTTATTCCTACATGAAGTTTGTTTCCTGTTCCGTGTCTAATCCATCTAATTTTGGCATCCTAGGAATCAAAGCAGTCTCTCTCCCCATAAAGAGAAAAAATTCCCTACAGATTGGACCAGATGATGGGTTGAAAAGGCCATTTCACTAAATTCAGAGACATCAATTATATCTGTTATCTGTTTACTGAATTAAGGGAATGAAACTTGTTATCTAATTATCACTATCTATCTATCTTGTCATTCTAATATAGAACTTAAAATTTAAGGGTTTACATTTATGAAACAATCAGTTTAGTTCTATTTCATTCTTTCTACATTTCTTGCTTTTTAAAGTGTAGAGTTCAGCATTTTTCTTTATCTGCCTTCCAAATCCCTAATTATCCTCTTTTGGCTGTAACTGCAATTTTTTTTTTTTTTGTGTGAGCTTTTATAACTTATTATGTTATTATCATCTTAGTGATTCACTTTCTTTTTCTAAATTCTAATAGCATTGCCTTTTCAGGCCCTTGGTCATATCACACCATGCTTTGTATTGATATATTTAAAATAATTTTTACCTAGAATTATCAGTAAAATGCTTTTCATTTCACCAACATCGGCCTGTTTGGGTTGTTGTGTTGAATGGTCAATCTTTGGGTTTGGGCTTTTTGATTGGATAGGTTTTTATGCTTGTATGGTCAATATTCATCCTTCCCATCACTATTAATGCTCTCTCTCTCTCTCTCTCTCTGCGACAGACATGAAAACACATCAAGAATTTACTTCACATGAAAACACATCACAAATTTCCTTAAGCAATGGAATTGCTGCCTACATATTTTGGTAAAACCATGTTGTTGATAATGTTTTCCTATGAAACTGCAGATGATGTTATATGGGGCAATATTTGGTTGCTTATCACCCATTCTCTCAATTTCAGCATTTTTGAGTTATAAGTCACCATTTTTATCTCCAAAAGATGAGGTCTCTCTTCTAAGTATTCTTTATCTTTTTTCTGTTTCTCAACTTTCCCTATGGTAATGAAGTTGCATTTCCTGGATAATCTAATGTGCTTGATTTCCAGAGACAAAATGTTGAAAGAGCCAAATTGGCATTGTTGACTGATCAAGTAGATGGTGCAAGTGATTCAACTGATGGTGCCAGGCAATCTGACCACCTAGTAATGATGGTTGCATACAAGAAATGGGAGAGGATTCTACATGAGGTCAGTTAATTTGAATTTTACCTTCAGTAAACAGTTCTTAGATAACTGGGCAAGGATCTTCACCATTGCAGTTATATAAGGCAATTTGTTACTAGTCATGAAATGGCACTTCAGTGTACCTGGTTCTTGTCCTCTTTTTTTCTTCTTGTCTTTGTCTTATTTTTCTTCTTCTTCTTTTTTTTTTTAAGTGATTCTTGCTTGAAGTATAAGACAGTACAAAGGTCATGCATTTTGGTAGAATTGAGAAAAAATTTGAAGTGTTATGCAAATCAGATGAACAATGATTGAGCCAAATCGCGCACAAGAAGGTTAATACTAATGACTTGCTACAATTGAGAAGACCCCACAAAGCACTTAGTCCCGACATATGTAAGTTGTGCATGAAGCATGGAGAAACAGTAGATCACCTTTTCCTCCATTGCTCTTTGACCAAGGGGTTGTGGCACAGATTATTTCAGTTAGCAAAGATGGATTGGGTTTCCCCAAGGAGCATCTCTGACATGTTTTTTACTAATTTTAATGGGTTCGGATCTTCTAAGAGAAGGGTTGTTTTATGGCAAGACGTGTGCATCGCGTTAATGTGGGTGGTGTGGCGGGAAAGGAATGCAAGGATTTTTGAGGATAAAGCAAGGAATTCAGGGTATCTTTGGGATTCTATTCGTTTTTTGGCTTCTCTATGGGCTTTTTGTTCTAAGGTTTTTAAGGGGATACCTCTTAACGTGTTACAACTTGATTGGTTAGCGGTGTGTAAATAGACCGTTTGTTTTTTCTCTCGTTGTATTTCTTATATTTGATTACTTGTAGTCTTGTTTTTCTTTGGTGGGAGGATTTCTCATCCTTCTAATTGTACCTTCTTTTTATCAATATATTCCGTTATCGTTTCCTATAAAAAAAAAAAAAAATGATTGAGCCAGATCTGCCTCCTTGCTGACTGGTACTTCTTCTCACAACTTGACTTTATTAATATATGAGATTTTATTTTGCAGAAAGGAGCAAAAGCCGCACAACATTTTTGCAATTCATATTTTTTAAGCAGTTCAGTGATGCACATGATAAGGTTTAGTTTCTTTTCCCTAAAGTTTTTGTTATTTAGAACCAATTAACCGTATGAATACATCCTGTTTTTTCATCTTACATGTGATATGATAGGAATGTTATTCTTTTTCTCTACTCTTGTGGTTGGGTACCTCTTTTGTGGTTGAAGGAAGATGAGAAGAATATGAAATTTTTCCATGGAATCACCAATGCCTCCATAAGAAGTAATTTAGATAAAAATGTTGTGATTTGGGTTTTAGTCTTTCTTCAAGTGGTTTTATTTGAACGCAAGGGATCGAAGATGTAGTCTTGAGGACAGTATGTTTAAGACCATTGGGCAAAGGATTTTGCCAATCTTAAGAAGGATTTTAGCAGAGGAGGTGGTTTTGGAGGTCTTGCATGCACTACGTTGAATAAAGCTCGTTGTCCAAATGCTTTCACCAATTTAATTAGGGTAGTATTAGAGGGCTTTTTTGGAGTGTATGATATACATTGTGAGCCCACATCCTACAAACTTAAGTTTTTAAGAAAATTGGTATTTCAACCTGGTATTAGAACCTTGTATGGCGGGAGGTCAAGTATTCAGACCTCACCACTACCTGCTTATTTTCCCAATCTATTAAGTCATGTATAAGCCCAAAAATGGAGTCTACACATGAGAGAGGGTGTTAGAGTGCATGATATACATTGTGAGCCTAAATCCTATAAGCTAAAGCTTTTAGGAAAATTGGTAGTTCAACTGGCTTGATGAAATTTGTATGTGAATTTCATTTTATGGAATCATTTAAATAAAGTTGTACTACTACCTTTTTGGTTCTTGTTCCAAGAATGTTAGAACAAATAGTTTTATAGATTTTAGAACCATTGTTTAGTGGGATGGCTCTACAAGCTATTAGCTAAAATTATCACTAATAAATTGGAGAAAGTGGTAGGCCTAGTGGTTTCAAATTCTGAAAATGCATTTGTAGAAGGAATGCAAATTTTTTTGTTGTAGTTTTGTTTGCTAATAAAACAGTTGATTCCAAAGAGGAGCTCTAGCATGGAAGAACACAAAAAAAAAATCCCATGACAATGTGAATTGCATTTTCACTTATTCTATTTGGAGAAGATAGGCTTTTGATGAAATGAAATTGATTTGATGTATTAGGGCTTTAACCCAAATCAGCTTATGTACATTGTTGGCCCTATCTAACAGCCTAAGCTTGAAATTGATAGTTTAGCTACATAAAATGTTGTATCTCTACTATTATATTTTTAATCTTAGTTAACAGAGTTGTGGCTAGTTTCTTTCAGAGTTTCAAAAGATTAGTTAAGAGGAATCCACTTTCTTTTTATTTATTTGCAATGGTGATAAAAATATTTAAGTGCCACATTAGCTAAGGCCATGGAAGGGGTTTCATTGAATGCTTTGTAGAGGGGAAAAGAGAGGGCTAAGGTATGAAAATATCCTTCTTTTAGTTTGTTGGTTACTCTTTTTGTAAGGCAAGTGGAGCACAATTGTTATACCGAAGGTGCACGCTTACAAATGCAACTGAGTTAGAGCCTAAGTCTTTCTTACAAATGTTCCTTGTGATTGTGCAGTATTACCTTTCCCAGGTTAAGATTTAAAGAGTTTCTTTTAAACCATTAATTTGCATCTTCAAATACTTTTAAGCCTCCTGAACATTCATTTCACTTTGTGAATGATGTCGAAAAGAATCATAACACTGAATAACTCAATAAATAATGTGAATGTTCTTCTTGTCAAAAATTAATATTAATATTCTGAGAAATAGATCAATGCACTTCATTTCAGTGATTTTCTATATACTTCATATTGATTCATTAACTCTTTCTGTTTTTTAGAGACATGCGAGTTCAATTTGGAAATTTGCTAGCTGATATTGGGCTTATCAGTCTACCAAAGAAATATCAGGTTTGGTGCTTTTGCTTTGTTTTGAGTCTTGTATGTTTATGACTTGACTTGTGTGGCTTTCTAATACAATACCTTTATTCTTTTGTATCATACGATTTGGATGACATTATATATCCAAATAGTGTTTTCAATGCTTATCGAGCAAAGTAAATGATGTCAGTTTAGTCATCATTGAACAAGTAAAGTTTTTCTATATAAGGTCTATAAAACTTAGAAATTCTATTATCAATCATCAAAAGAATAGTTAAAGGGTGTAAACAATCATTTATAGTAAGTTGTATCTGAAGGCAGGGTTGTGCTCTCCATATTCTTAGTGTAATAGTCATTTTTTGTTCTAATTAGGCACATAATTGTGAATCTTATGTTTATTATTTTGACAATCAAAATAAAATATTAGTGGTAAAATTAGGAAAAGAAATTAAGGGAGGAGTGTCCCTCTGTTTCTCTTACTCTTTGTCTTGTTTTTTTTTTTTTTTTCTTTTTTGTGTCTATTATTTATTTGATAGGAAAATAAAATCGATGTCAAAAAGCCTAACAAAAAAGGGCACTTAACCGAAGGACACGGGATACATACAAGGCACACAAAGGCTCTCTTACTGTCCTTATCTATTTTTTTTTCATTTCTTCTTCTTCTTCCGAAAGTCAAGACACTTGGCCTACATCTTTTTATCCTCTTCTTTTTCCTTAAATAAAGTGTTAGGCTGTTTCAAGATTATTTCATACATCTTTGGGACATAATGCAATTCTGAACCTGTAGTGAGAACTCATTCACTTTCTCATCTTGGCTCAGCAGCAACTGTATCTTCTCCTTACCTCAAGCCTTATTCATTTTGGTTGGCCTTCTGATGTTGCAGTGGCTTCAGCTTTAACTCTAGGATCTCTTTTCAATTTATATCTTAAATTATAGAAATCCCTGAGGTTTCTGACAGTAAAAGACCTTCCCTGCATTGAATTGCTTGTCAGTGATCCTTCATAAACAAAAGAAAGGGAAGAGTAGAGCAAATCTCCTCCACACACACACACACACACAGATATATATATATATATATATATATAGAGAGAGAGAGAGAGAGAGAGAGAGAGAGAGCATAAGGCCAACCCCTTCAACCTGTATCTCATGGGTTCCATTTTCTCTTTTTTTTTAAAAAGAAATAATGCTTGCTTGATTTAACAAAATATAGGCTCAAAAAGTAAATATATTGTCCTTTTCTTGAATAATGCAGTTTTTAACAAAACAATAATAATTGAGATCTCTTTTGTTCAATTCTGTCCTTTTGTTTTAACAAAATAATGCTTGCTTGATTCAGATTGAGAGGAAAAAGAAAGAGAATCTCAACAGCTGGTTTTCTGATATCTCGCAACCATTCAATACATATTCACATCATTTTTCAATTGTGAAGGTGAATTCTGATATCTCACAACTGTTCAATACATATTCACATCAAAGTTTGCATATTGTTCTGATGACCCTTTCATCATACCACAAACAGAATTGTTGGATATTACAGATGTCCTGTTCCATTTATGGAGCATGGTTCATCATCACTTGAATTTCTTCAGCAAACTTTGCTATTAATTGCAAGCAAGAGGTGTTTATTTTGTTATTCCAACCTCATTTTGAATGCCACGTGTTTGGTGCATTTTGAAAATATTGATGCATGTTTTACATAAACAGCCTCCATTTTTGTGCATATCCTTTTTTGTTAAAGGAATTCTTTTAGGTTAAAAGGAATTCTTTTAGGTCATCAGGTGACGTTATTGCTCTTGTAAACATGTAGACCTTCAGAACATTCAGATGGTCAGCCCATCACTAGATTTCATAAAGTTACAATTTTGTTTCATGTCAAGTCCATTTTGCATTTAGTTTACAATACTTCTTTTCTACTAGAAACAACAATTGTGTTGTGTGAAAAGAGAGAAAAAGGAGAATCCCTAATTTTTGTTATTGAAAAACTGTTAATAATACACATTGGACTTGGATATATATATACATGTTAGTGGGACCCACAATACAATAAGGAAAGATAAGGAAAAGTAAATAACTGAAATAACTGTACACTATCTAACACTCCCCCTCAAGCTGGAGCATATATGTTATATGCACCAAGCTTATTACAAATGTATTTAATTCTAGGACCTCTGAGAGATTTAGTAAAAATATCTGCTAGTTGATCATTTGAATTGACAAAACTAGTCGCCACACATCCTAATGCGATCTTCTCTCTAATGAAGTGACAGTTAACTTCAATGTGTTTGGTCCTTTCATGGAAGACTGGATTGGATGCAATATGCAAAGCGGCTTGGTTGTCACAGATGAGCTTCATCTGTTCATCATTTCCAAATCTCAACTCCCGAAGAAGATGTTTCAGCCATATGAGTTCACATGTTGCCAGAGCCATAGCTCGATACTCGGCTTCAACACTAGATCTGGCCACTACATCTTGTTTCTTACTTTTCCAGGATATTAGGTTACCTCCAATAAAAACACAATACCCGGAAGTGGAACGTCTATCTGTGGGTGAGCCAGCCCAATCTGCATCTGTGTAACCAACAACCTGGGTATGACCTCTGTTCTCGTACAACACACCTTGGCCTGGTGTGCTTTTGATATATCGAAGAATGCGGATTACAGCATCCCAATGGCTATCACATGGTGACTGTAGGAATTGACTAACAACACTTACAGGAAAAGAAATGTCTGGACGAGTAATGGTGAGGTAGTTCAGTTTATGTACAAGTCGCCGATATCTCCCAGGATCGCTTAAAGGCTCCCCCTGTCCTGGTATAAGTTTGACATTTGGATCCATAGGATTGTCTATCGGTTTACAGTCTAACATACCGATTTCTTCCAAGATGTCTAAAGCATACTTCCTTTGGGAAAGAACCACACCGGAACTGGATTGAGCTATCTCAATCCCTAAGAAATACTTGAGTTTCCCCAATTCTTTAGTCTGAAAGTGGGTGAAAATGTGTTGCTTTAGTTTTTGAATACCATTCTGATCACTGTCTGTAATGACGATGTCGTCCACATAAACTACTAGATAAATACACTACCCCGAAGAGTTATGATGATAGAAAACGGAATGGTCTGCTGTACTGCGGAACATGCCAAACTCTTGAACAACAGAACTAAAATGGTTGAACCATGCTCAAGGAGATTGTTTCAAGCCATATAGGGAACGGCGTAACCTGCACACTAAACCAGACTCCTCCTGAGCAACAAAACCAGGTGGTTGCTCTATATAAACTTCCTCAGCAAGATCCCCATGAAGGAAAGTATTTTTAATATCTAACTGATAAAGAGGCCAAGAACGCATAGCAGCCATGGAGAGCAATAGACGAACAGAAGCTATCTTGGCAACAGGAGAGAAAGTGTCACCATAATCAGAACCATAAACCTGAGTATAACTTTTAGCAACTAAGCGGGCCTTAAGGCGATCAACCTGACCATCAGGGCCAACCTTAACTGTGTAGATCCAATGACAACCAATTGTAGATTTACCAGAGGGTAAAACAACAAGATCCCAAGTGCCATTGGAGTGTAAAGCAGCCATTTCATCTACCATTGCCTGTCGCCTGCCTGGATGGGAAAGAGCCTCAAGGGTGTTCTTGGGAAGAGAAATAGAAGATATAGCAAAAATAAATGCAGAATAGGGTGAAGATAATTGACGGTAACTCAAAAAATTGTAAATGGGATGAGGATTACGAGTAGATCGATTACCTTTCCGAAGAGCAATGGGTAAGTCAGTAGAAGGAGGCAGAACCGGGGCAGGAGAAGCCGAAGGGATAGGAAGTGAGTCGGTAGGTACCTCAGCCAAAGAAGGAGGAACAACGACACGATGACGGCGATGATAAACCTGAAGTGGGCGAGAAGGCACTGCATCAGGTAGGGAGATAATGGGAAGAGGTAAGACTTCAGAAACAAGAAGAGACTCAAAGGTGGAGAAGAATGGTGAGTCCTCAAAGAAAGTGACATCAGTGGAGAGAAAGTAGCAATGAGTCTCAGAGGAATAACAACGATAACCCTTTTGAAGTCTGGAATATCCCAAGAAGATGCATTTTGTGGCTTTGGCAGAAAGTTTGTCCTGTCCAAGAGTAAGAATATGAACAAAGCAAGTACAACCAAAAACACGAGGAGGAAGGAAATAAAGTGGTTGGTCAGGGAAAAGAAGGGAATGAGGGTTTTCTGATGGCGATACGGTTGATCAGAAAGCTTTAGGAGATGGGAAAGGTGACCGGAATGAAACACGGTCACTGAAAGGTTTCTCAGAATTGATTCACGGATAAACCGGAAATAATTAGGTTTTTTTTTTCTCCCTAGGCTCTGATACCATGTGAAAAGAGAGAAAAGGGAAAATCCCTAATTTTTATTATTGAAAAACTGTTAATAATACACATTGGACTTGGGTATATATATATACATGTTAGTGGGACCCACAATACAATAAGGAAAGAAAAGGAAAAGTAAATAATTGAAATAACTGTACATTATCTAACATGTTGCATCCAAACCAGAAGTATAATAAGAATTTAGTTATCCTTCATAGGAGATGATAAAAAATATTAGAAAGGGCTACCAAAAGTGTACCAAAACCCAACAGTAGTAACACAAAAAGCAAAACAATCAAGGAGACAATGACTACTAAACAAAATCCTCTAGACTAGATGCACCTAGCTTAGCAATGAATCTGCTAAGTGGTTAGTGGAGCATGGTACCACAAAAGGAGCATCTCGTCACATATCTTATGTAACATCATCCTATTTCCCAGGCCCCTTTTTCATCTGGGAAGCCCTAGAAATAATTGTTACCGAGTCACCCTTCATTATGAAATTACTCGGGACAAACGAATCTGCTTGGATCAGGCATTCCAAAAGTATACTACCTCCACTTCTATAGCCAAACTGTTGGTTTGGAGAGTAGGGTTCAAAGTATCGGCTGAGTCATATCCACCTCAGCAGGGTCTGAGACGATTCCGATTCCCAAGTTACGATTTATAACATTGAACACTGACTTGGTGTTAACTTGTCCTGAATTGTCTAACTCAGCCAATTTTTTTGAAAAAAAAAAAACAAACATTTTACTCAGACAGAGTTTCAGATTGGACCCCAAATTCCAATACCTCAAAGTTACATCACAAGTCCCTTTTCTTCTTCTTCTTCTTCTTCATCCACAAAATCACCCTTCTTGGTTGCCTGCTGCTACTATTGTGGCAATTGAAAGTTGAGAAGCGACGATATAATGCTGATGATCTCTCTTTCTCTAATCATCATCTTCAAATCCTTTTTGCCATTGGCAAAGACATCTCATTGGCATCTTGGTTTTTCTTGCATAGACATCATCGATTGTGCTTCATGGACCTTGAAAGCTTGAGAACGAAGATTCACCCTTAGCTGGAGAAGAAGATTCAGATTTAGGAAAAGAATGGTTATCGGGTATTTTTTTACATGCCAATAATATATATGGTATTATATTATATTATTGTCTGCCATTATGCATTATTGATTAGATGTATGGGCTGAAGATGGGATTTCAAAATATTTTTGGGAGGTAAACAAGGATATTTATATGGCTATGGGCATAAAGGTAAGAACATGAATATTTATATGGTTATAAGTATAAACGGTTAATAAATTAATTGATTTATAATTGAGTTTATTATACTTAAAATTTGAGAAAAATAATTAAAAAATGGTAAATTTCATATAAAAGAATATCATTTAATATATCTTAATAATTTTTTTTTATCAGAAACAAAATATTTATTGATGATAATAAAGGTACAAAAGAAGGATGAGAAGTCCTTCCCTCAAAATACACATCTTGATCAAAGTAATACGTACACCACACTATACAAAAACTATACACAAAGGCTGTTGGGCTTTGTGGAGCCTAGTTTTGTTTGATCCAATTTGACGACCCGACCCGAATAATATTGCATGGCTTTTTAATGGGAGATTTATTGAGGCCTGTTGGGTCGTTTAGCCCATTGTGGAACCACCCCTTCTGATTAGGGTTTTTTAGTGTGGTGGGGTTGTCGTGTTATATATATAGAGAGAATATTGTAGCCGCTAAGTTGTACTCTGAATTCTTCCCTGATAATAGTGATATCCCTGCAACTCCGTGGACGTAGGCAAATTGCCGAACCACGTAAATATTGTTTTGTGCATGTGATTATCTTTTCTTTGGCGTGTGTTTTCTTTAATTTTGTTTCTCACGGGTTGGGAATTCGGTTTAATTCCCTACAACTGGTATCAGAGCCTAGGGTTAGGTTTGAGTGGGAGCAATGGCAGAGGAAGCAGGAAAGGCGTCTGGAATAGAAAAGTTTGATGGCACAGACTTTGCGTATTGGAGGATGCAGATTGAAGATTATCTCTATGGGAGGAAATTGCATCTGCCTCTTTTGGGGACAAAACCTGAGAGTATGAAGGCTGAGGAATGGGCGCTTCTTGACAGACAGGTTCTAGGAGTTATTAGGTTAACTCTGTCTAGGTCTGTTGCACATAATGTTGTAAAGGAGAAGACCACAGCAGATTTGATGAAGGCTTTGTCCGGTATGTATGAAAAGCCGTCCGCAAACAATAAGGTGCATCTGATGAAGAAGTTGTTCAATTTGAAGATGACAGAGAATGCATCAGTAGCACAACATCTGAATGAATTTAATACAATCACAAATCAATTGTCGTCTGTAGAAATTGATTTTGATGATGAGATTCGTGCTCTGATCGTCTTGGCTTCTTTGCCAAACAGTTGGGAGGCAATGAGGATGGCAGTAAGCAATTCTACGGGAAAGGAAAAGCTCAAGTACAATGATATACGAGATTTAATTCTGGCTGAGGAGATTCGCCGAAGAGATGCAGGTGAAACTTCAGGATTTGGTTCTGCCCTAAACCTTGAGACAAGAGGCAAAGGTAATGACAGATATTCAAATCGGGGTAGATCAAATTCCAGAAATTCTAATCGGAACAGAAGCAAATCTAGATCAGGCCAACAAGTACAATGCTGGAATTGTGGGAAAACAGGTCACTTTAAAAGGCAATGCAAAAGCCCTAAGAAGAAGAATGAAGATGATTCTGCTAATGTTGTAACAAAAGAGGTACATGATGCATTACTTCTTGCAGTAGACAGTCCACTTGATGATTGGGTTTTGGATTCAGGAGCTTCGTTTCATACCACTCCACACTGAGAAATCATACAGAATTATGTTGCAGGTGATTTTGGTAAGGTGTATTTGGCTGATGGTTCAGCCTTGGATGTTGTGGGTCTGGGAGACGTCCGGATATCGTTGCCCAATGGGTCTGTTTGGTTACTGGAGAAGGTTCGACATATTCCTGACCTGAGGAGGAATCTAATTTCTGTTGGACAACTTGATGATGAAGGACATGCAATACTATTTGTTGGTGGTACTTGGAAGGTTACAAAGGGAGTTAGGGTATTGGCTCGTGGAAAGAAGACTGGTACTTTGTATATGACCTCATGTCCAAGAGACACAATTGCAGTTGCTGATGCAAGTACTGATACAAGCCTATGGCATCGTAGACTTGGTCACATGAGTGAGAAAGGGATGAAGATGCTGTTGTCAAAAGGAAAACTACCAGAATTGAAATCCATTGATTTTGACATGTGTGAAAGTTGCATCTTAGGAAAACAAAAAAAGGTAAGCTTCTTGAAAACTGGCAGGACACCGAAGGCTGAAAAATTGGAACTAATACACACTGATTTGTGGGGGCCTTCTCCGGTTGCATCCCTAGGAGGTTCAAGGTACTACATCACTTTTATTGATGACTCAAGTAGAAAGGTATGGGTTTATTTTCTGAAAAATAAATCTGATGTATTTGAAACTTTTAAGAAGTGGAAGGCCATGGTTGAGACAGAAACAGGTTTAAAAGTAAAATGTTTGAGGTCAGATAATGGAGGAGAGTACATAGATGGAGGGTTCAATAAGTATTGTGCTGCACAGGGAATTAGGATGGAGAAGACCATTCCTGGGACACCACAGCAGAATGGTGTGGCTGAGCGCATGAACAGAACTCTCAATGAGCGTGCTAGAAGTATGAGGTTGCATGCTGGACTACCAAAAACCTTTTGGGCTGATGCTGTTAGCACTGCAGCTTACCTGATAAACCGAGGACCATCAGTTCCCATGAAGTTCAGACTTCCTGAGGAGGTTTGGAGCGGTAAAGAGGTGAAGTTTTCACATTTAAAAGTTTTTGGTTGTGTTTCTTATGTTCATATTGATTCTGATGCTCGTAGCAAACTTGATGCAAAGTCAAAAATATGTTTTTTCATTGGCTATGGTGATGAGAAATTTGGCTATAGGTTTTGGGATGAACAAAACAGGAAAATCATCAGAAGTAGAAATGTGATATTTAATGAACAGGTTATGTACAAGGACAGGTCAACTGTAGTGTCAGATGTTACAGAGATAGATCAAAAGAAATCTAAGTTTGTCAATTTAGATGAATTGACTGAAAGTACTGTCCAGAAGGGGGGTGAAGAAGATAAGGAGAATGTAAATTCACAGGTAAATCTGAGTACACCTGTAGTTGAAGTTTGCAGATCTTCCAGGAACATTAGACCTCCGCAGCGTTATTCACCTGTTTTAAATTATCTCCTGTTGACTGATGGCGGTGAGCCAGAGTGTTATGATGAAGCCTTGCAAGATGAGAATTCAAGCAAGTGGGAGTTAGCCATGAAGGATGAGATGGATTCCTTGTTAGGGAATCAGACATGGGAATTGACTGAATTGCCAGTAGGAAAGAAGGCTTTGCACAACAAGTGGGTATACAGAATAAAGAATGAGCATGATGGTAGTAAACGTTACAAGGCCAGATTAGTTGTTAAAGGGTTCCAGCAAAAGGAGGGCATTGATTACACAGAGATATTTTCTCCAGTTGTGAAAATGTCAACAATCAGACTTGTACTAGGAATGGTGGCTGTAGAAAACTTACATCTTGAGCAGTTAGATGTGAAGACAGCATTCCTTCATGGTGACTTGGAGGAAGACCTTTACATGATTCAGCCAAAAGGGTTCATTGTTCAGGGACAAGAGAATCTAGTCTGCAAACTGAGAAAAAGCTTGTATGGTCTTAAACAAGCTCCTAGACAGTGGTACAAGAAGTTTGACAGTTTTATGCATAGAATTGGGTTCAAGAGATGTGAAGTTGATCACTGTTGCTATGTTAAGTCTTTTGACAATTCTTACATCATATTACTGTTGTATGTGGATGATATGCTTATTGCAGGGTCTGACATTGAGAAGATTAATAATCTGAAGAAGCAATTGTCCAAACAATTTGCAATGAAGGATTTGGGAGCTGCAAAGCAAATCCTTGGTATGAGAATCATTAGAGATAAGGTTAATGGTACATTGAAGCTTTCACAATCAGAGTATGTGAAAAAAGTTCTCAGCAGGTTCAACATGAATGAAGCTAAACCAGTGAGCACACCCTTGGAGAGCCATTTCAAACTAAGCAAAGAACAGTCACTGAAGACAGAAGAAGAAAGGGACCATATGAGCAAGGTGCCCTATGCCTCAGCTATTGGTAGCTTGATGTATGCTATGGTGTGTACAAGGCCAGACATTGCACATGCAGTGGGAGTTGTGAGCAGATTCATGAGTAGGCCTGGAAAGCAGCATTGGGAGGCAGTCAAGTGGATTCTAAGATATCTGAAGGGTTCATTAGATACATGTCTTTGCTTCACAGGTGCAAGTTTGAAATTGCAGGGTTATGTAGATGCTGATTTTGCTGGTGATATTGATAGTAGAAAGAGTACTACTGGGTTTGTTTTTACTCTAGGTGGTACAGCTATATCATGGGTTTCAAATCTACAGAAGATTGTTACTTTGTCTACTACAGAAGCTGAGTATGTTGCAGCAATTGAAGCTGGAAAGGAGATGATTTGGCTACATGGTTTCTTAAATGAATTGGGTAAGAAGCAGGAGATGGGCATTCTACACAGTGACAGTCAGAATGCAATTTTTCTTGCCAAAAATTCGGCTTTTCATTCAAAGTCGAAACATATACAAACAAAATACCACTTTATCCGTTATCTTGTTGAGGATAAACTGGTAATACTTGAGAAGATTTGTGGATCTAAGAACCCTGCAGACATGTTGACTAAGGGTGTCACTATTGAGAAGTTGAAGCTGTGCGCAGCTTCAATTGGTCTTCTAACTTGAGGACAGGAGGATGAGTTGTAGGGATGAGGGATTGTTTCTTGGAGGATAGCGGTTTGATGTTGGTGATTGGACTAGTCTCCAAGTGGGAGATTTGTTGGGCTTTGTGGAGCCTAGTTTTGTTTGATCCAATTTGACGACCCGACCCGAATAATATTGCATGGCTTTTTAATGGGAGATTTATTGAGGCCTGTTGGGTCGTTTAGCCCATTGTGGAACCACCCTTTCTGATTAGGGTTTTTTAGTGTGGTGGGGTTGTCGTGTTATATATATAGAGAGAATATTGTAGCCGCTAGGTTGTACTCTGAATTCTTCCCTGATAATAGTGATATCCCTGCAACTCCGTGGACGTAGGCAAATTGCCGAACCACGTAAATACTGTCTAGTGCGTGTGATTATCTTTTCTTTGGCGTGTGTTTTCTTTAATTTTGTTTCTCACGGGTTGGGAATTCGGTTTAATTCCCTACAACGGCAATCCCCAACTATCTCAAACTTCTGAAACACAAACCGAAAGTTAGTTGAGTTGAATGACATTAAGTGGAACTCCTTTAAAAGCGGCAATACGGGACATCCAAAGAGAGGAGTAGAAGTGAAGCAAATCCCACAATATATCTTAATAATTAATTAATAAAAATATAAATGTTTTATATATTGATTAATTATAATTTTTAAAATTTTTTTGAGCTATTAAATTAACATATTTTGTGTAACATCCAATACCGATCTGAGTTAGCAAGATTGATACCTTTTGAGTCAATGACCAATACTACGACTTTGAACCATGTTGGAGAGGGAAGAAATTTTTTCTATATATTTACTTCACAGATTGTACAATATACAAGAAAAGAGAAAAAACCATATGAAGAATAATCTAAAACCAATCCCCACAATCTGGTCTGAATTGCTGCATTAGTAGTCATCAAATCCCTTCCATCAAGGAGCTAAATATGACAGCTACAAATCTGCTCCTTGATTATGGAAATTAAAATAATTTGTCCCTAAAATAAAGGATCAACTAGAATTGAATCCGAAAGCTAATATAAAGAGTTTATGGACTAGAAATTACTGCTAATATAGGAAGTATAAAGCTGGAAATCTCTGCATATGCAGTTAACACTTGTCAACATAGACTTAGTCCAGTGTGATTGGGAAAAGCTCCAACCACAACTCCCTGTAATTGTGAAACACTGCTCCAGTTCCTTTCTGGCTAGGATTTCCTAAAGAAGAACAATTGAAATTAAATTTCAGGTGACCCATTGGGTTGAGCACACCCAGCACAAAGGTCAACATTCCTCTTGCTCATCCAACAATATGATCTTCAATCTAACATGATCATGTTCATGCATTACTAACAAAGATTTAAAACCTTACCCTTGACTGTACTCTGGTAGCTGAGAAGAAGAGTAAATGAATTCCAACTTATTGTAAGAATTTAAATGATTTCAAGTCACATATTCTAGTCATGATTCCCTTTTTTTGTGTTTATGTATAAAATAACTCTGTGGAGCTTCTAATACGATTGTCATGGGATTGGATGAAGTAATATTGTTTATCTTTATCCTTTACATGCATGTGGCTATGACCAATTTATCCTGAACACAGATGATTCACTTTTAATAATTACAGTTGGATAAATGTTCCACTTTGTCTCACTTGCTAGATTAATAATATAAATCCTTTATCCTCATTGAGGTTTTGAAGTGATAACCATTGTCAGTGATGATGACAACCAGAAAACTGTATTAACTAATCTGAATTTCATAGCATATATACTGATCTAGACATCTAGCCTAATGGTGCCTTGCAGGCAATTCTTTGTGCTGGTTTATACCCAAATGTAGCTGCCACTGAGCAAGGCATTGCTGGAGTAGCTCTTGGCAACATTATACAGTCTTCTGGTTCGGCAACAAAAGGCCGTCCAGTCTGGTATGATGGAAGAAGAGAAGTTCACATACATCCTTCTTCTATCAATGGTAACTTGAATGCTTTTCAGTACCCATTCCTCGTCTTCCTCGAAAAGGTTGGCATGCTTTTATCCCATGGAATTACTTCAGTCTTTTTCCCTATCATTTGCAAAAATTCACATTTATTTACTGAACTATGACAATGTTCTAAAATAAATGCTTAGATGACTCAGATATTTTGCAACTCATAAATATATTTTTTTCATGCTGGAGTTGAATTGTTCCCCTGTTTTTATTCCATGCAAATTCATGAAAGTTTATGATTTATCCCAATATTTAGATAAGAAAGTTTTTGGATGTTATTTGTTGTTCCTACTATGGACACTTCCTCCAATGCCTGAGTCAATCATAACTGATCCAAGTTGATTCAGAATTTTGTTTGGAAGATTCAGTTGACATGAGTCAGGATGAGAATCTTAGAAACATTAGTTGTTCCTTTGTGAATTTAAATTATCTAATCTTATCTAACTTTTAAAACAATGAGGAAAAAAATTAATGTGTAATATCCAACATGCTTTCTTAACCTCTCACACAACAATATGCTTTGTTCACACTGCAAAGTTTTAACATAGTGGGTTCAGCCTTCCTGCTTATTAATAGAAAAAACTAATTTGTACTTTTTCCTTTTTTCAGAGAAAAGAAAATCGTGACCTTCTCAATACTTAACTCTAAGATTTCCATGAAGTGAGCTGCATTTATTGTATGGTTTAAATTGATTTGTCAGTTGCAGAAAGAAGATTTTAGTTCCATTAGATGCGTCTTTACATCCTTATATTATTCCTGCTATATAATCTAATCATCCATACTCTGTTTTATGATAATAATAATAATAATAAATAAATAAATAAAAAGCTTGTCCATCCTTCTATGGAAGTAACATGAGGAGAGACAGAGAAAGATAAGTGCTTGGACATCAGAATTTTCTTTTGCAGAAGTTGATTGAAATTGCATTAGATGCAATATCTAGATGGTTGCTGCTTACTCAATGCAATTATAGAAAGAATTTAAATCTAATTTTTAATATTCTCAGGTTGAAACCAACAAAGTATTTCTTCGGGATACAACCATCATCTCTCCATACTCTATTTTGCTGTTTGGTGGCTCCATCAATGTTCAGCATCAGGTAACCATTTTTTATCCGTCTTCTCTCAGCATTCAAGTATGTTAATTGGTAGTGTAGATGCTGATAATTGTTTTAATATAAGGTTATGTTAAAAGAATGTTGTCAGGTCATTATCTCATCCATACCGTCTGGCAATGCATGTAGGGAAAAGAATTGAATTCTCATGATTGTTGTGTATGTATGAAGAATTTATTGGGAAAAGCAGACAGAGAGTCAAATGCTACACTTTTAACTAAATGTACATATTAGAAGAATTAAATGGTCTTTAAAAGAAAAAAATCCAATGGTCAAGACTAGATTATAGCCATACAAAAAGGAAAGAAACAGTCTTTGGAATATTTACATACAGCTACTCTGATACGAAAATAATTATGCATCATTCTCGTACCAATGGCAGCTTCAAATAGATCATACACTAATTCTCTTTATATGAAAATATAGAAGAAAGGAGTCTGTGCACCAATATCTACCATAAAAGGGTCAAGCCATAATAAATGAGAAGATATATGATTCAACTCCTATATAATCACTCTAATATAGCTAGCTCTTTTAAGTACTTCTATATTTCCCCACTGTTCTGGTGCATTTACAATTATTGCTTCTGTGAACATAATAGCTAAATAATCTCGACATGTTACATAAGACAAATGTTGTATAATTGTTCGGTTTTCTGCATTTTTTTCCATCCCTTTGTTCAAATAACCTAGTATTGGTTCACAGTCAATAACATCTTCACCATCTAAAGTGATGATGAGTTGAAGAACACCATTCATTGATGGGTGATGCGGACCCATATTGGCTATCATGAGGTCTTCTCTTGTAAGTGGTACATTCATAGGTTTTCCCCTGATTCATTCTTCCATGAATTGATGAAAATGAAAAGTTCATCAAAATTCAACACACAGTCAATCAATTGACTGATTCTACTGAAGGAAGAAATCAACCAATGATCATATTTGTTTCCATTTGGGCTGTAAGACAGCTTTGATAGAACCAACTTTATGATCTTCAATAAATAAAAAATAACTCTAAAATAAATAGTAAATAATAAAATCAATTACTTCCTATATTTATGTCTAACAGAAGTGTGAACTCTCTGTAATTTAAGATTTTTATCTCCATCAGCTTTCGTATGTTTTGAATGAACTCAATTAAATAAGACTCATTGTTTTCACATATAATACAGAACATGTTTTCACTATTTTCATATCAAAACCAGTCCTTTTGGCTTGCCATGCAGGTTTCAAAATCTCTAAAATTCAGAAAATATAACCTTTTTTTATTGAAAAAAAAAATTAGGAAAACAGTTTTCAATTTTGCTACCAAACAGGATATAAATGTGTTATTATCTATGTAAAAGAGAATAGAATTGGAAAAATCATTATAGAAAAACAGAGTTTTAACTTATCTTTTCTTTCCTTCCCTTTTTCCTTCATTATCTTCTTTTCCTCCCACTTTCTCACATACTTTTCATAATCTAAATGAAGTCTTAAAAATGAGAAATTATTAAGTATTATTTGTTTAACTAATGTCTTTATGTGTGTTTCTATTACTTCACTTAATGGTCAAATTCAATACCTAAGATGTATGAATATATAGGAATATGCTGTTACATTCAAGCATTGTTATCTGCTGTGATTAAATTATTGTCCATACCAGACAATATACAATTGCAACTGAGTGAATTCTAGAACAACTTGGATCTGCCTGATGGTTCATTTCTATTGGAGTAGTGGTGTGTTGATGTTTGCTATTTGCAGAGTGGAATGGTCAATATAGATGGATGGTTAAAACTGGCAGCACCAGCTCAAATTGCTGTCCTGTTCAAAGAACTCCGGGTAACTCTTCATTCTGTTCTGAAGGAGCTGATTAGAAAACCAGAGGTACATTCAATTTGCTTCTAATACCACATACCATTTAGTAATATCATCTGCCATACTTAAATTAGCAATCAGAATCATGAAACTGCAATAAATTTATCTTCAGTTCATATTCTCATTTGCTTTTCTCTGTCATTGAAAATTTGTTGGTCCACATAAATAAATAAATAAATAAATAAAGGGATTCTTGGAGAATTGGCAGGTTTTATTTGGGCCCACTGCTAATAAACATCATAGTTGTCATTGAGCTCCAAACCCAAAAAGAGAGGAAGAGAGAGAGAGAGAGAGAGAGTGCATTTGTCTGTATAAAACTGTTTGTAAGGAAAACATTTTCCTCTGGTGGTGATATCTATGGACCATTTTCTTTCTTGTCTTCAGAACTTTCGATGGAGTAGAGCCTAGAACCTCCCCTTCCCACACCAGCCATAGTCAAAGTTTAATTTGACCTGTTCCTTTTCTCTATTTCAGATCCCCTCACCAGGTCTTTTATTGTCCACAAGAGATGATTCATGTATCACGTTATAAAAGAAATTACAATCTCATTTTTTTAATGGTGGCACAATTATATTGTGCTCTTTATAAAAGTTCTAACCATCCACCAGTTGCCCTGTTTTTTAATGCCTACCGAGGCTGCTCAACTCCAGCGTGAGTTAATTTCTTCCCTCACTCTCAACACCCTCATCTCAGAAACACTTCATAAACATTGTATCTTTACCTAATTTAACCTCATAAACATTGTATCTTTACCTAATTTAACCTCATAAACATTGTATCCTTACCTAGAGCCTATAATTAATCCCAATTTGCATCACCATTGATATTCTTTTTTCAAATTTTGAAAGATTTTAAGGCTAGTAGCATTATCAGAAAATTTTGTTCTTGTTTTCTCCTTTGAGCATATTCAATCTTTTTCCAAAGCAGGACATCTTGTAAGGAGCAAGTGTTGGAAACTCTATCGGCAACTACTATAATACTATTTTCTGTGTCATTTTACTTATACATGCAAAAACCCATATCTATTCTTCATGTTTCTTCTTATTCATGTCTGCAATCCCCGATTATACATTATTTTCTTTGTTTTTCAGAAGGCAATTGTTGTTAATAATGAAGTTGTCAAGTCTATTATCCATTTGTTGTTGGAAGAAGAGAAATCCCCAAAGTAATTTATGACTGCACACAAGGAGGATGCCCATCATTTCTACTCATGGGCTTGCTTTCTGTATAATGTGCTCCTTTCTGCATGACACTTGCTGAGAGTGAATAAAACCAAACCCAAAAACCACTGGAACAATGAGTGATTGTCATATATCTAGTTCAAAAGGTAATCAAACTGCCATGATTGTTTTGTAACTAATTTAAGCATGTCCCCCATCCTAATTAGATGTTTCTCTTTTTGACAGGGATGCTTCGCATATTTCTGTATACTCAAAGCTACAAACTTTTACTAAGAGAAAAACCTATTCAACCGCTTAGTAGTGTAGATCTTACTTTTTTGTCTTTCCATGTAATAAGTGGATTTTTGTAGTTCCCTGTTCGATCTACGATGAAGGAAAGCTACACCTCTTTTAACGTTATAATCATCAGCCTCCCTCCCTCCCTCCCTCCCTCCCTCTCTCTCTCTCTCTCAAATACAGGATGGATGGTGTTGTTTCAGTATCACATGGAAGTTTGTTTTTTAGTCTTTCCTTGTAATTAGTGGATTTTTGAAGTTCCTCGTTCGATCTACAATAAAGGAAACCTACACCTCTTTTAATTTCTCTCTCTCTCTCTCAAAGACAGGATGAATGGTGTTGTTTCAATATCACATGGAAGTTTGTTTTATTGAATCTCCTTCTTCCCTTCAAAACTCTCACATGGAAATCTTTTATTGAATCACTCAGGGTGTTTCAATATATGCGATTTCACTATAAACTTTTTAGTTATTGAATCTCCCTTTCAGATTAATAGGTTAAATGATGGTATTGTTTCAATGTGTGTACCTCAAGTCTCAAAGTTTTTTTATCAAATCCTAGGATGTAATAAATGCCTTCTGTTTTCTATCACAAATCTTAGAAGCAAAAGGTGATCCATGGTTTCCATGTCCTGAATGGTGAAGAACTAATAAGGTTTGTGGTTCACAGAGGAGTCAGTCACTCATCACCATACAGAAGGAATCCATTAGTAATTAATACCATTGTTTTAAAAATCAAACCGGACCGGCCAATTCGACCGGTCACCAATCCAGTATGGTTCGGCTATTTGAGTCGGGGGAGTCTTTGAATCAGCGTCGGACCAGTGAACTAGATGACCCGATCGGTTTCGGGTGAACTGAATGGTTCACCATTAACCCGCCTCAGCGCCACCGGCCCCCAACCCCACCCCCGGTTCCTTTTTGGCCACTCTTTTCCTCCCTTTCCAATTTTTTTTTTTTTTAAAAAATTACCTCATCTTCATTATTATTTATTTTATTTTTTATTTTTTATTTTTTACTTCATGATTTTTAGAACTTGTGATTTTAATTTAAATGAATGAAAATATTATAATTTTAAATAAAATTTTTATTATAAAATAAGTTTTTGATTTAAAAATAAATTTTTAAATTTCAAATTTTAAATTAAAATATTGATTTTAATTTAAATTTCTAATTTGAAACTAATTTTCTGATTTTTCAAATAAAATTTTAATTTTTAAATAATATATAAATTATATATTTATGACATTATTTGACTATCAATTCAATTAGTGAACTTTAAACCAATAACTTTTCTAGTTCAATGATCAATCTAGTTCTGAAAATATTGATTATTACAGGATGAATGTTACTTATGGAGTTTGAGGAAAAATAATTTGGGACTTGGATTACTGAGTATGCTGCATTTTTCTTCCTCTTCAGTTCACTTATCAACTTGTCTTCTTTTCACTGTCCCTCCAATATCATTACCTCCCCCATCCCTCCAATATACACACCCTCAAAAAATTGGCATGCAACAAAAACCCAATGCCTCTTTTCTATTAATTAAAAAGATCAGAGATGAGACAACCTTCCACGACAACAAAAATTCAATGGATATTTTCTATTAATTAAAAAATCAAGAAGAACAAGACATCCTTCCATCTCCCTCTCTCTCTCTTGCTCTCCAGAAGGAATTCATAGAGGAGAGTTACTCATATCATCTCCAGAAGGAATTCAAATTAATTAATAATATGAATGTCGCTTATTGAGTGTCAGGAAGAGATATGGAACATGGATTACTGCATGCAGCATATTTCTTCCTGTATCAGACTTTGAACATTTTCCTCGATTTCCATGTATTGCTAGTCGCTTGTTCATTTGGATAGTTTTTTAACCTTTTTTCTTGTAGTTCCATATTCCAGAGTCTGGAGAGAGGAATCAGGAGAATCCAGAACAGCTTCCATCCACCTCTGAAAATGAAACTAGATCTTATGGAATCATATAGAATATTTGATAATATATTCTGTAACTTATGAAAAAACCGATACTTGTTTACCAACCATACATTATCTTAGCCAAATTACCCATACAATAGAGTTTGCCAAAATTGCATATTTAGTAGAGATTGTAAAACTACAGTGCCAAATCATGCATAGAACTCAGTACGGCCAACCTTCAGCTCTAAATATTCTGAATCTCCTACCATGAAAAAGGTACACCCAGGAAGAAAGCTAATTCACAAAGGAGACTGAATGAACGGCAACCGCAGAGATGATTAATTGAGCTCTCTCAACCAAAGCCACGCGGAAACAATATTTCATAGAGGGAGTGGTCAGTCCAAGGCTTTCCTGAGACCCAACTAATGAAGCCAAAAATGAGGAAAAAACTGTTATACACTAAGAACGTTCTGAACCTCACCAGTCAGTGACCAAAACTAATCCTGCTTGTTTCTAGCAAGTCGTGCCCGATGCCTGAGCTCGGCTCTTTTCCACTTAATTAGTAGTCGGCATAAAGAGAAGAGGGTATTCAACTGCAAAATCAAAGGAAGGTTTAGGGTCTGGAAATAATAAAGCAAGGGCCTGGTGCCCGGCATGTGAAAAATGAAACATATATACAAATAGCTTTGATCACTAACCAAAATTATGATAGCAATCAGCAGAAGGGGTCCAGACCAGAGCACTGAAAGAAAAAGGCCTCGTGGATCAAAATAATTCTGGCCTGCAAACTTTTTCCAGTTGCTCCCCAGAAATTTATTGATTGTCTCAGCAAGATAAACACCGCTCACTGCACAAAAAAAAACACCAGAATTGAATTTCTTTTCCCAAAAAAAAAAAAAGTAATACAAGAACCTAATATCAATAGCAGGTGTCATCTTCTCATAAAGATGAGACTGTGAATAGAATTGGGTTCATGTTATCTAAAATTCTACATCCTCAAAAAGATGTTTCAGAGGTTTTCACTTGTATAATAAGCACTCAATTTTGTACAAATTCTGAAAAATGTTCATACCAACCAGAGATCATCTTTTGTCATCCTCTCAAAAGGAAATTAAAAGATGCATAGAAAAGCTCTAGAAAGAGGCATGTTGTGAAACAAATACATCAAGGCCCAAGTACTGTCTCAACTCAACCAAACGGCAAGAACTTGGTGTGTATTCATGGTGTGTATTCAAGCTGCCAAATATTACCCATTTCACAGGAATGAGTCAATCAATGTCAAGGCTCCTATATAGGATAAAAGTGGAAAGAAGTTGCATCATAAAGAAGACTAATGCAGACATTTTCATTTTCATTAAGTAGGGCATTATAAGTTTATAACATCCTTGACTATCCTAACTTCTTTGTAAATTACAAAACAGAAAACATCCACTAAACCTGCAGTACGTCCCCCAAACTCTCTTGTAATGATGGCATCTCTTTACATATAGTTCATTCAGTATAGGCCATCTTATTATTCTTGTTTAGGAATTAGGCTGACACAGACCCAGAACAAATCCTCAAAAGAGTATGCATATGCACTCAATCCACCAAATTCCTACCATGTCAAGGGAAATAAGGTTCAAGAACCCAGAGCCAGTATCAAAATTCCCATATAGGATAAAATCAAAAAGAAATTACTAAATATGAAAATTGAGACGATCTCTCTTATAGATAACATTATTAAACCATCAAAGTAAGCTTCTCAAAGCTTTTATAGATTATCACATTCATATTATTAACAATAGGTTGTCAAAATATGTCTTCTTACACAAACATTGGTGCCTGATGCTAGAAATCAGGTTGGCATTTGGGAAAGATGCATTTTTTTGGTAAGAGACTGTACTTGTGTTGTTTTTTATAGAAGTAAAAATTTGTCCAAAAGAACGAAGATGAGAAATCCTTGACAAAAGGAAAAGGTCTAGGAGGATGTAGGAAAGAGAAAAATAAAAGGTTCTACAACAGGAAGCCTTTGACTTCACACCTTAAGCAAAAAGAGTACCAAAAGTCAAAGGAACATGAGAGCCCAAAGAGCAATGCAATCCCTTACCAACATTCACAATGTTCTGCATCCAATGTCATATGTCCAACACCATCTACAAACATTAGTCACCCAGAACAAAACTTTTGTGGAATCCCCTTCCGCCATACCTTGGTGACTCATATCTCTTCCAACTTTGAGGCCCTCAAGTAAAGCAAGTATTTTCACTTCAATAGCCATCCCAAAACCAGTTCCCTTCAAGAAAGCTCGAATGAGCCCACCCCTATCAAGGATATTAAATTTGGGGTTCCATTTAATGGTGTGTACAAAGTCTTACTTTTCAAAACAGAGTGCTAAGTAATGAAAGATATCAACATAGAACAAATGTAAGAACATCCCATTAGGAAGTATGAGAAGGAAGGAGTGCGTCGGCATCCTTGTGAAGTTAAGGTAATTGTGAGGTTGGTGTTTGGAAAGCTATCAAGAAGGGGTGGGATCTTTTCTTCAGGAAAACCTCATTTGAAGTGGGTAATGGCAAAAGGGTAAAGTTTTGGAAGGAAAAATGGTGTGGGGAGGAGTCCTTGTGTATGTCCTTCCCTTCTTTGTATGCTTTGGTTGTATCAAAGGAGGCTTGGGTGACACGGGAGGAATGGGACATTGGGCCTCGCACTTCACTAGGCACTTTAATGATTAGGAGTTGGACATTGTTGAGACTTTTTTTCTCCTTGTTGAGGGGGAATTTGATTAGGAGGGACGATAATGACAAGGTGGTTTGGAAAGATGATAAGAAGGGATTGTTTTCTGTCAAATCTTTCTATGAGGTTTTGGATGTGGGGAGGGCGGTCATCTTTCCAAAGAACATTATTTGGAACCTGTGGGCACCATCCAAAGTCAACTTTTTTGCATGGGAAACAAGTTAGGAAAGAGTTCTAACTTTAGATAATCTCCAAAAGAGAGGGCAACCCTTGGTGAATAGATGGTTATCTATGTAAGCAGGAGGGGGAGTCTACTGATCATTTACTTCATTGCTTTAAAGCAAGGCTTCTATGGCACTTATTGTTTTCCTTATTTAGAGTGGCCTAGGTGATCTCTTCTTCAGTGAGGGTTTTGCGCTTAAGTTGGCAAGGCTCCTTTGTTGGGAAGAAAAGGGTAAAGGTGTGGAATGCTACTCATCTTTGCATTTTTTGGACAATTTGGAGGGAACTGAATCAAAGAGCTTTTGATGATAAGGAACAGAATGACCAATGGTTAAAACTTTCTTTTTTTTTGGAATCTCTCTTCTTGGGTTAGCATGTACATAAGAGACGAGTCATTGCCCTAGTTTGATTTTGTAAAGTGGGTGGGGTCTTGTTAAGGGCTTGGATGTTTTTTGTGCTCCTTTTGAAGGGCTTGCTTTAAGTGCTTCTTGTATACATCCTGTGTTCGTTGGTGTACTTGGCTTCTTTTTCTAATTTTTATATAGTCTTTCACCTATCAAAAAAAAAAAAAAAAAGAATATCCCAACAAAGCTAACATATTTAGATTTCTTTCTTAAGGGAAGTAAGAATATATTCAGATAATTTTGTTCCTCTCAAGATAAGTGCAGTATTTACTTTGTGACTAGGCAAACGATCTTAGGCTTTATTCTTTACTTTGTGAGAATCACAACTTTTTTTATTCATCAAAAACAAAAACAAAAAAATGATCAAAGATAACGGAAGGCAATCAACTAGACTAATTGTTACAAATCTATAATCCCACAACCTAGATCATTGAACAGTAAATGGAATTAAAAAGAAACATATGCAACAGAGGATGAAATAATGGTGTGTGAAAACTTACATGCCAAAAGGAACAAGCACATTTGGAAATTGATATGCTTCCTTGATAAGAAAGTTACTAGCAACAGGGCAAAGTGGAACAACAACAAGCCAATTAACCATGGCTCCTGTTAAAAATACAGAAGAAAAAACACATTAGAGATCAAATTCATGCAACAAAGCTATGATATTCAATGAGGAAAAGTTCACTGAGAAACACATCCTGCACAATGCCTGAGATCACTGACGTGAAAATCCAGAATCCAATTGATCAAAAAGGAAAGCTAGTTACAACTTCATGAATGGCACAATATAACAGGTTTGGCTGTGCCAAGAGAAGGATCAATATTTTTAGTTGTTATAAGTCCGTGACACAAGCAGAACACAGAGAACAAACTAAGAATGACAAATAGGCCTTGAGTGGCATATCAATAAATGCCTCATCTTGGAGATCTCATTTAAGACAGATGGCCAATAATCAAACCAGGAATATTTCCACTACGACAACTAAAATAAATATAAAAAAGAAAGGACTTGTCAAAACAAAATGTAAAGACAAAAAAATGGTCCCTGCTACTTCTCTAATCCATGAGAATAAGTTCATTGAGAAGGATTAAAGAACAGACAGGCAAAGAAATCACACTCAGAACACAGGAAAACAATGAAGTACTAAGGCTCCATATTTTCAATGGAGAATAAATCACAAAACAAATGTATCCATGATGCTGGGATTGAGATATATTATTGAATTCCACTACATGATGTGAATTAGGCCAGTATGTGCTTCTGGAAATGGTAACCAGATAATAAAAGCAAGCCACTTTCCATCATTTTAAAGAATTTCTAAATCAGTTATCAACAAAATGAACTCCTAATCAAATTGTCCTCACCCTCACCCCAAGGAGGGTAGAAGAATGTAAGGATAAGACATCCTATCAAAAGAAATGGTTTATCAATAGAATACCTAAATTCTTAGTGGAAATCACATTGTCATGGATGCTCTCCAGTGGCATTTCTAAGATCTAGCTTCACCAGAGATCAAAAGAAAACAACAAAAGCCAATAAAGCACCCATATCGGATCCACAAATCCCATGCATATACCACCTAAACACCTTTGAGGTGCTATACAATATAAAGACAATAAGAATTAAATCCTTAAAGAGACATGCTATCCATCACCACAAAATATGACCATACCCATGGCCTACCACAAATTTGGTTCCCCTCCTGAAGGATGCTCCAATCATTCCAACTAATACAACCATGCGTAGCACATACTTCTTGAGCATCCCCCCTATTGCTATTGAGTTCAGACTTTGTTACAACCATCTTTCCTGACAATCTCTCATTAAAAAAAGATATTAAATATAAATCCATAGAGTCTTGGAGCCCATGATGAGACTAAAACCACTTGTGGTTAGAAGAAAGTTGTGGAAGCCAAATAAAATTAAAACAAAAACAAATCTCAAAAGTTTGAAATTACTAACCCCCTTCCATGACTTAATACTTAAGCCCAGTGCAATAAAGGTGATTGATTTTGTTGTTTAATAGTGTGTGTTCCAAACTTGAATTTAAGCCCAGTGCAAGCAACTTCCTCTCTGGAAAAAATATATTGGATGAAGTATTGAATTAGGCACTCAAAATCAAATTTCATTTTACTAAACAAAATAGTCTGTGAAACTAATTCAATTCCAGTAACATAGTGCATTTCTGTCACCTTAACAAGTGTTTTTCAGGGTTAATCCATTTCTTCTGTAGTGTCCCAACTAGTACAGTCAGCTAAGTTAATCCTCGAAGGGTGGTGATGTGTGGCAAACACCCCACAGAAATTGTGTCTTGTCTCTTGCACACGCTGAAATCTATGCTCTTCTCAAAACTTGTCATGGTTATAGAACTCGCTATAGTTACAACAGCAATGGATGAGTCCAACACCAGACAAACCAGTCCAGAAGAAGCATAGTCTCTTAAGAGAGCCCAATTCCCATACCCAAACCAATTCAAGCTATTTGCTTCTTAGTTATTTCAACCATTAAAATTTAATTTTACAAGATCTCTCAAACTTTTGTTTTAACAACCCAAAAGGCAGTACAATGTGCTACTTATCTAAATTTCCTTCAAAAATGCATTTCTGTGGACTCTAGATCTTGTAAACCCCAAACATGTTCACTAACAATTGACTAATTTTTCCCCTGACAAAACTACTTTCCTTAGTTACATTGACTATTCATATTTTTCTCCAAACAACAAAGTATAAAAACACAAATCCAAAATATTCTTCCACTTCCCTGCATTTTCTCATCAACCAAACAGCTCCCAATACAACCATTATGATTACTTCAGCATAAGTTTCTCAATTTTCTAGAAAGCAAAACAGCATAAAACCAGGGAAAAAAACCAAACAGCTCCCAGTACTACCATTCTACTTCCTTCGCCACAAGTTTCTCAAACTTCTAGAAATCAAAACAGCATAAAACCAGGGGAAAAGAACCGAACAGCCCCCAATACTACCATTCTACTTCCTTCAGCACAAGTTTCTCAATTTTCTAGAAATCAAAACCGCATAAAACCAGGGGGGGGGGGACAACCTCCTCTCAACAGACCCTGTGAAAATTCTATCGCTTACTTGTGCTCACTCTTCTTTTTTTTTCTTTTTTTTTAACAAAAATCAGAAAACAGCATGAAAAACATAACAAATTCAAAATTTTCTTCCACATTCCTAGATTTTCTTAGCAAGCAAACAGAAGCCTCCATTCAACTGAATGCTTATCGTGGAAACTTTTCTTTCCTTCTCTTTTCATATAAACACCAAAACAGCGCAAAAACATAAAATTCAGAATATCCCTCCGTGTCTTGCATATTCCAGGCAATCAAACAAAAACCTCCACGCAGGTGACCCTTAGCAAAACTACTAGGCTTAGTTCAGGAAACTTCTATTTTCTCTTCAAACATCAAAACAGCATTACAAAAAAAAAAAAAAATCAATTTTCCTGCATTTTCTCGGGAGTCAAAAAAACCCAGATAGATAGAGAGAGAGCGATGGACTACCTTCCAATCGATAGCGTGGAAGAAACCAATGAAATTATCGTAAGCAGGCTGGAATCCAGTACGGAGCTCCGCAGTGAATTTCTGTACGAGATCCGCCATTAGGTCCATGTGTTCGTTCATCGCCATCTTCAGATCTTCCATTTTCTCTTCCTCAAAAAGAAACCTCTGAAATCAATTCAATTTCAAGCTCTCCTGCAAGTTTCTTTCTAGGGAGATCTGGGATTCTGTTCTCCAAACGACGCCGTTTTAAATGTGACCACTCCATCAACCTCAGCCCCATGAAACGACAGCGTTTTGTGAGGAATTTATTTCAACTCTTTTGATATATCATATATTTAAGTTGGGAAGCAATTAATTACTATTTATGGAAAAAAAAATGGATGTGTTTGGCAATTCAACCTATCGATTTAAAGTGATTTAATGATTTAATTTAATTTTTTTATTTAATCTAAATTTTTTCGATTAATTATTTTTAAAAAATAATTAAAAATAAAACGTTAAATATAAAATTTATTTTTAAAATATATTTTTAAACATTAAATATAGATTAAAATACATGTTAAATTCCATACCTATTTTTGTTTTCCAAAAACATTAAAAAATAGTTTTAAAAACTGTTTTAAAAAGCGGTTGGCAAACACACCCTTAAAAAAAATACAGTAAAAAAAAAAAAAATTATTTTAAAAAAAAAAAAGGAAGAAGAAGAGAGAGAGAGAGAAGGGCCAATAGAGTGGGTTTACAGGGGAGCATGTGCTCCTCCATTAAAATTTGCTTTCAACCATTTTACAGTTGGGCTGTCCGAAAACCGAACGGAGAATGAAAGCGTTTCGTTCAAAACGCTCGTTGATCTCCGAGATTTCGCCTCGGCTTTCGTTTTATAATGCCGCCCATCCGAGACGTTTCGGAAGTTTCGCTCGAAACCCTGCCAAATTTCCTGAGCCCTTATACAGAAGAACTAGGTATCTCTCTTCTTTGAAATAGCTGTATTGATGCTCTGTTTGTTTCGTGAGAAAAAGTTAGGGTAAAGAATCGGAGTGAGGAGATTTGGAGAAGGAGAGGGGAAAAAAATGTAAAAAAGAGGATTTTTCCTCTCATTTCCAGGTAGCCAAATGATGGTGATGAACTTAAATGGATTGAGGGTTTGGTAAATTAGGCCGACACTGTAGTTTTTTGTTGAGAAATGCATGGGAAAAACAATGGGAGATGAGAAAATTTGGAAAAGAAAGGGAAAAGGTTTTTCTTTTTGCCGTCATTTTCTCGGCAACCAAATGAAGGACTTTTCGGCTTGGGTTGATTTTATTGTTTGGATGCTTTGATTACCTCTGAGCATCAGGATGATTTTTATTTATTTATTTAGGCAGAACTGCAAATATATAAATAGCTCCTGGCAAAGAGGTGCTCAAAGTATACCCTGTACATTAGGATGATGATATATTTATACTGATATTCTGATTGTTTGCTCAGAAAAATATAGGAAAAAGAACAGGTGCTACCAAATCTGAAAAAAGAAAAGGATAATAGAAAGGAAAAGAGAGGTTTTCTTTGTCTGCCATTTCTTCCAAAACCAAACAAGGGGTGATGTGATTTAATGGATTTTGATTTTGGTTTGATGTTGTTCTTTGGTTGGATTATTTGTCTTCGTACATTAGGACATAGTCTCATGTGTTGGACCTCTTATTGCTTATACTAGTGGGTTAAGAACTATTCATTTACCCACCATTTTCTCCTGAGACAACTTGAAATTAGAAAAGAAAAAGGAAACTTAAATATTTTTAATTGTAGGTTATTTTGGTTTTAGAGAAAAATGAGAAACACATCCCAAGTAGGCACAATAGCTAGTATTAGGCTCACTTCTCAAATGATGAAAAATCGGACTCAAAATATTGATTTGTTTCCTTCATTTTTTTCTTGTTGAGTGAATCGAGCAGTTGGAGCTTTCTGCTCATTCTGTAAATTTGGTAATGTAATGCAAAAGAAGTTTATCATTAAAAGCAACAGGGGTTCAGGGAGTGATAAAACACATGATTGCTAAGGAGATGTGGCTGTAACTAGAATCAAATTGCATAACAGGATTGATGTAGCACCCTATAACATTCTCAAATAGTCTTGATTGTAACTCTCCCTCTCTCTCTCACACACACACACACATGTTTCTCCTTGTTTGGTTCTTGGGTTCATTTTGTAGTTTTTGAAGAAGATATTGTGGGGTCCATAGGGGTAAAATCCATTGTAACAGAGAAAATGCCCATCATAGGCATTCCCTCATTTACCTTTGTCAATTTCCTGTTTTTTAGGTTGAAAGCATCTTGAAAGAGTCAATCAATTTTAATGTAATAACATATAATCATTTGGACATTTAAGAATCCAAATGAACTCTTTTAATGGATCTTTCACTCTAACCTCATTTCTTGTGAATTTAACTTTTGAGTGCTTTGCCTAAACTTTTTATAGCTCTGAAATATGATTAGGAGTTAAATACTTTTTTCCAATTTTTAGGAAGTCTTAAATAATTTCTGATTGACCTTTTCTTGGAAAAACAATCCGGTTGAAGACAATCTCATGGTGCAGTAGCTTGTGTAATGTTATATGCAAGGTTTTTGGTTCACAATCTCCTTTTGGGCCACTCCATGGAATACGGTGGTTTCTCCTAGCAAGGCATTCATGGATTCATTCATGTTCATTTCTGAACTTGGCTGACAAAGTTGCGGAGCCAGAAAAGCTACCTGTAGACAGCACAACTGCTGCTGGAACTGTTGAGACAAAAGTAAAGAGGAAAAAGCTGAAGGGAAAAAGAGCTGTTGTAAGGTGGCTAAAGTTCTTCAGGTGGAAGAAGAAGAAAGAGTATGAAAGAATGACAGCAGAAGAAAAAATCTTGTACAAATTGAGGAAGGTGAGCATCCAATTCTTTTCTTATATGTTCACACTAATGGATGTAAGGTATTGACAGGTTGACAACAATGGAAACCAATCACTGGCTCTGCAGTGCATGTTTCATAACTTTCATGAATGCTCCCCACTTTCCCTTTCCATCCTTTTTTAGGATTATTGGGTAGAACTGAACATAAAGGTTTGAAATTTCTAGTTCTAATCCGTGAACTTGTATGTAATAGAGTGATACTGTCGAAACAAACTAGAGTCTAGAGCTTAGAGTTGTCCATTTTATTCATTTTCAATTATTTAGATTAAGCATGTTTGGTCAAGTAACTTAATATTACAACTTAAAGGTAAAAATAACTTTAAGTATTAAATCAAAATAGTTAATTTGTTTTTAATCTTAAATCTTTTTTGTCATATTTGCCCACACTAGTGAAAGTATATTTTACAACCACGACTCAATTTTTATTATAAATATTTTGTAGTTATCTTATGTATCTACAATACTTTAAATATGGATGTTGAACGAACAAATTTATTATTTAAAATTAGTGAAAATAAATATTAATTAAGTTGTCTATAAAAAAAAAATATTAATTAAAATTAATGAGGGTAAATATATCACTTTAATGATGTAGGATAAATTTTAAGTGGATTTTACCAAAAAACCTTAATACCTAAAGTAATTAGTAAGTTTTAAGTTAACAACTTAAAAGTAATTTAATTTAAAAAGTCAACTTAAGTCATTAAGTAATAAGCATTAAATTTTACCAAACAATCACTAAGAAATTGTTTGGTAAAGCTTAAAACTTATTACTTAATGACTTAAGTTGACTTTTTCAATTAAATTACTTTTAAGTTGTTAACTTAAAACTTACTAATTACTTTAGGTATTAAGGTTTTTTGGTAAAATTAGCTTAAGATTGATTCTAAATTATCAAATTGACATATTTACCCTCATTAATTTTAACTACTATTTATATTTTCATTAATCTTAAGTGATAAAACTTATTTGTTAAACATTCATATTTGAAGCTATAGATATATAAAATAACTACAAAAATATTTACTATAAAAGATGATTTGTGAATTTAGGGTAATAGTTGTAAAATATACTCTTACTAAATATGGGTCAACGAGGTAAAAGAGATTTGAGATTAAGAATAAGTTAACTATTTTGACTTAATACTTAAAGTTATTTTTTACTTTTAAGTTGTGATAGTAAGGTATTTTACCAAACATACTTAATGAATTAAATTAAGTCATATTAAGTTGATTTACTAAACAGCATTGAGCCCTTAGTCTCAACAAAATGGCTGCTATCATTATCTGTACCTAAGTTTGAACTTTTTTTTTTTTTTTTTATGGTGGATCATTTGATTTTTGGAAATTTAGTTATTTTTAGAGTGCATGCCTAAAGTGCTATAAGTTTAAGTTTTTAGGAAAATTGGTTAGTCAGTAGAAAATTGGTTGGTCAGCGGAAACAATACATATAGAGTTTTTCTTTTATATTCTCTTGTAGCCTAAAGTAAAATTGACTTTTTTGGTTGATTGTTTTTTGAACTTATCCCTATGTTATTTCATTTTTTTCTCGATTCTCTGTTTGCATTTATACTGATTGCTTCCTTGCCAGGCTCGAAGGAAAGAGGAAAGGCTTGCTGAAGCTCTGACAAAGATTGAACCTAAAGAGTCATCAGAGACAACCCATGACCCAGAGATACTGACACCAGAAGAGCACTTCTTCTTTCTGAAGATGGGCCTCAAATGCAAGAACTATGTGCCCATCGGAAGGCGTGGAATATATCAGGGCGTGATTTTGAACATGCACTTGCACTGGAAGAAGCACCAGACTCTGCAGGTGGTGGTGAAGACATTTTCACCAGAGGAGGTCAAGGAAATAGCTGTTGAACTAGCTAGATTGACTGGAGGGATTGTTCTTGACATTCATGAAGAGAA
Organism: Vitis riparia; assembly: GCF_004353265.1. Taxonomy (NCBI): domain Eukaryota; kingdom Viridiplantae; phylum Streptophyta; class Magnoliopsida; order Vitales; family Vitaceae; genus Vitis; species Vitis riparia. Next base: position 3,137,038 of record NC_048442.1, on the reverse strand, counting down.
TACAATAATTATGTACAGAGGGAAGAACTACTCTCAGCCACCAACCGAGATAATGTCACCCAGGATTACTCTTTCTCGCAAAAAGGTTGACCCTCTCTCTTCGTCTCTCTTGCCCATTAGTCTAGTGTCTCTTTGTGCTTTATGAATTCCATCAGTGTGTTTGAAGTCCTTCAAAGGAAACATTTTCCTTGGTATAGTTCATTTCTGCCGTTCTTGGATTTGCCATTGATAAATTTCTTGTTTCTTTCCCCTATTATGCAGGCTTTGGATAAGTCCAAGTACAGGGATGGTCTCCGCGCTGTTAGGAAATATATACCAAGACTTGAAGGGGACCTTGAGTTGCTTCAAGCACAGGCCAAAATGCAAGCTGAAAACAAAACAGAAGCTGTTGAAGATTTCCAAAACGCCAACATCGACAGCATCAACTCACAAGGCATTTCAAATCTACAGCCAGAGAACTCAGATAAACTGAGGGAGTTACTGGCTGGAAACAACGAATCTTCTGAGGAGGAATCCTTGACTGATTCAGGTACAGAATCATGTTCTGAAGCTTTATCAGATATTTTCGAGTCAGACTCTGATACAGATACCAAGGAGAAGGCAGAACAACTGCTTTACTTGAATGAGTTTGAAAAGTTTCCAGTAGAAAGTGATGGTGAACCAGAGGACTTTGAGGAGCACCTACGTCAAATATCCGCAGATTCCAGAAAGGCAAAGTCACTGGAGAAGGATGCAGATCTACCACAACTTGATGAAGTCGACCAGATGTTTTTGCGGGCAGCTTCACTTTTAAAGAAAAAGAGGAGATAAATAGTAGCTCTAAAGTCCATTTCTTCTGGGTTATCATTTGGCTGCAACTGTAGCTGCGATTCTATGGAGGTGTATGCTGCCAAATGTAGATGATGATGATGGTCATATTTGAATTTCCTCAGTGTATATGAGTCGGATACCCTCCAACTCATAGAAAACCAGTTTTGTTAGTCAATTCTAAGGCTGTATCATACAATCATGCCTTTGTTTTAACAAGAAACATGCAAAGAATTGTACTCTTTGGTTGTTGAGGTTGTGCAGAGGATGCCTTTGCTGTTTGCTGGGGCTCATTTCACAGGGACTGTGTTCTTTCAAAATACTATACATATAAATTATTTTTAAAACATATTTAAGTATATTAAAAACAGGTTAAAAGCATTTTAGGTTTCCAAACAAACTTTTGTTCTACGAAACATCATAAAAAAGTTTTCAAAAATTATTTTCAAAAATTATTTTCAAAAACTGTTTTTCAGAACTGTTTTAAAAAACAATTACCAATAGATCCTTGATAATTGGTTATTATTCTCTTTTTTATTTTTTTTGTAGTAAGGGTGACAAAATTGGATATGAGGTGTCAAACTTGACAAGTTTTTTTTGTGTGATGTAGGCTTGGGTTTGGTATAATTGTATTTGGGTCAATTTTTTTTTTTATCGACCTACACAACTCTATTCAATAAATATATTGTTTTTTTTTTTATTAATCTACGTAATATGAATTTGATCTAAATTGAATTGAGCTATTTAATTATTCTACTAATTAACTTAATTATAACTCTTACTCATTGAATTTATATTTGACTTATTTTAAATTTATTTTTAAATAAATAAGTTAATTGAGTCATAAGCATGTCCAAATTGAGAGATTAACTACTCGTATAAACTTATACAAGACTTAACTCAATCCGATTTTTAATAATTTTATGTTTTTTGGGTTAATGCCGTCAATTAAATTATTAACCATATCGTATTTGGGTTTGAACTTTAACACAATACAAATACAATCCACCAACACGAATTCTCATCCCTAATTTATAGTTTTTGTCTAAAATTATGTCCAGTTGGATCAATGGAATTTGGATGAAAAAATATTTTTTTATTTATTGTTTATGAAATTTGGGAGATATTGGAAATTAACCATGAAAAAGGACAAGTCTCTGAGCTCCTTTTCATTCATTGAATATATTGAAGGCAGGGATTAATGCCCTTGGCAACCCTAGCAAACAATTGTTGAAAATGGAGACCCTCCTGTGTTGGGAAGCATGTAAGGGTAAAAAAGTAAAGACAGCATTTATAAATACATGCAGTTCTGTATTACAGAGTTTTGGCATATTATTAGTGCATAGAACCATACATTGAGGGAGTGCATGGGAAGATAAATTTCATTCTTCCACATTGTTTTTTCTTGGAGGTGCTTTATATGCATGTTTAGTAACAGCTCAAGGGTTGATCTTCTTTGATATCAGTGAATCTCTCTAGTGTGGATTGGATGGGAGATTCCTTCACCCATGGCATTCACCTTCCAAAACTTACTTGAGTTTCTCAATTTGGGATGTGTTTATTAAGTTCATGGGGGAATGGAATCATACAAATGAGAATTGAATAAGGGAAGAAAAGAGTGTAAGAAATGAGAATCGGGATCAGGAATTTCATTGAAGTGTTTATTTACGACACAAGAAATGGAATCATAAAGAAACTGATTATCTTTAAAGTATTTACTAATTATAGAGTAAATCAAATGAATTATGTGCTTTTCCCATTTTACTTTTATACATATAATTTTTCATAAGAGAAGTTTTAAATGTATTTATTGAAACTTTGTATGCATCCACCCTTTTTTTTTAGAAAAAATAAAATTTATATATGCACTATCGATATCCAAAATTCCATTTTCTTCGACCTTATCTTACATATTCCTCCAAAACCCTAATCTTTTTCTTCTCCATTCTCTATTCTTTTCGTCTTTTTCTTGCTTTATTTCCTTCCCCTTCCCTTTTATCTTCTTCCTCAAATTTTCGTATTTCTATTTTTTTCTTTTTAACATTGAAAAGCGAAAAAAAATTTGGACTAGGGTGGGCCAAGTTGTCAACGATGATCGACAATGGCACCTGGTGACAACTAGCAATGGTGTTTGATGATGATCAAGATGTTTTACACTCTTTAAGCAATAACTCCATTTTTCAATAAAAGGATAAAAGTTTAAAACATGATTGATCGATGTTTACCATCATCCAACACTTTAAGAACACTTACCATCTCCTTCAACAATCTTTAAACACGAACAATTTGAAAAAGGCAAGGGTCAAAGGGAGGATTTGAAGTGATTAAGATAAAAGAAACATAATAGGAATTTTGACCGAGAATTGCTAACACACAAAAACACTAATAATATTAATTGTGAAAAATGTTGCGATTAGCATCAAAACATGGAAAAAAATTATAATTTGTAAATAAAGAGATGTACTAAAAATGAATAATAATCTATTGTTTAGAAAAGAGAAGACCTCTCACATCCTCAACCATAACGGTAAAACCATGGAATTCTAAATGTAACATTATAAAGCCACATAAGACATTATTGAAAGGGATGAGATGTCTTTTGAGGGAAGAGTAGCATGTGGAAATTTGATAGGACATTTCATAAAGGGTTATCCGATTAAAAGAGTCATTGAAAACTTAATTTTAGAAATCTAACTCTTCATCTTTTTTTTTTTTTGCCTCATTTAGACAAAAATGATTGTTTTCTTGTAAAAATAATATTTTATTTTAAAATATAGTGTAAATACTTGAAATAATTAATGATATTTATATAAAAAATAAGTTACTTTTTAAATAAAAACGTAGAAAAGGATAAATTCACAAATACGACTCTTTATCCATAACCGATTATCATTTCTTATGTAAAACTATAGACTTGGGAACACCATCAATAACCCCTTAGCTCAAACCCTACTACTCCACAAAGTCTACAAAGAAAAGAGGACTAGGAACTATGTACAACTTCCACCAAGCCCAAAGATCACAAATGAAGGAGAATTTCAACCCTTGAATCGACCGTCCCTCATTGTTAAATGCACTACTATTTCTTTCTTTCCAAATAGTAAAAAGAAAAAAAACATAAAGGAGCAACCCTATACGCATTTTTCCTTTTCTTACCCATGAAAAAATCATGTCATCCTAACTTTGCTTCTTCTTTGTTATTCTACATGGTTGTACCCTTTCTTGCTTCCTTGGTTTTCTTGATGTTAGATATGGTCTCTTCCTCTTATTTGTTATTCCCTCTCATCTTTATGAGAAATTTGTATAATAAATGAGAAATTTGTATAATAATAATGGGGTAAATCTTTATTTATGTTTGCCCTCTTCATATTGTTCCCAATGTGGTTTTAAACGAAGTTTTGAGTTTTATTTTGTTAGAAATTGCGGGAGCAGTTGGTGGCTTGGAACATTTTCAATGAAACTTAGGATATGTTGAATGAGACATCAATACTATCTTGAACTCAAGTTCTAAACAACCTATAGATGTGATAAGTCATTTCTAGGTTGATGAAAAGTCTTTTTTTAATCCAAACCTTGGGTGTGCTAATCACCTTATAACAACCAGCACCGGGTAAATTCAAGGTATCAATGGTAGGATTCAAACCCAGGACCATGTATCATTTATTGGGATCGACCACGCTTCCTCGTGTTCGCCTTGATCAACTGGGCTATCTTGGCAGGTTGATGAAAAGTCCCTTTATTAGTTTATCTACAAATTTATACCCAAGGTATTAGTGCTAAATATATTTTGTACGTTCATAAAATCCGGCTACTTCCGTAGGCTATAATGCAGATGATATCATCAAACTTAGAAACAAAAACATTTGTCATGCATGATGTATCTATTGAGTCAATTTGTGATCCATTGTCATGCCATGGAACCTAATGATCATTAGATATCTTCTAACAAAATTTACAGATTAGGGTTTTTTTTTTTTTTTTCAATAATGTAGTAGCAAGACAAGTTTACTTGGAGAACTGCAGATATCACTATATGAAGGAGCAAATCTTGGTATTAGCTCTGGGAGTAATTTCTGTCTAAGACAAGAGGTTGGAGCAACACTGCTTTGCAGGATTAGAAAATTGAAAAAGACTTGACATTGTTCCACAACTAAAATATCACAGAAAATGGCTTAGAACCAAGCCCCCTTTTTAGAAAGGCAAGTCACAATGACTTGCCAAAATGTTTCTGGAAGGCAATGGCTTAGAAAATGGGAAAAAGATGTAGGGACATATGGATCCTTTGCCATGTGTTAAACCAATGGAAGCAGCACATTATAACCACATGGCTTTCACCCCAACATTGTTAAAGGACCTACCATACTGCATCATATTAAATGTGAGTAGACTAACATCATCATCACATCATAGCACGAGTTGTCCCCATACAAGACAAAACCATTTCTCATAATACGACATCTCACTTGGAGAAGGCATCCAACATTAACTATGTAATAGACATGACCTCCTCAATAACTATGTAATGATTCATCCATAAAGACATGAGCATAACATAAATCATTTAAAGCATTGCATGATTGACATCTCCTTTACTACCTTACAATCAATCCACTAGAAGGTAATAAGAAGAAATGAACCCAACCTCCTAATAAGTTACACACTAAACACTTGGATCGGAATAATTCTATAAAACGTTTCTAACATTTTTAATACTTAAATGATAAAAAATTCCACGTGTTAGAAAAATTAAAAGTGTTTCTTAGAATCATTATCAAACGGACTTTTAATCACTCATATATTATCTTCATTTTGGATCCATGACTAACTTGATCATCTAAGAGGGGTCAACCTGAATGGCCATACCCTTTTCTTACCTCTTTGTTTCTCTATCCATAGGAGGAATGTGACGTGGTTCAACCTTACTTGAAGGAGGGCAAAACAAGTATTTTGAGCTTTTTTTTTTTTTTTTTTGTATAGATCAACCATGTATTAGTGCTTAAGGTTTTTAGGCTTCTACTCCCACCCTTTTGTTCCTTAAAGGCCCTTCAATTCTTCCTTTTAAAAAAGTTAGCTTCCATTTTCTTTTATATGAGAAACATTCATTTGCCAAGGAACAAACAAATAAATATAAATGAAAAATAGAAAAATATGGATAAAAGAACTGCATAAATCTAATTAAGAATAGCAACAATGTATCTAGAGAGTAAACATCTAGAGAGTAAACACAATTGCACAAGTAGAAGTCTCAATGCTCAAGGTATATAAGAGATTAATATTTGGCCCTTGCTTTATAAAATGAAAATTCATCTAAAGGAACACTTCAAACCTCTTTCGTTTTTGTTCATTATGATAAGACTAATGCGGAGACCGAAAAACCCTTTAGTTTTAACTACCTTATGCTTTATTTGAATTGACTTGTGAAAGTAATATGTATGCCACTTATTATATTTGTTTGATTAATTTCATTAAAAAAACCTATATTTAAAAAGAACTTAATATAAAATTTTAAAACACATGGAAAATATTACCTCTGATATAAGTCATGAACTTTTTATTTTTCCTTTTATAACCGAGGAATCTACCATAACTAAACCCTTTGGACTCTCTATGGGACCCAAACCTCGGAATGTTGACCACCTCGCAATAACTAGCACCCAATGAGCTTTATTTTAACCTCATGTATAATAAAATATTTGTAATACTGATATTATGCTTTAAAAATTATGAATTTGGTTAAACATATGAAAATTATTGCATCTCGTATCATCTTTATTTTAATTTTATTCCATTCCCTTATGCTATTTTCCAAATCAAAATGCCCCACATTCACTACCTAAACTCATGCCACCACCAGATTTGATGAAAAAATAATAATATATTAAAATAATTACAATAATACTACTAATAATAATTATTATAATTGTGATAATTATTAATATTATGATTATTATTATTATTATTATTATTATGATCCACGGATTAGTAAATCTAGCGATTAGCAAGGCTAACGATTCTTTAGAGTCTTCTTCTAAATTACCAAAATGCCCTCGATGTGTTATCTTCTCCATCATATCGAGCGAGTCCCTACTCTCACAATACCACCTTCGATTTTCTTTCTCGCTCTCTCGTTCTCAATACATCGATGGCGAGATCGGCCTCTTCTCTTCGCCACTGCCTCGTCTTACTCGCCCTGCTCGCTCTCTTATTTATCCACGTGTCCCATGCAGTTGACCACCACTTCGAAGGCTTCGACTCTGACGATGTTGCCGAAGACGAAGAGCCGGTCGCCGGAACCCTAGACCACCCACCTCCGATCCAACTCACCCTTACTCACTCCGATCCCACTCACTCCGATCTGCCACCGCCGGATCGGGAACAAGAGGAAGTTTCGGAGCCTTCTCAGCCATCCGATCTCCCACCGAAGCCCTCATCCAACGGCCTTGATTACTGGGACGAGGACGAGTTCGAAGGTCTCCCTGAAGAACAGTCCCCGGAGCCCCCAAAATTGACCGAAAATGTCACTCCGAAGGACCCTAGCTCCGATCCGAATAAGGCCGCGAAGCCCCAAAAGACCGCCGTTTCGAGATCATACGTAGTCGAAATTGTGTGCATATCCTTCTTGATCATGTTCACAATCAACTACTTTACCGGAAAGCGAGAGAATGAGAACATCGCATTGGCGTGGGCGGCGAAATTCGCGACGAAAGATTCGATTTTCGACAAGAATTTCAGCCTTTTGGGCGTCGGAGACGGCGACGACACGCCGTTGTTGTTGAAGGAAGGGCAAAACGTGTTTAAATTTTATGCGAGTGGCCGGAGGTATTGTTCGGGGCTGTTGGCGACGATGGAGTTGCAGAGTAGGCATGATCTGATATCGAGGTTATGCAATTTGGTGGTGAGGGGAAGGGATGAGATCAGTTTCGAGGTGTATATGAATGAAGAGGCGATGGATCAAGTGGTTTTTGCGTTGGCGAGAAGGAAGGCGGCCAAGGGGATGCAGAAGGAGGAAAGGGACTTGCAGAGGTATGCGAGTTTATTGTCTGGGCCTACGGGTGGGCGCAAGTGGGTGGTAGAGGAGTTGGCGGTCATTTCGGAGTCGAAGGAGGTGGCGGGAGATTTGATTACCGAGGCAGTGCTTGAGCAGGTATAATTGCCTTTGGTTGCTTGGTTGTGGTTTAAGTTTGCTTGTAGGGTATGAAAATTTTGGACTTTGATGTTTTAAGGCTCCTTGAACTCCTTTTTTTTTTTTTCTTTTTTTTGCATAATTCCTTGGATTTGTCAATTTTCTGCTTTCATTCATTGAGACTGGCAAGCCTTGTAGGTAAAGGCCTTGTTCTTCTGGTCTAATGGGGACGTGAGGAATATTAAGCTTTATTTTTATTTATTTTATTTTGTAGATAGATTGGGTGTGATTTAGCAAGTTAAGGTTTTTTTCTCTCTCTTGAATGCTGCACGAGTTTTATGTACACCTACACTTCTTGTTAGGCACTTTCATTGAATTGTTTTCTTTATATTGCCTATCAAAATAAATATTTGAATTTTATGAATTTAATGCTTAGGGTGTCTTGAACTTGTCCATTTTGTGGTTTTAGTTTTATTTGTCTTTGATATTGAATGAATGCTAAATGTGGGATGACAATGCATTTATCCTTTCTGTAGATGCATTTTACTTATTTATACATGTTTGAACTTCAAATTAGATGTTGGGGCTTCTATGAAATCATTATTTTTGTGGTCTTGTGGATAGAGATATCGAGTCAGGTGACCTTGGATGAATCTAATAACAAGTCTATCTCACCTGTGACTAGAACTTTGGTGAGATTTAGAACCTCAAGGTTCTAATAGTATGCTTGTTGGAGGAGATATGTTGAGATTTTATCTTGTTTTATCTAGGGAAGCTTGTCTTGTGTTTTTCAAGAATTGCTCTAGGATCAATATGTTCACCAATGATAAGTAGTTTGAGTGCTTTCTAGAAATTGAAAATATTGCTTGTTTTCCTTTGCTTGACCTTCCGTCTCATTAGTATGCATATTAATGTTGAAGCCTTCAGCAAGCACTTTGTGAGGCTGGGATAAGAGAATGCAGGGTAATAGGGATTTTCTGCCTCTAGTTTGTAGTTGGATATGTAGGGTAGTAGAAGGTGCCTGCAATGATGCCCTTCTTTCTAAGCAAAGCTGCTCCCCTTTGTAAATCATTATGGTGGGTTTTTGTTCAGGACGACATTTTTTTGGAGAAGAGTGGTAGGAAGTGCACTGAGAGATGAGGCAAAGGAAATTTTAGGGCATCAGAGAGGAAATTGTGGTGTTGGGTGTGAAGCAGCTTTCTAAGCAAAGCTGCTCCCCTTTGTAAATCATTATGGTGGGTTTCTGTTCAGGACAACATTTTTTGGAGAAGGGTGGCAGGAAGTGCTCTGATTAGGGGTTTGCAAAGGAAATTTTAAGGCATCAGAGAGGAAATTGTGGTGTTGGTGATGTGGGGGGTGGGTGGGTGTGGAGTTGTGGGGTGAGACGGGGCTGGCTGTTAAAACCCACGTTTTGTGTATATAGGCTTCAGGATTGAAACTAGAAATGCCATATCTTGGTGCCCACCTAGATCTCTAAGAGTGCTTCATTGCCGTGGAAGCTCTATCAAGAAATGTAGGACAAAGGTCTGGTGAACAAGGCCATGTGTTCTGGCTTGGTGTCTTCGAAAAAGAGGACTTTTCAAATTTTTAGGTATAAAATCATCTCCTGGCTTAGAGAACTTATGCAGGTTTTATTACAGAGTCTTGGTTAGAAGGCTGGTTTTAGGAAGGAGGCTGACCTTGGTGAAGTACATTGAGCAACCCAGACCATGTAGTGTCTAAATAGCCTTCTACAGTGTTTTTTTTTGTGGGGGTTGCTTTTTTGTCCTATTCATTCTCTTCTCTTGTGTAGTTTCACTTGGTGCAGCCTGAGCACATTCCGGTCTACATGGGTAGCACTTCTCTTGGCACTCCAATCTATTTCTCTTTTATCTATCCAAAAGACATGGAGGATTGGGAAGACTAGTAAAGATGCATTCGGGAAGTAGTGCATTTGGAATTCGATGGACTTAATAGGTGTTGCATCAAGAGAACCAATTGAGATGGTTAGGACAAATTCAGTATTAAGCCATGGCCCGGGATGGGACTGCTGCAGTTTGAGATGGACCAGATGCTAATTGTGGTGTAGCTGTGTTTGGTATCGTGATAAGGCTGCTCGTTATTGAGTAGAAGGAAAACTTCTTCCATCATTGTTGTTTCTTGATTGATTTTGAAATTCCATATTTCCGTCTTTGCACCACCCGGCCATGACTTCTGCATTAATAACACTCATCCTATATTAAGTTCTTATCTTGTTGATTCTGGTTTTCTATAGTATTCTTTTTTTTTTTTTTTAAATAAAAAAACCGATAGGCCTTTTCTCTTAATTAAAAAGGACAAGATATCCTTTCACAATGTACAAACTTAGATCAAGACAACGAATGGATTCCTGCACAAGAACCATACAGCTAAATAATAGAGGGAAGTTAAAAAAAGTGAAGCAACATTTCAACGACCATTAAGTAGACTCGAGGCACATAATCTCCAACAAAAGATACCAACTACTTTGCCCCTCTTTTTGCTAGTCCATCTGTGATCTAATTAGCTAAGCAAGGAAGCTATTGAATGAAGCATCCCTACTTTATAAAGATATCGAATATTTATTGTTGCCACCTTTCAAGTCTTCATGAAACTCTTTCCTTTTGAGCCACCCATGGGATAACGGTGATGGGATCCCCCTCCACCATAAAGTTAGACAAACCCTATGCTTTTGCTAACACAAGACCCTCTAATAGCACTACAACCTCTACCTCAATAGCAAAACCATCATTTGTAGGTTTAGAATATGCTTTGATTACTAAACCTCATTGTTGTGTAATCTCTTGACCAATCCCAAGTTGCTTTAGGGTGCCCAAAGAATATCCATCAAAGTTCAACTTAAGAGCTCGTTCACTTGCCATGAACCATACTTGTGAGGTCTTCCTGACCATCCTCCTTGGATTACATACAAGACGCTAATATAATGATACAAGGCTTAAGGGGGTGCCTCTGAAAGCTTTGATGGTAGAGGCCAAGAGAGGATGAAAAGAAAAATAAGTCCCAAACTAAATCAATGTCCTAGCATCTCTTTCCCATCAAACGAAAGCTTGCAATACCCTTATAGAACCTTTCCTTTTGCATCAATCCCAAAACCTTTGAAGGAAATAGTCATCAGCTCCACCACCAAACACTATGGTGTCCAATTATTCCCACAAGGCTGAATAGTCTATGCAATAAGTCCCAAGCTAGTAGGCAGTGAAGAAGAAGATAATTCATTCTTAACTCTTCTTGCGCATGATGTACCACTCTGGTTTAAGAGATTTGAGAAACCTTCGCTTGTGAAGCATATCAATGGTGCTGCTTTGTGGAGTGTTTGGGTTTGGGCTAAGGGGGTTGTTGTTGATGTTCCTCTTTGTTTTTGTGTTGCTTCAAGGTGTTTCTTTGTATACATCCTATGTACTTTGGAACACTTTTTCCTGCGTTACTTTTTATAAATTGTTTTTGATTACCTATCAAAAAGAGGGGGAAAAAAAAAAAAAAACCCTTAGTAGCCACAAGTCAGATTAGGGCCTTTACTTTAGAGAAGGCTTTAGACTTCCAAATAAAATTAACTAGATCGAAAGGAATGGAGGAGGATGAATGTGAAAGGGCTCTAAAGAAAGATTGAATTGAGAACAAGCTTGAAGAGGTCAAAGACCAAACCCTCGCATCAGGGTAGGAAGGTGATAGATACACATGAGCTACATAATACATCAATTGGGCTACTGCCTCAAATTTTTTATTCCTAAAATTTTGGAGAAAGTTAAAATTCCAAGTTGGGGGGTAGGGAATGAGGGTATGAGAACATTGAAAATAGAGGAACCTTGCTACCTTGTGACTCTAAAAAGATTAGGGTATTGACTACAAAAAGGCAAATCACCTCACCAAGTATCTACCCAAAAACAAATTTTTATACCATCACCTACAAAGGCTGTGAGGTATTGACATCAGAAGTAGGGATAAGAGACAATCAGGAGTAGGTTTACCTGCTACCTGTCTAAGGCACACGTTGTTTATGCATAACTAATGCAGATCATTTATTGACATCTGCAGAAGCTTCTCTCATAAGCCCCAGCTTTGTACTAGGGACATTTTTGTAATATTCTTCTCTCCATGTTGTATGCCTTATTGTGGTTTGTGGTTGTTACTTTGCAGGTTTTTGGTGAGAAAGCTTTTGAGAAGTATGGGAAGGGTTTCATATCGATGCATTTCTCTGATCAACAATTGGGGACACACAAGAAGATGCTGCTGTTCAAATTTGCTCTCCCAGATGCCAAGAACATGGCTGACATGACTCGGCTGGTGGCTCTCATACCCTATTACATTGATTTAATCGGGCGGTACAAACTAAGTTCACAGGTGGGTCAGATCAAGAATCATATATTAAAAATCAAATTTTAATTATTCAACAATTTTGATCATAATTTTTTTAACCATGATTATGCAAACTGTAGGCAAGGTCGAAAACAGACTCAGCCAGATCAAAGGCCGCCCAAGAGGCATACAAAGAACAACAAAATGCTAGACAAGAAGCCTTGCAGAAGCGGAAGGCAGAGAGGAAAAAGATGATGGAGGAGGCAGAGGCAAAGCTGAGCGCAGAAATAATCCGCAAGAAAGAGGCTAAGGATCGTGCCCGTCAAGCGAAGAAGGCAATGCCAAGGGTGAGGATGACCCGTGCTCACTAGGATGCTCTCAGTTTCTTTGCACACATTTTGTGAGAATTTGGTTTGGTTTTCCATGCCATCCACTGAATAGAGACTTTTAGTGTCTGGTACCTACCCCTCACGGCCGGTATACTTAAAAAGGGGTGTTTGGCATTAAGTTAGGTGTAGTTTGGGGGATTATCGCAATATTTTGGCTTTAGTGGGAAAATTGGACGATGTACTGAAATTAAAATGGTGGTGGAGTAATAGGGTTTCTCTTGGCTGACATTTTAACACCTAGGAGCAACTCTAATAATTTGAGGTTTCCCAGGGGTTATGTTGTTTACTTATTTTTTACCAAAAAAAGAAAAAAGAAAAAAAACTAATGTTTGGTTGCTTGATGTCCATTGGCATCTTGGACGTCCCTGTATTACTCTATTATTACGGTCTCTTATGATTAACCCTAATTTGGGACTACTTACAACTTACAACTGCATTGTTCTTTTATTTGTGATTTGTGATTTGTTTGCCTCGATTAGTCCTCGGCTTCACCTTCTACAGTTTGGTGCATGGGTTATTCTGAAATGGAGGCAGCAACAAAAACCAAAAAGCAGGAATGCGGGGTGTTTACATCTACTGTACGGAACGTCGACTGTATTTTCTTTTGTTCGTCTGCTTTTTCTCTTCTTACCTTTTTCTCCCTACACATTAAAAAAAAATAATAATTTATTTGCTCCTTCCACTTAAACTACTTTCCGTGATCTAAGAGAAGTTTTGAGTCAGCGAAAAATGGTATTAAGTAATTTAGAAGTTGTTATGAATCATTTGAGACCATGCAGAGCTTATAGCAAATATGCGAGATTCATTAATACCACGGTGGAGTGGTGTTTGTTTTTAAATTTGAAGTCTGAATATGCTTCATAATGCAAAAATGCCATTCAAATAAATTTTTTTAACAGTTTATATTCAGAACTGAATTAGAAAATCAATGGGCGCTAAACAATGAAAGTTTGTTAAAAGTTTATTATGGCTGTTTGGTTTGTAGAAAGTACTAAGAAAAACGAAAATTTTTGAAGTATTCATCCCAAAGTCAAGAGCACACCGTGCATATATCCCTCGTATCAGATGCTTATTAGGGTATATACTTTGAAAGTTGAAATAGAGAACGTGGGAAATTTATACTATTTTTTATTCCTAACGCTTTTTGAATTCCGTCCTAAAAAAGAGAATAAGATTCAAAATTTTACTTTCTAATCAAAACTTACTTTGGCCAAGATTTTTTTTTTTTTTTCTCTCACATGTTACGATTTACCTCCATTCCCTCTCCCATTCTCATGTTCCAAAAGAAGCATTGCAACAATATCTAGACCTGGTGAAAATGTAATCTGTAAAACAAATAGCTTACAGAGTCCAAGTATTACAATTACATCAAGTTCCGGTGAAATGTTATACATCTGGATTTATTATTATCCCACCCATTTTACAGCCAATTATTCCGATCCCAACACAGATTTTAACATCCAAATTCAGAGCTGAACGTTCGATGGGCCTAAATTTCCTGATTATGGATGCTATTATTTTGATTTTTTTTAATGATTTATTTATTCCAAGGAATAGAAGTTGTTCATGAGGTAGAATGAAGTTACCTGTAGGAGGTTCTATCTACCGAGCAGAGCTGCCGGTAAGACATTTTTGAATTTCCTCTTCAAGGTCAGCAGAAGGGCCGAGCCAACCAGCGGCCAAGTAGTAACAATGGCAATGTACACCAGCAGCCAGATTGATTTCCTACTGTATCGGGACAGCTGATCCATGCGTCTCTTTATGGGAGCAGTTACACGGCTACGGTCATGTTCGGATGGCTGGCTGAGTTCAGTCTTCGAATGTGTTCTTTCTTTGCTTTTGTTACCACTGGTTTCTGCAACTGAAACCTTGTCTTCATCTTTCTCAGTGTGAAGCGTGTGCTCATGGCATAATTCTTCTTCCTCTTCCATGTTGGTTTGCTTGTTGCCTATTGCAGTCACCATGCCATCTTTGGTAACATTGACATATGGACCCTGATCGATTGAGGATTCTAGCGGAACGGGCAATGGAGAGACCTGAGCCTGCAGAACAAGAGCCATATTAGCTGTCGAAAATTGACAGAAATAGGCTACCCAGTTCCTTCTAAACTAAATCATCCGATTACAATAATTTAGCTGTACTTATTTGGGGCAAATCTCGAATTTTAGTGGTAAGAATTAGATTATCGTATTTGGGGGAAAGAAGATTTCCATGGCTTGGTTTGCACTCATTTGATTGTGTGATAAAGTTTGGCTTCAAAAATTCTCTAAATCGGGATTATAAATGGCTGTGTTTTCAGTTACAGTGGTTCAATTTTGAAGTCTAATGAACATTCCCGCACCTCTTTTTTTCTGTGAATAAATTCGGTTGAGTGTAGGACATTTAAGAACTCATCGACAGCCTTTACCCACCTGCAAGGGAAGAAAAAACGACACGCGATTCACACACTCTCATCAGAATGTATCTGCCTGCTGGCTATGCAACTGACTCAATAACAAGCTTTGTCCGACAAAGAAGAATGTAATCTGAAACTCAAACATGTGAATGGAAATATGCAAGCAATTGAGTATGATTACATGCAATGTAATGAGTCTAATGAATTCCTAAAAATAAAGTCAAAATGAGAGGGAAAAAAATAAAGAAAAATGTAGCTTGATCGATCAAGTTTGCAAGTAGTGTACTTGCTATGACAAGTATCTATCCACTGTTTCTACCAAATGCTTGTTGAAGCCTTCTGGTCTCACAAAGCAGAAACAAAAAAAATATATAACCTCAGGTATCGTTTGGATACGCATTTGTTTTCTGTTTTTAAAAACAGAAAATGCTAAGAAATTGAGATAGTAAGAAATTTTTTTTATATAAGCATTACTATATTTTGTAAAGAAGTTACTATTATTTCTTATTTTTAAAAATAGAAAATAAAAAGTATATTCAAATGAGCACTAACTGATCTCTTAAAAATAAATGCATTCATCAAATATGATATCAATCACTTTGCAGCATACCGATAGTGCATTGGTATCATCTTCACAAAGAATGAGATGGGCTCTCACTATAGACATTTGTGCAAATAATGGGTTCTACGATCATTGAAATCGGTTGAACTCCCAACAAGTAATTAGAAAAAGGAAGCATGCATTACCACAAGCTTTTTGCAGTGAGCCCTTCAAAAAATCCTAGATGTCCTCCGTGCTTTGTGGTTGCTAGGATAATATTTTTATTTGCCCTATAAATGAATCAAATAACAGGTCAGTTGCTAATAGAATAACATAGATCATGAAGTTATATGAATAATGTGTTAAACCGTTACGTGATAGAGCAGGAGAAATCGCATCTTCAAGTACATCTACAATGTGACACACAGTATGTTTATCTGCCACACAATCAATCTTATTATAGGGTAAATACACCATAAGTTATGTACAGTCGAGGAGAAGTTGAAAATATGATGTTTGCAGATATTTTTCGGGTTACCCTCTAGAGACCTAAACCTGGCATATTGCAGCTTTGGTAAGTCCTAATGGTCCTTTATGATATTTGACTTGAAAGTATTCTTGAAATTGAGGGTAAGACTTAGAAAGGTTTTAGTTCATGAAGCTTTATGAATCACTACAGGTATTCTAAACTTAGGATATTCTACCGGAAATTATTTCCTCCTTCCTCTTGTAATTCATATAGAGTGGAAAGTGCAAGTTGAATGCAGGTCAAATTCGGGACATACAGCAATTAAACCCTTTAAAGTAACTCAAAGAAATATAAAATTATCTCAAGTAATATGCGGCCACCAATTTTATCTAAGAAGCGCTACGACTAAAGCAGTAAGAAGCATTTTACAACATCTTTAGATGATCATTCAAGGTTCAGTAATGTTCATCTGAGTAATGTGAATATGAAGCTTTGGAAAAATTCATCTCTCATAGGAAAGAAACTGAAAAGATAAACTTGAAAAAATATATATATTTTTTTAATTAAAAAACCATACTTGTAACTGTTTTAGGTGATACACGGATACATAAGAAAGATGGCAGGTCCTCTAGAAAAGAAAAGGTACATAAACATGACATTAGAAAATAAGAGAGAAAATGAAGCTCTGTACAAAAAGCTGCCTACGTGTCCTGGCCCAAAAGAAGAGTTGAAAAGACACACCACCAGAACTCATGAGAGTAGGAAATTCTAAACAAAGTGAACCATGGAGAAACTTGAAAAGAAAATTAACATATTAAGATTAAATAAAGGAGCTGGTGATTATGACAATAATGAACTTTGTAAATTAAAATGCATATTTCATTAAACTTTCTCATGTGATCAAGATAATGACACCAATGGCTTCCTGATGAAGATTTTCAACTTCCAACAAGATAAAGGGACTGTTGAAGATACAGATTAAAAGTCATGAGTTCTTCCATTGTAATTCTGTTTTAATTATAGCATTTATATGCAGCGTATTTAGTTAGGATATGAGGTGAAAATTTTCAGTATTTCCAATAATGTACTCATGTGATAAATAAAATCCTACTTCAATTTAGCATGCTTAGAATTTTTTTTATGAAACTATGAATGAATTATTTTTAGAGCATGATAGTAGGAAGTCTCCTTACTTGCACTCATCCCAAGGAATGGCTTCTCTTGTACAGACTGGATCATCCAAAGTGCTGATACAGAGGAGTGGTACTGATACATTTCCCACAAAACTAGCACTACTACAACGCCTGTAATATGTATCCACAGTCTGGAAGAGAACAGTACTTCAGTAAATCAGGGAAAAATATGAAAATAAATAACAAAATGATTACCTCATATTTTCCAACTAGACGGGTTGCATAGTTGTCGAAGTCTCGAACAGAACGTGACTGTTAAAGAAGGGAAATGAACCTACTGGTCATATTAGTAGGAACAAAAGAATTTTGGGATTCAAATTCAACGCATAGAAGGCTGTCAAGTTGAATATCAAAACATGAGCTTTAAGTTGACAGCAAAATATGTCATTGAGAAGAAAGAAATACAGAGAACCATGGAAGAAGGATTCACTTTCCACACAGAAGAACTAGGCTCAACATTATCATACAATAAGGTGAGTAATATGAGGAAGCCACTCCAATGAGGAATGAAGGGGTCATTTTTGCTATTTGAACAAATATTCACAAGTAATAGCTTATTTTAAACTATTTATATGATCTGTCATTTGATCTAATCATAATATTATGCCTAAAACCTGTCGCCACTACACCTAAAACCTGTCGCCACTACACTTACATTATCCATCAATCCTTTTTCCTTGATGATATATGGGGAAAAATACAAAGAAGGTCTGAGGTTTGTGTTCCCAAAATCTATGCATTCAAATTAGCCAGTGACACAGGCTGCTTTTTGGGAGTGCCAAATTTCAGTGTTTCCAAAAATTCATACAAAGGCATCATCCACATCTTGTCACCATCAACAACATGATGAGCTTTATTTTGAGCACAAGTATAAATATTTCCTAATTTGAAAGATTATCGCCCCTACTGTGTAGACCATCACTAGCTTCAAGTCATTTTATAACCTCCACCAGTACAATAAAACCCAAATCCACCATTTTCATAACTTGTACTCTATGAAGAGCATGCAGACCACCGCTACCATTAATCAGAGTTGCTGCAGGATGGACTTGAACTTGTAATTGCAACAGATTCAGGTTGAGCTTATCAACTTAATTCATAGACTCTAGTCTTCCAAATTCAACAGTTCAGAATTATATTGTCCAACTAGTACAAGGTCTCCACCTTGTTGTTTATTGTCTTGCCCAACTAGAAAAAGATGATCTCTCTCTAGTAGCCACATAGTCACTATTCAAACTTATCTTGCCCAATTAATAAAAAATTTTCTATATCTTGTAGCCACATAGTCATTAGATTATCCTCAAACATGGAATCCTGGTTAATTGAATTTAAGAGCTCCTTAACTCTTATCACATATTATAGATGTCTTATGCTAATGTACACTTTTCATGTCGATTCATTGTCTTCCAATGACTGTGGTTTGAATGGCTATTGATGTCATTCCATTAAAGAAAACTAGAAAAGAAAAGAGGTTGCAAAAGTAACATTGGAAGTATGTGATGTAAGAATGTTAATTTCCACTTGGAAGTTCTATTCAACAAACAGACTGAATATTGAAGTTAAGTTCATAAATGGAGAATCTCTGTGGAAACTGCTTATAGTCTTTAGCCATTTAGAAGCATTTTGATAATAAAACTCTTACAAGTTATTTCTCTCATGTTACATGCCTAATATACTTGAAAATGAGGTAACTGAAAGTAAGAAAAGGATGTAGACAAACCTTTTTAATGCCTTCCCAATCAGCAAGACGAGATAAGATGGGCTGATGCCTGCAAGAGGATCTAATTTAGTTCCACAAAAACAAATTTGAACTCCCTACTCAAGGTGAAATTGCAAAATAAAATTAGAATTGTTGAAGCAATCAAATGGATTTTTTTTTTATGTGATTATCACATCAGAAAGAATGCCATTATGAAAATTTAGTCATCATAATACCCCACAAGAAGGTGATCCAAACATACAATTGGGCATAACCTTGTAGGCCAATTGTTAGAGCTTTGTCATAGAATTTCTGTACAAGCTTGCGGTTAATGAATCTGTCACATATCTGCAAAGAAAGAAAAGGTGAAAAGAATGCATATGCCTATGAGCAAAACACTATAAACAATCCTGAGCATCTGTTGAGTTCAGAGAGATGACTTTTACAAGTGTTCAACTTTGCTGAGGTTATAAATAACAGGATCAGCAGCAACATAGGACTACATTTTTTTTTTGGTTCATTAATGTGGAAACCTTGGTAGCTTTTGGCCAAAATCAAAATTCAACCTCATATTGGCTAAAGAACATGGAGCAAGAATATATTTGTAGTCACAACGGTTGATAAGTTTCAAGGGTTTGATTTATAAGCTTTAACAAGTGAGGAAAAAGAAATGGAAGAAGAAATAGAGAAAAACCTCTTTTTATCATAGTTTCATTAATTTTTAGATCAGCGAATTAAATACATTCTTTTTATAACATCTTCACACCATATTTCATTGATAAACATTTTTTAAACCAACATTATTTTTAATTTGAGAAAAGTGGAAATATAAAGCCTAAAGAATTTTAACACTTGGTAAATATTATGTCTATGACCAGCAGGGTCAACTTTCCTTATATCATCTACTTTGTTTTCCTCGTACAAAAATCAATCAAATAATAAAAAGATGGGTAGTTAATGGTCAACCTTTATCCATTTCCTTTTCCCTTTTAATTGGAAATGAAGAAACTTATTGATGATTATAGATGAACAAGTACAACTAAGGATGAGAGATCCTCCATGAACAAGAGAAAGGCTATTAGACATTTTGTTCCTCATGCAGAATATTTATCATAGACACTAAAATACCTACCAAAAGATCCCATGTAGAACAGATGGCAGCAGCACCAACAAGAGGAATATTAACCCCATCCTCTCCAAGATATTTTACCTGAATAGGTTAACCCAGATAATATTAGTATGCCAGTGGAAGGGATACATATCTAAGCACAAATAAAACAAGAATTTGTTATAGAAGATATCCAATATACAGTTAAGGATTCAAAAAAATTGTCTATTGTGAACATAATTAATACACAAATGCAGCAAGGCTGAGTAGAAATATTATATGAGCAGAAATGAATGTTAGCCTTTCAAAGGCTTGTACAAAGCCAAATATAATGAAAAAAAATCAACAAAGAGCACCTAATCCTTAAAAACAAATTGTCTATCGTGAACATAATTAATACACACATGCAGCAAGGCTAAATAGAAAAATTGTATGAGCAGAAATGAATGTTGTCAATAAGCCTTTCAAATGCTCGTACAAAGCCAAACATTATGAAAAAAAAAAATAACAAAGAGCACATAACAACATAATTTTCCTTTTAATACTTCAAGAAGAGCTGGTTAATTGTTATCATCACAGCCATGGAACCAACATGGCCCAAAGTGTTTCACCAAATGGCTCGATTTAGGATAACTCAACCAACCCAGTGACTTTGAAGTATTGAAATTAACTTTTAAATATACATTTAAAATTATATACATAAATGACTAGGATTGCAGCAAGGTAGAAGCACTGCCATTTCTAGTTCTAACTTGTAACCCAATCACACAAAAAGTGTTGTAACAGTAATCCTTTGAAACTTTAAGTCATTAGCGGTAATGATTCAGGTGAAAGATATTTACATTGTTAAGCAGCATAAACAAAATCATCTTAGTGTAGGTCAATACCATCATTAGGCATGTAATTGTTTTCAGTTTCTCATTCTTACATATGAAAGAAAAAGGGGGAAAAAAAAACAATGGTTACCAGTGGAATTTCTATACCAGAACATTGGCACCAATGCTAGTTCCAACAGCAAATAGAGGAGCCTCTGGATACTGACAATGAAGATGATCAACAATTTTCCTTATATCCTCTGTCCATCCAGCATTGTACATGCAATCGGACTGCCCAAACAATGAACAACAGAGACATCTTCCATAAATTTTATAATCAAGAATTCTGAAAAGGAACATAATCCACATACAAGAACTCCATCTAACATCTAGAAATAGGGATTATGGCATATTATTGTGTAAGATATGAAATTACTAGAAACAAGTAGTCTATTAAAATACTAAGAAAAATTGTGTATCTCTGTTTGTTCCTATTATGATGAAAAATACCATGCAAGTTACAAATACCACATAGAGCATTCACCCAGTGACAGAAACTTTCTTATTCTGATGAATTCCCTTGTCAAAAGAAATACAAAATTCCATGCAGGATGTGTATAAATCACCAGCTTTAGAAATTTTTTTTTTTTGATGAATAAAGTGAGAGTATATAAATAAAAAGAGGCACTTCAAAGAAGCACCCCACCGTATACAGGAAGTATACAAAGAAAACCTTTACCCATGGCCTAACCAATCAACAAAATCTACAACGGAAGTGGGGCCAGAAACAAAAAAACCCCTGGACCACGCCCACAGATTACAAAGTAAAACCGATTTACACCCCTGAATCGAATGCTCTACATTATCAAAAGCCCTACTGTTTCTTTCCTTCCAAACAGTCCAAAAAAGGCACAAGGGTGCTGAACGCCACACTTTCCTCCTTTCCTTTCCCACACAAGGCCCTAACCACCCCAATAACGCCTCTCTTGTTGAAGAGGGGAGCACCCACGAAACTCCAAAGAGAGAGAAAAGTAAGCTCCATAAAATTCTGGCCATCCCACAATGCAAGAGGATGTGATCAATAGATTCTTCCTCTACCAAACACAAAAAGCATCTATTAGCCAAGGAGAACCCTCTTTTCTGAAGACGATCCAATGTTACGGACTTTTTCCACGTGGCCTCCCAAGCAAAAAAACTTACCCTTGGAGGCACCCAAGAATTCCAAATGATGTTTGCAGGAAATTCTACACTTCTTTCCGGATCCAAATCCTTGTAAAGAGACTTAACTGAGAATCTTCCGTCCTTTGCCTTAGTCCAAATTACTTTATCTTCCACATCACTGAAAACCCTCCTCCCTTGCAACCTCAAGAGAAGGCGTTCCACCTCGATCACCTCCCAATCATTAATTCTCCTAGAGAACCTAGGAGCCCACACCCCCCCCTCCAGAATGACTCCATACATCCGCTACCCAAGCCTCCTTATCCAAGGATATAGCATATAGAGAAGGAAAAAGAGAACACAACTTATCATCTCCACACCACTTTTCCTCCCAGAATCTAATCCTCCTACCATTTCCCACAGAATACACCAAATTGTTACCTACCGCTTCCCACCCTCTCCTAATCGCTTTCCACAACCCAACCCCCTAACTTCCTCTCACAACACAAGACCTCCAACCCCCCTCTTCTTCCCCGTACTTTGCACTTATGACTTGCCTCCATAAAGCTTCCCTTTCCACCGCAAAACGCCAAAATGGAATCCAATTAATAAAAAACTTTCATCCATCTTAGTTTAAAATGGATAAAAAACTTTCATCTCTATAGCTTCCAATATCACAAATCTACCCATCCTATATACATACTAGAGTATTAATATGAGTGGACCCAACACAAACTCATGGGGAACCACGCTGCCAACTCTACTCAGCTCAGTTGTCATTTCCCAAGATTCCAACTGAAAACCCACTCTGCCAGTGAGATGAAGACAGAATAAGAGCAACCATTCCCCTCACATCCAATACTTTGGCAAGGGCTATAGCAAAGGGGTTTCGATCCATCATAGGATGTGGCCTCCCACCATGACCATCCAGGACCAAAGACTCAATAATTCCCTCTCATTGCTATCATGGATGAAAATCTTCCAAAAGTCTGTAGGTGACTGCACATGAGCCAACTCTCTGTTACCTCCTCTAAAATCAACCCACCCAGTGTTGGGCTGCAAGAATTAGGAAGCAATCAGAAACCTTACATTCAATCCACCACTACAGTTGGTTCCCTCTAGAACCACCATTGAAAAGGCTTGTTTCTTCACCAAGAACTTTGTATGCCATATGTTAAAAGAGTGATTAGTAGTTATTTTTTTCTTGAGAGTATGCCTCCTTTGCTTTTATAGGCAAAAAGAGGGCTTGCATTAAAACCGCCTAAAAGGTGGCAAAACAAGCACACATGAAGTATACAAACATTGCCCAAAAAAGGCAAGGATGTAAGGAGTAAAAAAAACCTTCTCCTTACCTAATATTCAACCAATCTACAAAATCTAACAAAGACAATATGTGATCCTCCATATACACCCTAGCTTGATTCACAAAAGTATACATGAAATTAGATTTGATGGCTTGGTCAAACTGCTCAACATCATTGAAAGCCCGTTTATTCCTTTTCTTCCAAATAGTCCACAACAAACACAAGGGAGCAATCCTCCACGCTTTCTTCCTTTTTTTGCCCATGAAAGAGTCTTGCCAACCCAATAGATTCCCTCTGACCGAGGAATCCAAAACCCACTGTACACTAAAAAGTGAGTAAATCAAGTTCCACAAATAACACCTATTTGATATATTCTAACCCATCTTTTTGAGCTTGTCAAGAGTAAGACGTCTACTCCAAGACTTCCCATGTAAAAAAACTAATCCTCACTGGAGCTCAGGTCCTCTAAACAATACTAAACAGCAAAGGATCTCTAGGTCCCCTTGAATAAAAGCAATAGAGAGATCTAACTAAAAACTTGTCGTTCTTGCTTTCTCTCCAGCTCAAAATGTCCTCTACTTCCCTACTAACAACCAAAGGTTGTAATTTTTGAAGCAAAATCTCCACTTCACCCAACTCCCAATCGTTAACTTGTCTTGAAAAAACGAGGGCTCTAACTAGCCCTTTCCCCACCCTCCTCCCAAGCCTCTACCACCCACCCATCTTTGTTTACTACGAAAGAAAATAAGTTTGGGAAAGCTTCTTCCAAAGTTTGATCATCGCACCACAAATCTCTGCAAAACTTAGCCCTTCTCCCATTCCCAATTATAAAGCGAGATCTATTTTTTATACCCTCCCATTCATTTATGATGGCTTTCCACACCCCCCCAGCATAACCTCCTCTCACTCCTCTTGGAAACCACCCCCCTTCCAAAGTATGCCTCTTTAAGTGCATCACATATTTGCTTTGCAGTTTCCAACAACATGAAATTAGCACTAAAATAGGGTTCCTCACTTTTTAACACCATACAAACTCATGGTTCCTATTCTCAGCCACCTCCAGTGAATTCTCATGTGCTTAAAACATAATTGAAATTAGATCCTACCTCCTTGTTGGTTTTGTGTTAGTTGTAATACTAGCATTTGATTTGATATCCATTCTCATCCCTAGAAAAGTGCAACATAGACTTGAAAGAATTCAGAGAGAATTCTTATGGGGGAATAGGCCTTCCAATTAAAGATTCACTAAGTCAAGTGGGGGATGTGTTCTAGGGTTGTTAGGAAGGCCTATGGTTGTGGCCCTAAGAGAGCTATAAATAGAGGGGTGGTCTCCATGTGAGAATTCGATCACTAACGATTTGTGGACACATGTGTGGTGACAAAAGGTGTCTCTAACGGAACGTTTTCCAGTTCTGTTCAATTTAGCAATACATAAAGATGTTAAGGTGGTGTACTATTGGGATGTAAGGCCTGGTACATGGACTTCTGGGAATCCTAGGTTTAGTCAGACTTTTTCAGAATGGGAGATGGAAAGATTGGAGGAGTTTTGCAGCTCTTAGGTGTCCTATGATAATTCTAGTTATAAGTCAGTATCATAGGCATGTAAGAAGGGCATATTTCCTGTAAAATCCTACTACAAGGCTTTTGTCCAAAGAAAGCATCTTCTTTTCCACCTTAAGAAATTTGGCTACTAAGGTTCCATCAAAGGTTAGCTTCTCCAGTTGGAGATGTTTTAGGAGAGAATCCCCATGATTGATCATAGAATGAGGAGACTGGAAGATGGCAAATAGATGTTATCTTTGCACACATCAAGAAGAGTTGATTGATCATATTCTCCTTCATTGTGAACCATCATCCTCTTTTGTTTAGAGTGGCATCAATTCTTCCTCAAATAGTTGACAACATCCTCTTAGGTGGCATGGTAGTTTCATGAGTCAAAATAGAAAGACGGCATGGAAGATGACCCCTCTATTCCTATACTATTTGGAAATATAGAGGAAGAGAAGAACCTTAGAAGATAAAGCCCATTAGAATTGGGCAATGAAAGTTCTTACCTTAAAGTCTTTGCTTTATTGGTCAAAATTGCTTTGGGAAGGATATTAGGTTTTTTTTTTTTTGATAGGTAAGTAAAGATTGTATTAAATGAAAGAAAAAACAAGAAGGTATATATGATGTATAAAAAGGGACCAGAAGGCCAAAAAAATGGCGCAAAGGCACGAAAACTAGCAACTGTGCCCTACATAGTTTCTCCATGATAGATTTTATTGATAGCTTATCTATAGGGCAATCTAGGTTTCTTTGCGAGATTTCTTTGTTGCTTTTTCTTTGCGCCTTGATGCACCTTGTATACCTTCTGTCTATAAGCAAGGGCTCTTCCAATTCATCCAAATACCCATGTTGACACAATATGACACAAGTGTGGAATTCTTGTTGAATACATTCACTTCCCTTTTGATACAACTTTGTTGTTTTCTTGTTTTCTTTTTTCTTCTCAATTATAATAAATAATTATAAAAAGAAGTTGTTAGATTTGTATTGAAGTATCAAGGAAAAGAAAGAGAGAAAAAGGAATTTTTTATATCGATTTCCAACTATTTGTTTAAGATAACTGGCTAGGTGAAGTTTTTTTTAAAAAACTTAGGAGAGAATACTTAGGGATAAGGAGAGAATATTGGCAACTTTAGTCAAATTCAATTTGAAATTCATGTTAGTCAATTTTAAAAATAACAAGGTTTAAGATGGAGATAATAAAATTACATTAAAAAATAATTCTTAAGTTTAAATAATAAAATAAAATAAATCAAATTCTATCCTACAACTTTGGAGAAATGGAGATAATAAAATCAAATCAAAAATAAAATTATGTTACTCCTAAGGTTATTACTGCAAAAGCATTGGACCACTTTTAATGTTGAGAACAAAAGAAAATCCACTTAATGTATAGCATCATGATAAATAACCCCCTAACCTTAAACTTATCTTAGTGTGTTTACAGCTCAGTATTATTTAAATATTCAATAAGTTTTATGATGTATCCAAGTATCTTTCCTTGGTATGGAGAACATTTTCAACTGAGTCCTAGTATCCCAAAATTTTGGGATATGAAGGATCAGAACCCTAAACACATACCCCCACCCAAGACCCACACTTGAACCCATGTAACATAGCTTCCTATGTCCTAGGGTTGTGCCCCCATTTTAGTTAGGCGGTGTTTTTTTATTGAATCACTTTTTTATTTTCATATTAAAAAAAAACAGCTCATATAATCCACTGTCTAGGGTATTAACAAGTAATTCAACCAAGAGATATCAAACATTTATTTGTAGAAAACCATCGGCAGAGAGTTGGATTAAAAAGCAAGTTTTTAAACCATTAGAAATCAAATGCTTATTAGTAGAAAAACTTTCTATGAGAAGAAACTTACAGTAACTGATATGCCACCCAGCCCTCGATGATTGCTCACCACAACATTCCAGCCGCTTTTTGCCATCTTGAATGCAAGATGCTTTATATACTATGGCACAAACTACACTGTTAAAAAAGAAAAGGAAAAGAGAATCTAGCAGCACAAATAACTGGCAGTCCTAGATAAACCTTTAATAAAACGATGACTATAAAAAAGGAATTCAACTAGCTCCAACATGCCAGATTGAAGAAATGCCTCATGAAGAACAACAAAAAAGAGTCTTTAATGAGCAGAAAATGAAGGAGAGAACATGCAACAATTGTTCACTGACTTTTGATCAGAAACAACAAATTGTTAAGTCATTTTCATTAAAATGAATGCATTTTTTAGAATTTACATCCATGTATCATTTAATTTGGATCAGAACCAGAATTAGTAAGCCTTACCCCCACATATTAGTCCAGACAACATAATAAAAAAGAAAAAAGTGAAACAAATCTTACCAAAGGCAATCATGTAAAAATAGTTTGAAATCCGGAAGGGATAAAATTACTTGCACATTCCATATAAATTTGAATATTTACTAAGAAAATAAAAGGGTGTATTTCTTAATTGCTTAGAGAAGAAATGGCCTACTTGGAAGCCATGGGATCCATTACTTCAAGAAGAATTGATATGGGAAGGGGATTTTTTTTTTTTTTTTTTGAAGTACATGTTAAAAAATAATAAAATTGCAAGAAGCCAAAAATTCCAACAACCTAGATTGTGTGGAAGGTTTGATAATTTCAACTTATCTATAAGGGTTAACCATAATCAACTTCTCCAATATTTTTAACAGAAATGACGGCGATTCCCCAATCCCTCCCTAGAAATGGCCATGAAGGAACTAATTTTGGAGAAATTGCAACATAGATATCTCACTGAAATTTCAAGATATCTCCTATATATTTTAAAAGAAAAAAAAATAAAAGAAGGAAAAGAACAAGAAGAGAGAAAGAGAGAGAGAAGCAAAGAAGGCACACTACTACTTTATTGGCAACCCTTGATATCCAACAATCTTGGCAATATTCTACTCATATTAGCAATCTTTTGTCCCCTGTCCGTGTACAGAGGAGTGATTTTTTGTTCTTTAGGTTGGAAATACATAATAGCCAATGTGAAGTACATGGACCTGGATGGAGCTTATTGCTACAAGGATTCACCTAATCGACCCAAAAATAATTGAGCTTTGAAACTTCATTGTTTATCATTGTTGTTGAATAACAAAGCTACAAAACCTTATTTCCTTTAGTTTTGAGTTTTTTCTTGTCAATGTGGACTGCATTTAACTGTGTCTTTAAGTGATCGATCAATCAAGGTTCTACAGCTTCCAATCAAGATGTAAAGCTTATCCCTAACACCTTTAGGTCTTTGTGTAACCACTTGAACTCATCTCAAGGCCTGATATACTATTATTCAACTGAATATTCCTAACGGCAGTAGATTTATTTCATAATGAAAGTAGAGAAATATCTACAAATTACAATATAATGTCAACATTAATTTTAGAAGGTAAGGGAAAAATAAAATAAAAAAGAAGTTGATTGAGTCAAAATGTCCTCAAAGTTAATCAGAAAGACATGATAATTTTTAATTTAATGAAGGCCATGGTCCTAGATTGAGCTGAATCGTGAAGAAGAATTGTTTATCTAGTTAGCCCAAATGAGACCAAGATTCTGTGGCTGTCTAGCTAGGAAAAGAAAATTATTTCATCTAGTTTTTAAGTTCTGTAAAGTTCAATGTGGATGAACTTCAATTGTGCTTTTTGAGTGCTTATCCCATATCACCTTTAGTTCTTTGCGTAATCAGTTGAAGTTTTCACATGATCTTTAGTGAACTTTAATACTCCTAGAGACACCAGTGGTAGTCCGCGATGAAATTGGACGACTAATTACATGATGAAAACATAAAAGGAGTGGAAAAAAGACAAACAAAAAAGGGAACTTACAGCAGAAGCCGAATCACTTGTTAGGCCAGGAATCACAACAACAATAGGAGTTTTATCATCTTTCCGAATAGTATCATTCATGTTGATGGCTACTCCCATAACTGTAAAGAATAGATGAAAGATTAGACCAGAAGAATAGTATTTTATATTCATGGAAAAGCCATAAGACACCAACTCGAAATACGTGAATACACCTCCTAATCAACATGTGTGAATATAAGTCATTTTTCCAGAAAGGACACAGCTAATCACAAGGTAGTTTAAGTGCAGAAGCAGCAAGCATATACAACCACACAGCTCCAAAATAAGAGACTGCTACAATTCAACTATTGTGAGTCAACCAATAAAAATCCATACTATCTTAGATTTTTGTGCGTTTATTTTTCTGTAGAATTAGGTAGTCTACAAAAGACATGCTTCTTAAATTAAATCCAACAATCTACAAAAGATATTATTTCTAAATTAAATCCAACCAAGATCAAAAGCATTAGCATATCAGTTTTCTCTGACAAAGATCCATTAAATCTTGTGCACCTCCACTGTTATACTGGGGGAAGAAGAAGATGAGCTGACCCAATTAGAGGTTTTCTAAAATCCAATTAACATTTTAATCCAGAAGCCTATGTTAATCAACAGTGACTGTAGCATTTTAATCCATTTGACATAAGTAAACTGTAACAGTAAAATGAGCTCGTATATATGAATAAGACTTTAGTTAAATGGCCAGAATATCCCCTCAAGACCAATAACACACAAGCCCAACGTGATATGACAGATGCAATATAGGGAAGGTAACTATTCACTCCAACAAATATGTCAAGTAGCATCATATCCATGCAAGAGTAATAGAATTGAACAAAAATGTGATGACAATACTAAAATTTACCATCAGAATTCACCAGCCAGTCCAAAGCAATTGTTCCACCATCAGATGTATGGAATAGCTGTCTGGGCACAGTAACGCATCAGTGCAGGTCAAGTAATAATTATGTAGTAAAACATGCATGACAATGTTTTGAAAAATCTCCTTGATGTTATCCCCATATAAAATGTCTCAGAAGTATCTTGGATAGAAGGAGATACAAGTTGTGAT
This sequence comes from Vitis riparia, assembly GCF_004353265.1. NCBI lineage: Eukaryota > Viridiplantae > Streptophyta > Magnoliopsida > Vitales > Vitaceae > Vitis > Vitis riparia. Next base: position 3,107,240 of record NC_048442.1, on the reverse strand, counting down.
GGTAGATTAGATTCCATCATTAAAGGCCAAACAAGGTATGATAGATTTGATGTCTTGTCATATCAACTTATTGGTAGTGTTAATGAAATTGTTTAATAAAACATAAAATACAACCTCAAGTAAAGTAGGAAGCTAATACAACAAAAGCCTAATCAGAATAGAAAACCTAAATATATGGAAACCAAATCTCAGTGAATTCAAAATTGTTTTACAATTCTATGTTTATTGCACTAAGGTGGTTGGCCTTGTAAGTTCACCAATGCCCATGTATTAATCAGTTGGAACGGAGTGTGTGATATGCAAACTATCATTTCATGTCATGTGATCCCCTCTCGCCTTTTCTTTGCTACATAGCCACTTAAAATTGTATACCAAACATCACGCACCATTATAGAATTTAGTATTACATATAAGAGGTTATGATGTGGTCATTAATAGAGAATTGATAACAAAATTAAAACAATCAAATGTTTGCATGGAATGGTTTTATTACTAAATTAGAAGTCAAAATGTCAATCTTGTTTCACTAAAACTATAGTAAATGAATATATAAAGGCTACTAATTTTTTTTTTTTTTTGGAGAAACAGTAATGTAATATATTAAATAAGGATATAAAGGCTACTAATTATATCCTGGAAACCGTAAGAAAGTAGTTGAGGGCTAACACTATAAAAGGGAAGCACTTAATCATTGTAAGAAATTTTTATTTTCCAGAATATACTAAGTAATTATCCAGAATTTTCTATTTCAGTTTATGCAAAGGTCTTTCCCTAGGTTTCTCCTTTTAAGAAATTTTTGCTCCAATGGTGTTTGGAGTAACTTGGTTTTAGTCTAATTGGATAGCAGCTATATTAGTTTTTTCAAGTTTCATCAGATTAGCCCCAATAACTAGTACAAATAATGGATTGTAGCAGAGCAATCCAACAGAGAAAAAGATAAGGCTGCACACTGACAAAATGATAGACGTGCCACCAACTTTTTTTTTTTTCAATATGCAGACATGCAAAGTGTGATGTGATAAGAAAACACTGAATTCATGCTACACCATGCCCCCTTTCCTTTTTTCCATCATATTCTCATGCTGTATAAACCAAGAAATACCAGCAAACATCACAAAGTTACGGAATTTCCAAACCCATTATGCTAGATAGGGAGCGGAAATGAATGCTAAAAACAAACCTATTCTAACCTTCTATAGCTGAAAACAGGAGGCCTCCCAAAGAAGCTCAAAAATGCAGTTTGAAGATGAGGACTGGAAAGCCATGAAGTAGCCAAATACCTACGCCAAAGAAAAGCTATTAACTTTAAATTCAAACAAATTCTCTAGTCACTACATATTCCAAAAAGAAAAAACAGCACAAGAATTTGTTCATACCAAACACGAACAAATAAAATCATAATTATTCTCAAAATTCAAAAAAAAAAAATTAAAAGAAAAAGAAAAACACACACCTCGCAGTCAACAAATTCAAAATAATTATAATTCAATGGATTCAACAAATACGCCATAAACCTGATGAATTCAAATTCAAAGTTAAACCTACAAATTCAATCAAAATTATTATAAATTGAAAGAAAAAAAAAGATGATAAAACCAACAAAATCATCAAAAAATTACACATTCAAGAAAATGCACCATAAGCCCAATGAATTCAAATTCCAAAGTAAGAATCCAACGTTCAAATTCAATCACAATTATTCTACAAATTCAAAAGGAAAACAAGAAAACCATGGAAACTGACAAATCAAATTTAAAAGCTATAACCGAAGCTTCAAATTGAAAATAAACATGATACAAACTTCACCTCTCATACAGAAAGAAAAGTGCAAATTAATATCAATCCATTTAAATTCAGAAGAAAATGAAGTTAAAACACCCTAAAATTAATATATTCAAAGGTAAGAACACAAAGTTAAAAAAAATTCTATGAATTCAAAAGCAACAATAGAATCTTCTCTTCAATCACTATTATTCAATAAACACAAAACCAACAACATCCAACAGAAGGATAAAACTTCAAATTGAAAATGAAACATATGCCAAACTTCACCTCCCATAGTAGAAAAAAGGGAAAAACACCTTAAAATCAATAAGTTCAAAAGAACAAAACCTTCAAACAAAAGTATAAAACCTCCGCAAATTCAAATGCAACAACAGGACCTTCAAATTCAATCATTATTATTCAACAAATAAACCAACAAGATCAAAGTCAAAAGCAGGAATCAGGACTATTGAAAATGAAATACAATAAAGAACACCTGAAAAACAATCTTTAAAAATAAAAACATGAACTTCAAAGAAAATCATAGTGATTCTACAAATTCAATAACAGTAACAGAATATTCAAATTCAATACTCGCAGACAAAATCCAATCCAAATTTTTAGGACCTAAAACTTCAAATGCAACCTGAATAAAACACAAACGAAACAAAACCTTCAAAATGATATTTATTCACAAACTCGGAAACAAACGCACTAAAGAAGTAGACATTATCAAATCCAGAAGGAGGAACGGAAACATCAATTTGGAAATAGAACATAACACAAACTTCACCTCACATGAAAACAACAAGTAAAAAACACCTTAAAATCCACAAATCTAGAAGTAAGAACACAAACCTCAAACAAAATCATAACAATTACGTAAAAAAAATCAAAAGTGCCAACATAAAATTCAAATTCGATATCATCATTCACTCTAACAAACAGAAAAGAAAAATTTTAATTTTGAAGAGAAAAAGAAAAGGGAACCGACGAATTTAAATTCAAAAAAGCAGGAACTGAGTTCACCTTCCGTGAAGAATCTGACACTTGGAAGCAACGGCCTCGTAGAGTTCGGAGCCCGAGGCGAAGGTCAACGATACCGGATGGCCTCTGAATCCAGTGGCAATCAGGTCACGAAAGAGATGGATTTCGAGGAAATTGTAGAGGAAAACGAGAGAAAGGAGCAGAAATCCAAGCAAGTAGTGAGAGATTGGGATGAGGGAGAGCGATTTGAAGAGAAGATCGTAGGGCGAATCGGAGCAGTCCATGAGTGAGGAAACCCTAGGATCCCAGAACTGTAGAGTGTCTCGGTGTTTGTATATGTGGTGACCGATGGAGATGAGTCTTCTGCCAGATTGGGAGAGCCAAACGTTTGTAAGGTGGCAGCTAGCCGAGAAACAGGCTTATTCAAATTAATATTATTATATATGGAGAAATCTAATGGAGACCCAAATTTGAATCTAGACCGTTCAAAACCTGCAGTAAAATCCAGATCGTTGAATGATAATCCAAATGAGAGTGGAAGCCCAGCTCAAAACTAGGCCCAAACGCTGTCTTCACTAATCCATCTCCTCCACTGCAATGCAAACCCATCAATGGCCCTCCTCTTCAAAACCACCCTCAAACCCCAGCACCACCGCCTCCTCCGCCGCACCTTCATCGCCGCGAAGATCAAATGGGTTCGCGACCCCTACCTTGACGAAGCCGTCTCCAAGGAGAAAAACCTCAAGCCCCTCCTCGCCCTCAAAACTCTAATCCTCTCCGCCCCTTCCAAAACTCTCCCCGCCGCCGTCGCTGCCGTCAACAAACCCCAGTTCCGCCTCCCCACCACCGCTCTCAATTTCTTCCATAAATACCCCTCCGTCTTTCGAATATTCCTACCCAAACCCCTCTCCACTCCTCACGTGCGCCTGACGCCCCAAGCCATAGCCCTCCACAACGAAGAACTCGCCGTCCACGCCTCGCCGGAGCGTCTCAAAGAAGCGGCGGAGCGGCTCGCGAAGTTTCTGATGTTGGCCGGTGCCCGGAGGCTACCGCTGCGTATTGTGGATTGTTTTAGGTTTGACCTCGGTCTTCCTGATAACTACATCACTGGCATTTGCTGTGATTTTCCTGAGTATTTTCAAATCAGCAGTGGAAATGACCCAGAACTTTTGGATTTGGAATTGGTTTCTTGGAGGGAAAATCTTGCTTGTTCAGTACTGGAAAAGAGGGCAATGAATGGGAATTCGGATATTAGGAAAGGAATGAGAATTGCATTTCCAATGTTCTTTTCAAGAGGATTTGATTTGCAGAAGAAGGTGAAGGATTGGTTGGATGAATGGCAAAATTTGCCTTACATTTCACCATATGAGAACGGGTTCCATCTGAATCCGAATAGTGATCAGGCGGAGAAGTGGGCAGTGGCAGTTCTTCACGAGTTGCTTAGTCTTATGGTGTCAAAGAAGACGGAGAGGGACAATATTTTTTGGTTGGGTGAGTATTTGGGGTTTGGGTCGAGGTTTAAGAAGGCTTTGGTTCGTTATGCGGGTATTTTCTATGTTTCAAATAAGATTAGGACCCGTACTGTGGTGCTTAGGGAGGCTTATAGGAAGGACTTTTTGCTTGAGAATCATCCACTGATGGGTATGCGGCATCGGTACATCCACTTGATGAATAAATCAGAGAAAATGAGGTATCAGAATGCTGACTTCTTGAATAAATTGAAGCAGGATTGCAAAGGCGATTGTAAATTAGAAAATCAAGCAGTTTCGTGTGGGAGAAGAGTTAGTGGGAGAACAGGTTGATGAAAGTTGTCATGCCCCACTCTCCACCCAATATGGTGAAGTTGAGTGCTGCAGTGGCGCACACTTGGCACAAAGGCCTCGATATTGTTGGGTGAAAGTCCTTCATATATGATTTTCACCATTCACTCCCAAGGCGATGTGGTGTCCTACAATCCACCTCATTGGGGGGGCAGTGTCCTCGCTGAAACACTTTCGGCCGGAGATCAGGCTCTGATACCATTTTGTCACGCCCCACTCTTCACCCGAATTTGGTTGGTATCATCTATATCTTGTTCAACTAGCAAGGCTATTTTAACTAGTTAAGAGTAGTCCCTTATAACTAATGAACCACCCTAATCCTGATGGAAGGCATCAACCCCTGTTGGAACCTCCTTGCTTTCTCCCCTTCCTCACTGATTATGCCCACACCAAATTTGGACAATTCAGAAAAGTGAGACTCGTACTCCAACACTGTCATGGTTCCCTGAATGAGATGCTCAAACTCAATCCTTTTGGCATGCTTAGCCACTTCCCCAAAATATTTATCTAGAAAAATTCTCTCAAATTAATCCCAAGTCATTGCATCTGTATCATACACTCTTTTCATGGTCTCCCACTAGAAATCTACTTTATCTACCAGCATGTATGCCGCCAAGTTAACCCTCCTCTTCTCTGGAATGTCCAGTCCCTCCTATATTCTCCTGCATCTCAGCCAATTTTCTCTGCAATTGGTTCCCCAGTAAAAGATGGATAAGGAGTGGGGCGTGACACAAGTAGTCAGAAGATTCAATTTCAAGGGGTTAGTGGAATGGGATTAAGTTGTAAATGCAATGGATGATAGTGAGAGTGTTGTAGTTAAAAGGGTGAAAACATTTGGAAAGGATGGCTTCAAGATGGGGAGGCTACTGAAGTTTTTGAATTGGGAAGCCTGACAAAGGCACTTCAATCGGACAAAGGAGACAATTCTTGGAACATTTTCTAGAGGGGGAGAAGAAAAAAAGAAATCTGGTGGGAATTTTATGAAAGAGCTAATTATGTGATAACTGGGTTAGATAATTGATTAACAACTGAACTTTTATTTAAGAGCAATCTGGATGTTTTTGCTTACACTCTATGTAGCTTTTTTGATGAAAGAAAGATTGTGTGGGGAATACTTGAATTGGACAAAGGACACACCTCATGTAACATTTTTGTGTGAAACAGAGGCACAATGCAGGTGAAGATTAGCTGCATAATGATGTGATAAGTGAGTGAAATTATTGATCAACCGCTGAACTTCTATTTGATAGCAATCCAACTATTTGTTTATCATCTATGCACCACTTAGGATTGTGAGGTTCCTACTCTATATTATTTCTTTTCCTTTGAATAGGAAGAAATTCTTTATAATGCTTTTTCCCCTTATATCTTTTGTGAAAATTTAGATCTTACTCATGGAATACCTAGAGGGGGTTGCTAGGTAATCTATTTTTAGCCCAAATTTTTATTTTTGAATTTCTCTTTAAAAATTAGAGACATAGTGAGACAACAATTTACGTGGAAAACGACCCACAAAGTCTCTCCGAGACTTTATGTATGTAAAAACCATGGGATCAAAGACCGTAGAGTTATAATCCACTAAATATGAAGAAAAGGTACATAGATTTACCTAACAAGATTAGAGACCGTAGAACTATGGTCTAAGTTAAATGAGAAAATGAGAGATGAATGAAACAGAAAAATTAGTCAATTTTTAAGAAAATCTGTTGAAAAATGATTAGGAAATCAAGGAGAAAGAAGATTTTCTTGGTAACGAAACACTCCTAAATTGGCATAAAGAGAGAGAGCACACGAAGGATAAAGAAAACGGTTGTAGGTCTCTATCCTCCTAATTTGGAAGCATTTTGGTTTAAAATGAAAGCAACCCCTAATCCAACGGCTAAGAAAAGATCTCACAAAAAAACTGATCCTAGGACAAGGCACACAGATACTTCGTTGAAAAACCGTTGCCCTAGTCTCCTCAACTCTTTTAAAAAATAGTTCAAGAGAAATAATAAATTGAAAAACTTGGTTGATCCAGTTTCATCCATCAACAACCATAACTACATATTTTGACCTCTAAGCAATTTATACATCTTAATCTTCATTAGGCAATTTATACATCCATGGTACAGCTTTGTTCATTATCGAATATTCATGAGCAAGTTGAACTTTCTGAGATCCTGAAAATGAGAATTGATCAATGTGGTTTTGTCTACCAGTTTCAACAAGGCAATTAATGGAGGAAAATTTTTGTCATAGTTTAAGCGGGATGGAGGAGAGAGAGAGGGTTAGAGAGAGAAAGTTTGCGAGAGAGAGAGACAGCGGCGGTGAAGGTGGATTGACAAGATTTGCAGGGGGCGAACGTCAGGCGAGGTCTGAGAAGAATGTTAGTAGGGGTGGATTCGATGTGGAATCGAAATCGTTTGAGGTCGAGGTGGAGGAGAGGAGAGGCAGATTGCAAGTTACGATTGTGGAAAGAAAAGGAGGGATCTCGTCGTGGGTTAGACTAGGTCCGGTGAGCCTTGGGATAGTCTTCGAGTGTCTGACTCTGAGTATCGAGAATGCAAGGATGGTGAGGTGGGTACGAGAATGGAAGGAGAACGGGAGGGAGTATTCTCTGACGCGCGACTTTAACAGAGGGGGATGCTTTCTCCGTCTGGGGGTCGCGGACCTGGAGAGAAAGAGATTTAGCGTTTTTATTCCCAAAGGCAGAGGAACAAAGGGTGGCTGGGTTTCAATGGTGGAACTTCTACGGAGATTGGGCTGTGTAGAAAGACGCATTAAGCTCCAAAAGGAAGACGAGCCACGGTCGAAGCCTGTTATGGCAAAGACATATGCAGAAGCGATTACAATGGCGAGCGGAAAGGAAATTTCAGTAGCAAGGGTAGAGGTGACCAAGGAGGAAATGGGCCGGAATTTATCTAAACTTGAGCATTGTATTGTTGGGTCTTGGAACCCTAATGATGTAAAGGGGGACAAGCTCAGAGGGTGGGGAACTCAGCTAGCGAGAATCTGGAGGCTTAAAGGAAACTTAGGGCTTGCAAAAATGGAGAAGGGCAAGGTCCTAATGGAGTTTGAGATCCAGGCAGAGGCAGAGCAAGCTGCAAAGAGTGGAAGTGTGTTGGTCGGGGGGCTATCCCTCCAGTTAGAGAAGTGGAGGCCGGAGACGGGATGCCGGAGGGAAGGGGATAGGAGTAGTGAAGCATGGGTGAGGGTAATAGGCCTACCCGTTTCTTTGTGGGAGCGGGGTATTCTGAGGAAGATTGGGGATGCGTGTGGGGGGTTTCTTGCGATGGACCATCAAACGGAAGAAATGGAAGAGCTACAGTGGGCACGTCTCCTGGTGAAGAGGAACGGTGAGGTTCGTCCCAACGAGGTGGAGGTTTGGGTTGAAGGTTCTTGTTTCTTGATAACCCTATGGTGGGAAATCAGGCCTATAATGAAAGCTCCGGCGAATGGAAGGAAAGGGAAGGCCGTCGTAATGGGAACGGAGGTAGGGGGTGATGAGCATGCACGCGCGAGGGAGCGCGTGACGGGAGGGATGGAGGGCCTGAGACTCAAGGACGCCCTGCTGACTGTTGATGGGACGTGGAATCAGTGCAGCAGGTCGGGCCAGTCTTCGAATCCCTCTCAGAGTGAAGATGGGCCTCCAAATGAGCCCATTACTCTGGGTGGGCTGAATCTGATGGGCCAAGCAAGGTCTACTGGGTGGTCTAAGGACCCGCCCCCTGGTTTACAGTCGTCTGGGCTTGCTAAATCCGGGCCTGGGAAGCCCATGGAAACCCCTAGCCTGCCTCAAGGGGTTGGGCTGGCTTCTCAAAGCCCACCCTCTTCATTTAAAGCCCAGGTGGAGAAGGGCCTCTCTGTTGCGGAGTGCAATCCAAGTTCGTCAAGGGGCCCAGACGCAGCCATATCCTCCTTCTGGGTGAAGGATGGTCAGTGGGGGATCCAAAGAAACGAGAACCAGTGGGGGGGGATCTCCAGGACCGACTGCGCATTGCTGGAAGAAGACGCAAGGTACGGTCATGTCCTTTCCTCCTCTGGACTGGTGGCTTTTGAACCTTCTTCCTACTCCCTTTCTTCTTTTGGTCGGGCTTCTGTGGAGAAGTCTTTCGACCGTTCTGGGGATTTTGACGATTCAAACGAGGGGGACACTCGGTGCATTGGAACTGAGACTTCAGAGCAGATCGAAGGGGAGCGGTGGGATTTGGTAGAGATCAGGGATGATTGTAGGGAGGATAACAGTAAGGCGCTGTGCCTAGCCCGGCCATTATGCCAAGAAGAGAGTGGATGGGTGGAGGCGAGATGGGAGGAAAGTGACTTGGCCAGGTTCAGTCAATTCCTGGGGTTCTCGACGGAGGGCATAGAGAAAGAGATCTTGGAGTTTATGGGTAAAATTAGGAAGAGGAGAGAAAGAATCCATAACAAAGCCATGTTGGAGAAATCGAAATTTGAAAGAGAGTTGAGAAGACTTGAATGTTCAGTCAACTACGAGGGAGGAAGGAAGAAAAAGTGTACTGTGCAAGGAAGAGGGTGTCAAATTATGGAAGTCCAATGAAAATAAGGATCTTGAGTTGGAACGTGCGCGGGGTTAATGATAGCTCCAAGAGGAAAATAATTAAAGCTATAATTAGAAAACAGAAAGTGGATTTGTTTTGCATCCAGGAAACGAAAATTCAGTCCATGAATGAGGGTATGGTGAGGAGCTTGGGCTCTGGGAGGTTTATTGGTTGGGGTGCCTTGGACGCTCAGGGAACTGCAGGAGGGATCCTGATATGCTGGGACAAAAGAACCCTGGAAATCATTGAGATAGAGAGGGGTCAGTTTTCAATCTCGTGCAGACTTAGGAATGTAGAAGATGGGAAGGTTTGGATTTTTACAGGGGTGTACGGTCCATTCACCAAAGAAGATAGGGAGACCCTTTGGGGGGAGCTTGGGGCTATCAGGGGAATCTGGGATGATCCCTGGTGCGTAGGAGGAGACTTCAATGTCACTCTATCCCTTGAAGAGAGGAGCAATCAGGGGAGGCTGACTGGTGCCATGAGAAGATTTGCTCAGGTGGTGGATGATTTAGAGCTTCTGGATACTCCCTTGCAAGGGGGGGTGGCTTCGTGGAGTGGGGGGAGGAATAACCAAGCTTGGGCTAGACTGGACCGATTTCTAGTGTCTCAAGATTGGCTTGACTGCTTCAGTGGGGTTAGTCAGTGTAGGCTGCCAAGACCCACCTCTGACCATTTTCCCATTCTTCTGAATGGTGGAGGGGTCAGGAAGGGCCCTTCCCCCTTCAGGTTTGCGAATATGTGGCTCAAAGTTGATGGGTTTAAGGAGCTTCTTCGGGGTTGGTGGCAGGAGGCGGGGGGGAGGGGAAGGGCTAGTTTCAGATTGGCCACAAAACTGAAGTCTCTGAAGGAGAAGATCAAAGTCTGGAACAGGGATGTGTTCGGGAGGGTTGAAGTCAACAAAAATCTAGCTTTGCAACAAGTAGAATTTTGGGATAGGGTGGAGAGGGATAGGATTCTAACTGAAAGAGAGACAGAGATGAAAACAGAGGCTAAGGATGTCTTTAAAAAATGGGTGATTTTGGAAGAAACGCATTGGCGACAACTATCTAGGGAATTGTGGCTGAGGGAAGGCGATAAGAACACGGGATTCTTCCATAGGATGGCTAATGCTCATAGAAGAAATAACTCCATGGAAAAAATTAGAATCAATGGGAGATGGCTGGAGGAGGAGAGGGAGGTAAGAGAGGGGGTGGTGCATGCTTTCCAGCAGTTGCTGACAGAGGAGCAATCTTGGAGAGCTGACATTGAAGGGCTGCAGCTGCAAAGTCTAAGCCATGCTGAAGCTGAAGGTCTGGAACAGCCTTTCACTGAGGCTGAAATTCATGCGGCTTTGATGGGGATGAATGGTGATAAGGCACCAGGCCCGGATGGGTTCACAGTGGCATTTTGGCAATCCTGTTGGGAGTTTGTGAAAGAGGAAATTGTGGAGTTCTTCCAGGAATTTTTTGAGGAAAAATCGTTTGCCAAGTGCCTTAATTCTACTTTCCTAGTCCTCATTCCTAAGAAAGGGGGGGTGGAGGACTTGGGAGATTTTAGACCCATAAGTTTGATTGGGGGATTGTACAAACTTTTGGCCAAAGTGCTAGCCAATAGAATTAAGGGGGTGTTAGACAAGGTGGTGTCGCCGGATCAAAATGCTTTTGTGAGGGGTAGACAGATATTAGATGCATCACTCATAGCCAATGAGGTGATTGACTATTGGCTTAAACGAAAAGAGAAAGGGCTGATTTGTAAGCTGGATGTTGAAAAAGCCTATGATAGTATGAATTGGAGTTTCCTCATGAAGGTCATGCGAAAGATGGGCTTCGGGGATCGTTGGATGAAATGGATTTGGTGGTGCATTTCATCGGCAAGATTCTCTATTCTGGTGAACGGGGTTCCAGCTGGTTACTTCCCCAATTCTAGGGGGCTACGCCAAGGAGATCCACTTTCCCCCTATCTCTTTGTGTTGGGAATGGAAGTTCTAAGCGCTATGTTAAGAAGGGCCGTAGATGGGGGTTTCATTTCAGGTTGTAACATTCAAGGGAGGGGGGAATGGAGACAAATGTATCCCACCTATTATTTGCTGATGACACGATCATTTTTTGTGAAGCAAGACGAAATCACATGACCCACCTAAGCTGGATTCTGATGTGGTTTGAGGCAGCCTCTGGTCTTAGAATAAACCTTGCTAAAAGTGAAGTAATTCCGGTTGGGGAGGTGGAAGATATTGAGATGTTGGCGGTGGAGTTAGGGTGCAAAGTGGGGACCCTTCCTTCAGTCTATTTGGGGCTACCTTTGGGAGCCAAGCACAAGGCCAGGGCTATGTGGGATGGGGTTGAAGCAAGAATGAGAAGAAGGCTTGCCTTGTGGAAAAGACAATATTTGTCAAAGGGTGGGAGGATTACCCTTATCAAAAGCACTTTGGCTAGCATGCCTATTTACCAATTGTCTCTTTTTCGCATGCCTAAGCTAGTTGTAAAGAGACTTGAAAAAATCCAGAGGGATTTTCTTTGGGGAGGGGGAAGTGCGGAAAGAAAACTCCATCTAATCAATTGGGAGGTGGTATGCACCCAAAAGGAGAGTGGGGGTCTTGGCATTCGGAGAATTGATTTATTGAACAAGGCCTTGTTGGGGAAATGGATTTGGCGGTTCGCTTTTGAGGAAGATAGCTTCTGGAGGAAGGTGATTGGGGTGAAGTATCGCCAGTTGGGGTTTGGGTGGAGAACTAAGGAGGCCCGCGGAACGTTTGGGGTGGGGGTTTGGAGGGACATTATGAAGGAGTCGCCTTGGTGTTGGGAGAATATAGAATTCAAAGTGGGCAAGGGGACCAAGGTAAGTTTCTGGACTGATCTGTGGTGCGGAAATGAGGCGTTGTCCCAAGCTTTTCCCCAGTTGTTTGCTTTGGCGATTCACAGGGATGCATCGGTAAATGAGATGTGGGATTCGAGCCTTGGTCAAGGAGGTTGGAATATAAGATTATCTAGAAACATCAATGACTGGGAGTTGGACGCCTTGGGTGAGCTGTTGCATATGTTGAGGGACTTGAGGATCTCTAGTGAAGAGGACGCAGTGATATGGAAAGGAGCGGAACACGGTCGCTTTCGGATTAGAGATGCTTACAAGTTGTTGATAGGGACTAATGTCATTACTTTCCCGAAAAAGAGCATTTGGGTGGACAAGGTTCCAACCAAAGTTGCTTTCTTTGCCTGGGAGGCTTCTTGGGAGAAGGTTCTAACTTTGGATAATCTTCAAAGACGGGGTTGGCAGCTTCCAAACCGGTGTTTTTTGTGTGGTTGCGAAGAGGAATCTGTAAATCACATTCTTTTACACTGTACAGTTGTAAAGGCGCTCTGGGAGATTGTCTTGGCCTTGTTTGGGGCTAATTGGGTGTTCCCAGAGAAAGTCAAAGAGTTGTTAGAAAGTTGGAGGGGCCCTTTCGTGGGGAGAAAGAGGAAAAAGATCTGGTCTTCCATTCCTTTGTGTATTTTTTGGACGGTCTGGAAGGAGAGAAATAGATTAGCCTTTAGGGGGGGATCTCTAGCTATTCAGAAGCTAAAAAATTCGTTTGTTTGTAATTTGTGGAGTTGGGCTAGGGTGTATATGGGAGAGGAGTCCTCTTCGCTCTTAGGTTTTTTGGAATGGCTTGCCACTCCCTAAGGGATGGTGAGCGTTACTTTTGTTTTTGTGTAGGCTACTTTGTATACTCCCTGTATGCTTTGTGGCTTTTTGCCTAATTTTATATACATGCGCTCATTTATCTAAAAAAAATCTTCATTAGGCAAGTAGTCCGAGGAAGAATTCAGAAAAACTAAGTTCAGTGATACTCAAGAATTTTGTCTAAAATTGTCATCCTAGTTAAACACTCAAAATCTTCCCCTTTGGCAATTATGAGACAAAACCCTTTACAACGCGAATAAATGCAAGCAAGAAAGCCCCACCCACACTCATATACAAGGTCACTCACTTACCCGCTTGATAACAACCAAGGTACTATAAAACTTACAATTAAAACTCACAAACAATTGGTAGTACCAGATGAAGCTATTGAATATACATAATATATCAACAAGTATCTCAGATCAACATGTATATCCAAATCCAAAATAAAAGAAGTGTCTCATATTAGCATGTCTAGCCAAGAAAAGATATGGCAATGATATCAACAAAATCCAAATTCCATGCTTTAACAAAATCAAAAACCACAATCTCAACTGAAAATTTTCTAGGAAGTATGATATGGCGTTGGGAGACCTCTTGAATTTGTATAAAAACACATATCCACCCCCCGCCCCCTTCCCCCCTCCTTAGGTGTAGTTCATTATTGAGATTCACCCTCAATTGTCATATCATGTTCTCCTCTCTTGGACATGATCCTGGATTGCTGGGCCCTTCATCTGACATCTTATAGAAGCAATGGAGGAATCTCCAAGGGTGTCTTTCTCTAGTATATTTTTTCTTTAAGAAAAGGCGTTAGTTTGTTATTGTCGTCATCTAAAAGTTCACATCTATTTGCAAAATTTGAAGCAAATCTTGAAAGTTCTAGAGTTCTGATTTTGTTTCTATAGTCACAAGCTATTGTCCACGGTTCTTGGGTTGTTCAAATTCTTTCAATGCTCGTAAGTCTTGGGAAAATTTGCATTTTAGTTGGAATGGTAAGATATATTGAGAAAGGTAGGAAGGGCTGTTCCCCTTTTCCTTTGTCTTGTTTTATCTAGAAACAGATGATTACAAGAGAACTTATAAGGATCTGCAATCTGCAAATTCCCAATTTCAGGGAGACTTTGCTACTCTCGATGCAGACCTGGACTGAGACACTATGGCAGTAGGAAGAAATGGATTCCGTTGGCAGATCAGGGTGCAGTTGGGGTTAGTGACTTTCACATCTTTCTCTTTTCTTTCTCGTATCTCATTTTGTGTTGTTGCAGTTGTTACAATCTGGAGTATACTCTGTATGCAGCAGGGGCTTTGGTTCCTCTCAATGTTTTGTTCCTTTATCCATAAACAAGAAAAAATTCCAATTCTGAGTTGTGTGATCTTTGCAAGTATCTGAATGCATACATAGATTGAGTTTTTATATCATCCAACTTATTTCCGGAAATTAGTTCTTCCATAGGCATAAAACATGGCCTATTCTTACTATACATTAGATATGCCTAGTTGTTCTATATGTCCCTTTTTCTTTTTGGGAAATAATTTGTTGTTTACTACAAATGAAAATCTGTACAAAAAGTTGCATTCTATCCTTTCAAATCCCCTTCACAGAAAATGCCAGATTGTAGGTGTTGAAGGTTATATAGACTTTTGGGTAAAGTGCTCATCTCACCTCTTGAGTAAATTTTTATATGCAGATTGGTTGGTTGATCCAGCTGCATGATTTGATGAAATCCAGAAGCAATGGAGATCTTGATGATGGTTTTGGATATAGTGCCCCATGAAAAGGGCACACCAAAGTATACACGGTATATACAAAAGGCACCCCAAACAAACGAAAGAGAAAGGAGAATGCCTAAAACAAGCTCAACCAGTCAACAAAACCTATCATTGTCATCGAATGATCGTCTTTGTACACCATAATCCATTCAGAAAAAAATACACATGATAGATGGCTTAATGGCTTGGTCTGTCTGTTCGACATCTTCAAATGCCGGCCTATATTTTTCTATTTGTAAAATCCAAAATAAGTACAAAGTAGCAATCATCCAAGTTTTTTCTTTGTTTCTTCTCCCTTGCAATGAAGAGTGAGTTGGATTTGATTGTCCTTTTTGTTCAATTATGGATAAGGTGTTGTGTGGAAGAGCTTTTAAGAAAGGTTCATTACTATAAACAATTTATTTTTCCTTTTTTTCAAGATGTTGTGCATGAATCATTTTTGGTTGAAGGAATCAAAGTGAGGAGAGTGTATGGATGTAAATGGATGATAGTGCTTTGAATGAAATGTATGGTTATGTATGCAAAAAGACAAACTCAAATGTAAAGATCATTAATGGATTTATATTCCAAATAAATAAATAAATAAATAATAAAATAGAGGAAAGAGCTACCTGAATTATTATGTTAGTGGGTGGCAGCTCTCATGCCACTGCCCTTATATTCTCCACTTGTTTTTCTATTATAATTCAAATAATAAACAATTTTAATTTTATTTTCTAATTTTTTTTTATTTTAATTTGAATGAATTGAAACTCTTCATCAAGTTTGGTTGTTGAATTTATTGGTGCAATCAAATTTATTATTTTTATCCTTTTGGAGTTTAAAATTATAGATAAAGAGTGAGTTTGGTAGTGATTTTAAAAAATGTTTTTAATCTTTTTAATATTTGAATGATATCTAAAATCACCGTGAAGTGGACTTTTAGTCATTTGATTTTATTTATATATTTTTATATTTAGATAAACTTTTTCATCTAACTAATGAATCTAGCTTGATGGACTCAAGTAATCAAGTTGTTCCTATCCAATATTTTTAATGGAAGTTGGCCAACAAGTCAATTACATAGGTTCTTATAATATTAGAATATTAGGATAAATTAGACAAAGAAGCATATCTCCAATAATTCTATGTGTGTGCTATTTAGTAAAAGGGCTAGAGGAATGGCTTTTCTAATGTTGATTTTCTCCCAAATGCATAACATTGTTAAATATTTTTAAATAAAAAATAATATAAAAATAATAATTTCATAATTTATATTATTGTTTATTTTATTATTTTTAGAGTATTTTTTATGATTTTTTTTAAAAAAATATTTTCATGAATTTTGATTAATTTTTTTCCACTGATTTTTTTTTTTCAAATTTACATGTAATATTTGACGAAGTTTCTATAAAGTTCAATTATCAATATTCAATTAATTTCATCTTGTTTTTATCCGGTTGACACACTTTTTTTTAGAATAGCTACAAAAAAAATTTTCTAAACAATTTAGAGTCAGTTTGATAGTAATTTTAGGAAAAAAATTTTAAGCAAAAATTAGGTATTGGGCAAAATTTAGAAAACATTTTAAATTTTTGAAAAATTAGTATTTTCTAGATGTACACTTAATAGATGATTCTCCTAGAAATATTTTTGAAGAAAACACTTTCACTAAAAACACTATCGAACACACTTTTAAATAACAAAAAGATCAAGGGATAATGACTTTTCATATAAAAACTTTTATCAAGAGATCCAAATTGTTGCTTATGTAAGTCGCAAATAAATTGATACTATATACTAAAGTCAAGCCGGTGACATTAATGTGATTTATAATAGGAGATGTCCCATCTAATAGGATTTATTTCAATTTTTTTATTTTACAAAAAAATCATTTATCAAGATTGCATTTGGATGTGATATTTCTAAACTATTAAAATATTAAAAATTTATATATTATTTAAAGGTGAGTTGGCACATGGGAATAAAAATGAAAATATCAATAGAAATGAAGAGAATATCATATAAAAGAAATGGTATTAGCATTTGATTGGTTTGAATGTTGGACCAACCTCCCTTCACATCACATACCATATTTTTAATATTCATTATAGTATTTTTTTATTCTCATATTTTGGAATTTAATTTCTAAATTTATGTTTTTTGTTTTTCAAGGAGACTTTTCACCAATGTTTTTTTAATGTTTTAATAGATGAAGATAATTAATTATAAAATCTTAGAATCATTGAAGAATCTTATGAAGAATGTGGGTTAAAAATAAGTTTTTAGATTATTTTCCTTAAAATAATTAATTTTCTTCAACTTGATCAATAAGACAATTAGTAGATTGTTTGTTCCATTATGATAAGACATGTCACCTACTAATTCCTAATCACTCAATCAATATATCAAATCCAACTATTTAATTATTATTAAATTTTTTAAGTTAATAAATAGTAAAATTCCATTTGACAAAAGACTTTAAATAATTGGTAGAACTTCTCATTTTTCACATTTGTCAACCACCAAAGATAAGTGAAGTGACATGTAACTTATAGGCATTTGATTACTTTCCTCAACCTTTTAACTGAATGAAAGTTCCATTATTTCAAGCATTAATCCAAACCTTCAATCTTTATGATTGGATTCTTTAACTTCAATGACATTATAATATTCCCTTCAAATTTTCTACTAACTTGAATTCAATAACTCAAGAAAAAATAAGTAAAATGAAGATTTTGATTCTCTTAATCCTAATACAAGTATATTTAATACATGAAGAACACGGATGGATTTTCATGGTATAGTAAAAGATTTGCAAGTTTGGATTCAATGAATTTAAATAAAGAGTTTTGAATGAAAGAAAACAGATGAAAAACTAATTAATGTAAATGTTCTCTTATCAATAAATACAAAGAAGTTTTTCAATTTACAAAAAATCAGCTCAAACATTTGAAACAACACAAAAAGACTTGGACTAGTTGAGCTCCAATTCAACAATTGGCTAATTGTTAGTATAACTAATGCTTTGTAGGTGATTGTTGGTGTTTTTAATACTCAATTGGACCTCAATCAATCCTTGATAGACTAGACACCAACTATTAGAAGAAAGAAAAAATTTAGAGAAACTTGATTGATTCGAGGGACACGCAGTCAATTGCACCAAAATTTGCCAAAAATGCTTCTCTTCGGGGTTTTAATCTTCAAGTAATTTAAGTATTTCATTTAAAAACCTTTATAAGTTGTTTTTAAAATAATTGAAACTAAAGTTTTGAAAATAAAATGCATATCCATCCACTTTAACAATAAAAATGTCACTTTTAAACCTAGGTGAATATGAATGAAAAATCGTTTTGGAGTATAGGAAAATATTTTGATCTAAGTACACCGATGAAACTCATCTTACAAAGATTTCTAAACAATTTAAATGTTCAAGGATGCATATCTTTTTTTTATGACTTTTGAACCACTTGCAAAAATACTTGGGCTTTCTATGAAATTTATTAATAAAATATGAAATTATCATTTGATTTAAATATATTAATATACTTAATCTTATTTTATAATAATCAAAGCGAGATATGGATAACACTTAGGTTAACTGTCTTTTCAAAAAATAACTTTTAATTGATATTATAAAAAGTACGATAGATTCTTAAATAGTTTCAAAGATGTCATATTTTAATAAATATCTTTTAAAATTATTATATATATTTTTTTTCAAATGATAAAATTCATTTTTGTGAATTTTAAGACATATAATGGTAGTATGCTAATCTATTCTTCCTCTTATCACAAAAATTCAATTCTTGTTTTCAAAATAGAAGACAAAAATACCCATGTGAGCTTTAGCGCATAAAGTGGTCACATACTCGTCATCTTCTCACAAAAATTCAATTTTCACTTCCAAATTATAGAGCGAAGATACCCATAAAAGCTTTTAGGCATATAGTGGTCCTACTTCCATTCATTCATCCTCTTAGCACAAAAATTCAATTTCCACTTTAAATTAGGGAACAAAAATTCTCATGTGAGCTTTAGGAAATAAGTGGTCCATTTTCATTTACTCAACATGCTCTTCATAAGTTAGAAAACAAAAATTATCACAAAAATTTATCTATCTATCTATCTATCTATCTATATATATATATATATTTGTCTTTTCCCTTTTGAGCTTGAGGGCAGTATTAGGGTTCCTATATTCATTTGACCCTCTTGTCATAATGCATCACTTTCAAGTTAGAAAAAAAAATGGGGCAGGCAAAATACCCATTTGACCTTTAGGGCATGGAGGGTCCTATTTTTCATTAAATACTCTATTGTTATAATCCTAACTTAGAAAAACACAAATTCCCATGTGAGCTTTTGGAGAGGTGGGAGGATCTATCTATCTACCTATCTATATATATATATATATATATATATATATATCACTTTCAAGTTAGAAAAAAAATGGGGCAGGTAAAATACCCATTTGACCTTTAGGGCATGTTATAATCCTAGCTTAGAAAAACACAAATTCCCATATGAGCTTTTGGAGAGGTGGGAGGAGATTATATTTTCCTTTAATTATCTCTTTATTACCGCTTCAAATTAGAGAATAACAATATTCTTTAGGCCCTTAAAGTACAAGGGAAGCCTACTTTTTATTTATTCACCACCTTATTATAAAAATTGAGACGTAGATAAAAAAAATTAAATTAAATAAAAGGAAAAATGCTCATTTAACTTTTAAGCCATATTAGTATGGATGATAACGACACAAGTTTGGGAAGAGTTGCTCTCATCCCAATTCTGTTTCGTTTATTCAAAATAATTTTATCCTTATTTCATTTAAAAAATTAAATGGAGCGGGACGAGTATGGGACAAAGCAATACTCAAACCCGTCCTAAATCCATCCCAGGCTTTAAAAAAAAAAATCAAACATACTCCTAACCCATTTATTTAAATTTCAAACTTATTCCATTAAGGAAGGGGCCAAAACGGGTACCCAAAAAAATTCAATTGTCATCCCTACATAATAAGGGTTTAGATTTACTAGGGAGAGAATTAAAATATGCCATGTGACCATTAAGATACAATTCATTTACTCACCTTCTCATCACAAAAAATTGAATTATAAATTCAATAAAAAAAAATGTCCCCATCTACCTTTATAATAAAGTTCCCATATCATTTTGAGGGATTTTTTTTTCTTTTTCACATTTATTCAACCCTTTATCACAAAAGTCCAATTATCATATCAAGTTGGAGAGGGAAACATGCCCTTGTGAATTATAGGTCATATGGGACTTTTGTAAATTTGTACCCCCTTTCTCACAAATTAATTTATAAGTTAAGGAAGCAAAATATCCATGTGACCTTTAGGGCATAATGGACCTCAATTTTCATTCATTTAAGTTTTTATTACAAAAATACAACTATTATCTCAAGTTAGTGTTTAATAATTTCAATTATTTGAATTTTGTAAAAGTATATTCGATTAGAAAGTGTTGCTTCAATGGTGTTGCCCTTTGTTTGTTACTATTTTAGCAATTTTATAGGTAAAATCACCAATTTCAAAAAAAAAAAAAAATTAGCATTCTAATAAGGGGGAATCATGTAAAGAAGCATTATTTAGAAAGTATGGATGAATTGAAAACCCAAAGAAGTGAGTTTCTGGAAAATATATTTTGAGGAAAATAATCGATAAATCATGCACTAGAATAGTTAATTTGTGAGGTTCAATTATATGTCTGTCAACTTGTCTTATATTGATGATAACCCATCTTTATAGTTGGAGGGTAGTCTTGGAAGCGTGCATAAAGGTTAGAGGGTAGTCGACGTCCAATCATATGCACCTACTTTGCCTTGTATGGGTGACAACCCACTTTTATAGTTGAAGGGTATTCTTGGAAGCATGCATAAAAGTTAGAGGGTAGTGCATGCACAAATTAACCATTCTAATGCATGATTAAAGGATTATTATTCTCAAACTGTACTTTCCATGATACATGCCTTTTAGGTTCTCAATATATTCATACTCTTTAAATGGCGCGCATTTACATGATTCCCTCCTTTTTAATAATTTATAGTGGAAATGCTTCAAGTTTCACAAAGTTATGTAAGAGAAACCTACATGGCTGACTTTTAAGCATGACTTTAGTATGAGGATTCTTAAACATTTTTTCCTCAAAATCATTTTTTTAAAAAATAAAATAAAATTTTATGTAAAATTATTAAAATAACATCTTATTCTATCAAGGAAACTGATAATTTTAAACAAGTGCCAACTCAAGTCTAGCTGTTACCATGAACATTACCAGATTTTGTGTCTTCCATGATTATAAATTACCAAATTTTGTGTCTTCCATGATTATAGGATCAGTTTCCTATCTTTGTAAATATTGCTTTTAATTGTGATTGTAAATTTACTTTTCTGTTACATATTTTTGAATGCCTAAAATTAGGCCACTCGGGTTGTATAAAGATATAGAACATGAATAGAAAGTAGTGTGAATTCTCTTTTATGGTATCAGAGTAGAGCCAAACCTCTAACGAGTATATTTCCTTTCTTGCTTCCTGCGACATGGTTGCTATCTCTTTCTACCACTGATTCATCTATCATCACCATCAATGCCGCCACCACCATCAACGAAAAACTCACCCTCTCTACCTTCCCTCAGTAGAGAGCTCAATTTGAAGCCTTGCTCATTGGCTATGATCTCATCGACTTTGTCACGGGTGTAAAAAAATGCCCTGCCATTGATGCAACAAATTCCGCTGCCTCCAAAGCCGCGAACTCCCACTGGGTTCACCAAGATAAACTTATCCTCCACGCCATCCTTGCTTCCACCTCCATCACTATTAGCCCTCTTCTTGCTGCCTACAAAACATCCCATGAGGCTTGGACAACACTTAACCGTTTATACGCAGGAAAATCACGAATGCGTGCGATGCAGCTCAAGGAAGATTTGACTTTGAGCACTCGTGGAACTCACATTGTCACCGAGTTCCTTCACAAAATCAAAGTGATTGCCGATGAACTCATAATCATTGATCATCTGGTTTCGGATGATGATTTAACCCTCTACATTCTCAATGGATTGGGTCCTGAATTTAGAGAAATTGTGGCACCCATTCGTGCTCATGAGACCTCTTTAAAATTTGAGGAAATTTATGATCTTCTTGTAGATCATGAGAGTTACCTCCGACAGCTGGAAAATCAATCGGTAGCAACATTTGTTCCCACCGCTCATTACTTTCATCGACAAGGAGGTGCTTCTGGACAACATAAACCGAGCCCTAAGTCTTCCTCCAACAAGACTCGCAGCAACAATGGGCATCACAAAAATAGGCCCTCCAATTCGAGCCACAGGAAATTTAAACCGAAATGCCAATGGTGTGATCAAATGGGCTGTAAGGCCAAAAATTGCCCAAAAATGTCTTCCACTGACTTCACTGCAAATTGTGCAGCATCCTCCCAAGAAAAAAATCACAAGTGGCTAGTTGACTCGGCGACATCTCACAATATGACAACCGACCTCTCTAATATGTCGATTAATTCTGAATATGATGGTACTGATGAGGTGGTAATTGGTGATGGATCAGGTTTGCCTGTGTCTCATATTGGTTCATTATCTCTTGCATCGTCTAATCGTGTCTTTCATTTACGTGATACCCTTTGTGTTCCCACAATTCAAAAAAATCTTATTTTCGTTCACCACTTTACCAAGGATAATAATGTTTACCTTGAATTTCATCCTACTTATTTTTTGGTGAAGGATCATATCACGAGGGCGATACTACTCAAAGGCAAATGTGAAGATGGAGTGTACCCGTTTCCGGAGCATCTACCACCAAACTCCAAAAATGTTGTTGCCTATGTTCATGAACGTACTACACCCGATGGATGGCACAAACGACTTGGTCATCCATCGTCAAAATTGGTCAACCATTTAATTCATGTTTTTTCTTTACCCACCAATAAAAATGGCCATTTATCTCTTTGTAGTTCATGTTCTCAAAATAAAGCTCATCGCCAAACTTTTAATACTCATGGTCTTATTAGCACTACTCCCATGGAATTGATTTACACGGATGTTTGGGGTCCATCTCATGATATTGGTATTGATGGTTCAAAATATTATGTTATTTTTGTTGACCACTATACCAAGTACATTTGGCTCTATCCTATGACTCATAAATCAAATGTTCAAATAATTTTTCTGCAATTCCGAAATCTTGTGGAAAATAAGTTTAACACAAAAATAAAAAGTCTATACTCCGATAATGGTGGGGAATATATTGGCCTTAAATCCTATCTTTCCGTTCATGGGATTAGTCATTACATAACCGCTCCACACACTCCGCAACAAAATGGTATGTCTGAAAGACGACATCGCCATCTAGTCGAGACTGGTCTCACCTTACTCACAAATGCTCACATGTCTCTCTCATATTGGCCATATTTGTTTCAAACTGCTGCTTATCTTATAAATCGAATGCCCACCTCGACTTTGAACAATCAATCTCCGTTTGAAAAATTGTTCAAACAAATGACAAATTATCTCAAGCTCAAACAATTTGGCTGCTTATGTTATCCATTAACTAGGCCTTATAATAGACACAAACTTGAGCCCAAGGCCCAACCATGCACATTCGTGGGTTACAACCTCTCCCAAAACACATATCTATGTTTTGAGCCCACTACCCAAAAGTTTTTCACTTCTCAGCATGTCATATTTCACGAAGGGACTTTTCCTTTTTCAAACCCTAAAAATCTCGACTCTCCTTCATCTGCTGCCAAAAACCCGTCTGTCACGATCTCGTTGTCGTAACTCCTCTTAGTTCCACGCAGCACTACTGAATCTCTGGACGTGGGTACTGAAGTCTCGCCATCGCTTGAGAATGGTCATCCCCTGCACTGACTCCTCTCCAGGTAAGTACTCTTTCTTCTTCTTCCTTGATTTCGAGCCCACTCCCTTCAGTAGAAGTGCATGACCTTGTTGTCTTTAATAATGAAGTGCGCACCCACCGAACTACCCGATCCATGAATGATATCTATAAGCCAAAAAAATTGTTTCTTGTCACTAAACATCCTCTTCCATCCTCCTTGGAACCCACTAGTGTTACTGAAGCACTCACTGATTCCCGATGGCGTGACGCCATGTCTTCTAAATTGATTGCGTTAATGCGTCACAATACATGGCAACTCGTACCACCTCCGAATGATTGTAATATTGTTGGTTGTAAGTGGGTGTTTCGGATTAAGAGACATGCTGATGGATCTATTGATCGATTCAAGGCCAAACTTGTGGCCAAAGGATTCAATAAGAGACCAGGACTGGATTACAAAGAAACATTCAGTCATGTCGTCAAACCGGTCACAATACGCATTGTCTTAACTCTTGTTGTTATGCAAGGTTAGTCTCTAAGGCAATTAGACGTCAATAATTCAAATAATAAACAATTTTAATTTTATTTTCTAATTTTTTTTATTATGATTCGAATGAGTTGAAACTCCACTTAGATCAAGTCTGGTTGTTGAATTTATTGGTGCAATCAAATTTATTATTTTTATCTTTTTGGAGTTTAAAATTACAGTTAGAGAGTGTGTTTGGTAGTGATTTTAAAAAACATTTTTAATCTTTTTAATATTTGAATGATACCTAAAATCACTGTGAAATGGATTCTTAGTCATTTGATTTTGTTTATATATTTTTAATTATTTTATTTTTATATTTAGAGAAACTTTCTTATCTAATTAATGTAACTCTAGTTGTTCCTATCCAATATTTTTAATGGAAGTTGGCCAACAAGCCAATTACATAGATTCTTATAATATTAGAATATTAGGATAAATTAGACAAAGAAGCATATCTCCAATAATTCTTTGTGTGTGCTATTTAGTAAGAAGGCTAGAGGAATGGCTTTTCTAATGTTGATTTTGTCCCAAATGCATAACATTGTAAATATTTTTAAATAAAAAATAATATAAAAATAATAATTTCAGAATTTATATTATTGTTTATTTTATTATTTTTAGAATATTTTTTATAATTTTTTTTAAATATTTTCATGAATTTTGATTAATTTTTTTCCAGCGATTTTTTTTTTCAAATTTACATGTAATATTTGATGAAGTTTCTATAAAGTTCAATTATCAATATTCAATTAATTTCATCTTATTTTTATCCCATCGACACACTTTTTTCTTTAGAATAACTACAAAAAATTTTTTTAAATAACTTAGAGTCAGTTTGATAGTAATTTTAAGAAGTATTTCTAATTTAAAAAACGTTTTTAAGCAAAAATTAGGTATTGGGCAAAATTTAGAAAACATTTTAAAATTTTGAAAAATCAATATTTTCTAGATGTACACTTGATAGATGATTCTCCTAAAAATATTTTTGAAGAAAACATTTCCACTAAAAACATTTTTAAATAACAAAAAGATAGTTGTATAATGACTTTTCATATAAAAACTTTTATCAAGAGATCCAAATTATTGCTTATGTAAGTCGCTAATAAATTGATACTATATACTAAAGTAAAGCCATTGATATTAATGTGATTTATAATAGGAGATGTCCCATCTAATAGGATTTATTTCAATTTTTTTAATTAAACCTTTTTATTTTCCAAAAAAATTCATTTATCAAGATTGCATTTGGATGTAATATTTCTAAAGTATTAAAATATTAAAAATTTATATATTATTTAAAGGTGAGTTGGCACATGGGAATAAAAATAAAAATATCAATAGAAATGAAGAAAATATCATATAAAATAAATGGTATTAGCATTTGATTGGTTTGAATGTTGGACCAACCTCCCTTCACAACACATACCATATTTTTAATATTAATTGTAGTATTTTTTGTTCTCATATTTTGGAATTTAATTTCTAAATTTATGTTTTTTGTTTTTTAAGGAGACTTTTCACCAATTTTTTTTTAATGTTTTAATAGATGAAGATAATTAATTATAAAATCTTAGAATCATTGAAGAATCTTATGAAGAATGTGGGTCAAAGATAAGTTTTTAGATTATTTTCCTTAAAATAATTAATTTTCTTCAACTTGATCAATAAGACAATTAGTAGATTTTTTGTTTCATTATGATAAGACATTTCACCTACTAATTCCTAATCACTCAATCAATATATCAAATCCAACTATTTAATTATTATTAAAAATTTTAAGTTAATAAATAGTAAAATTCCATTTGACAAAAAACTTTAAATAATTGGTAGAACTTCTCATTTTTCACATTTGTCAACCACCAAAGATAAGTGAAGTGACATGTAACTTATAGGCATACGATTACTCTCCTCAACCTTTTAACTGAATGAAAGTTCCATTATTTCAGGCATCAATCCAAACCTTCAATCTTTATGATTGGATTCTTTAACTTCAATGACATTATAATCCTTTCAAATTTTCTACTAACTTGAATTCTATAACTCAAGAAAAAATAAGTAAAATGAGGATTTTGATTCTCTTAATCCTAATACAAGTATAGTTCAATACACGAAGAACACGGATGGATTTTCATGGTACAGTAAAAGATTTACAAGTTTGGATTCAATGAATTTAAATAAAGAGTTTTGAACGAAAGAAAACAGATGAAAAACTAATTAATGTAAATGTTCTCTTATCAATAAATGCAAAGAAGTTTTTCAATTTACAAAAAATCAACTCAAACATTTGAAACAACACAAAAAGACTTGGACTAGTTGAGCTCCAATTCAACAATTGGCTAATTGTTAATATAACTAATGCTTTGTAGGTGATTGTTGGTGTTTTTAATACTCAATTGGACCTCAATCAATCCTTGATCGACTAGACACCAACTATTAGAAGAAAGAAAAAATTTAGAGAAGCTTGATTGATTCGAGAGACACACAGTCAATTGCACCAAAATTTGCCAAAAATGTTTTTCTTCGAGGTTTTAATCTTCAAGTAATTTAAGTATTTCATTTAAAAACCTTTATAAGTTGTTTTTTAAATAATTGAAACTAAAGTTTTGAAAATAAAACACATATCCATCCACTTTAACAATAAAAATGTCACTTTTAAACCTAGGCGAATATGAATGAAAAATCGTTTTAGAGTATAGGAAAATATTTTGATCTAAGTGTTGGCAGATCGGAGTGTTGGCCGCGTCCATCAACTCCCCTTGTCTTCGTCGTGGGCGCTTGGGTGAATGCACTATAATGCTAGAGTATGCGCATTTCCTACAAGCAATTGCTTTTAGGAGAGTTGGTAGCATCTGAGGTCCTACAAGTGGTATCAGAGCCAAGGTCACGGGTTCGAACCCCAGGGGTGTCGCTGGGAGAGAGATTGTTGGCAGATCGGAAGGTTGGCCGCATCTATTAACGCCCCTTGTGTTCACCGTGGGCGCTTCGGTGAATGCACTATAAGACTAGGGTATGCGCATTTCCTACAAGCAATTGCTTTTAGGAGAGTTGGTAGCGCCTGAGGTCCTACACTAAGTACACCGATGAAACTCATCTTACAAAGATTTCTAAACAATTTAAATCTTCAAGGATGCATATTGTTTTTATGACTTTTGAACCACTGGTGAAAATACTTGGGCTTTCTTTGAAATTTATTAATAAAATATGAAATTGTCATTTGATTTAAATATATTAATATACTTAATCTTATTTTATAACAATCAAAACGTGATTAGGAGAACACTTAGGTTAATAGTCTTTTCAAAAAATAACTTTTAATTGATGTTATAAAAAGTACGATAAATTCTTAAATAATTTTAAAGATGTCATATTTTAATAAATATTTTTTAAATTATTATATATATATTTTTCAAATGATAAAATTCCCTTCTTGTGAATGTTAAGACATATAATGGTAGTATTTTAACTTATTCTTCCTCTTATCACAAAAATTCAATTCTTGTTTTCAAATTAGAAAACAAAAATACCCATGTGAGCTTTTCGACATAGAGTGATCACAAATTCGTTCTTTTCTCACAAAAATTCAATTTTCACTTTCAAATTATAGAGCAAAGATACCCATAAAAGCTTTTAGGCATATAGTGGTCCTACTTCCATTTATTCATCCTCTTAGCACAAAAATTCAATTTCCACTTTAAATTAGGGAACAAAAATGCTCATGTGAGCTTTAGGAAATAAGTGGTCCATTTTCATTTACTCAACATGCTCTTCATAAGTTAGAAAACAAAAATACCCATGTGACCTTTAAGGTATATGAGATTCTCATTTGTTGATAGCATTATCACAAAAATTTATCTATAATTTTAAGTTGGAAAAGACAATGTATATATATATATATATATATCATTTTTGAGCTTGAGGGCAATATTATGGTTCCTGTATTCATTTGACCCTCTTGTCATAATGCATCGCTTTCAAGTTAGAAAAAAAGGGCAGGTAAAATACCCATTTGACCTTTAGGGCATGGAGGGTCCTATTTTTCATTAAATACTTTATTGTTATAATCCTAACTTAGAAAAACACAAATTCCCATGTGAGCTTTTGGAGAGGTGGGAGGAGATTATATTTTCCTTTAATTATCTCTTTCTTACCGCTTCAAATTAGAGAATAAAAATATTCTTTAGGCCCTTAGAGTACAAGTGAAGCTTACTTTTTATTTATTCACCACCTTATTATACAAATTGAAAGATAGGTTAAAAAAAATTAAATTGAATTAAATAAAAGGGAAAGTATCCCTCTAACCTTTAAGCCATAATAATAGGGATGATAACGAGACAAGTTTAGGATGAATTGATTCATCCCAACTCTATTCCGTTTATTCAAAATAATTTTATCTTAATTCTATTTAAAAATTTGAATGGAATGAAATGAGTATGAGACAAGGTAACACCCGAACATGCCCTAAATCCATCCTAGGTTTCAAAAAATAACCTCAAACTCAATCCTACTCCGTTTATTGAAATTTCAAACTTATTCCATTAGGAACAGGATAAGACGAATACCTAACAAACTTCGATTGTCACCCCTAAAAAAAATGAAGTTCCCGTCTATCTTTATAATAAAGTTCCCATATCATGTTTAGGGATTTTTTTTATTTTTCTTTTTCACATTTATTCAAGCCTTTATCACAGAAGTCCAACTATCACATCAAGTTGGAGAAGGAAACATGCCCTTACGAATTATGGGTCATATGGGGCTTTTGTAAATTTTTACCCCCTTTCTCACAAATTAATTTATAAGTTAAGGAAGCAAAATATCCATGTGACCTTGAGGCCATAATGGACCTCAATTTTCATTCATTTAAGTTTTTATTACAAAAATAAAACTATTATCTCATGTTAGTGTTTAATAATTTCAATTATTTGAATCTTTTTAAAAGTATCTTAGATTAGGATGTTGTTAACAAAATATAATTTTAATGTTGCTTCAATGGAGTTGCCCTTTGTTTGTTACTATTTTAGCAATTTCATAGGTAAAATCACCAATTTCAAAATAAATAAAAAATTAGCATTCTAATAAGGGGGAATCATGTAAAGATACACTATTTAGAAAGTATGGATGAATTGAAGTGGGTTTCTGGAAAATATATTTTGAGGAAAATAATCGATAAATAATGCACTAGAATAGTTAATTTGTGAGGTCCAATTATGTGTGTCTGTTAGCTTGTCTTATATGGATGGTAACCCACCTTTATAGCTGGAGGGTAGTCTTGGTAGCGTGCGTAAAGGTTAGAGGGTAGTCGATGTCCAATCATATGTGCCTACTTTGCCTTATATGGGTGACAACCCACTTTTATAGTTGAAGGGTAGTTTTGGAAGTGTGCATAAAAGTTAAGAGGGTAGTGCATGCACAAATTAACCATTCTAAAGCATGATTAAAGGATTATTATTCTCAAAATGTACTTTCCATGAAACATGCCTTTTTAGGTTCTCAATATATTCATACTCTTTAAATGGTGCACATTTACATAATTCCCTCATTTTTAATGATTTATAGTGGAAATGCTTCAAAGTTTCACAAAATTGAGTAAGAGAAACCTACGTGGCTGACTTTTAAGCATGGCTTTAGTGTGAGGATTCTTAAACATTTTTTCCTCAAAATCATTTTTTAAAAAAATAAAATAAAATTTTATGTAAAATTATTAAAATAACATCTTATTCAACATGCTAATACCCATCCATCTAAAATAGAAGAAAATAGATGACAAGAAAAATGAGAAAATATAAGATTAGAATTTTGAATGCATGAGTGATAAAAGTAGAATATTTTGGAAAAGATGAAAATACAAAGGTTTTAAAGAAAACGTTTAACAATTTTCTTTTAAGTTATGTTTGATTCCCAAAAAATACTATAAAAAATGTTAAGAAAAATGATTTTCTTATGTTTGGTTGTACTATGAAAAATATTAAAGAAAATCAAATACAATTAAAATTAATTAGAAACTTATACATTTTAAAATTATTTAATCTTTATGTTGATGGTTTAAAACAAATAAAACAGGTATTATGTAGCAAATAAAAATAATTTATTGAGTTTTAATCCATTTTTTTATTTTCTTTTATATTTTCTTTTTCTTATATTTTTCTTCAAATTTTCGATAAACCAAACATAACCTTAATATTCCCATAAGGGTTACCTACTAAACCTAAAAAGTCAATTTCTCTTTGATACAAGAATGCCTAAAAACTTGTTACACTCTATCTTGTCTAAAAATTATGAGACTTGAAGAGTTTATTAAGGAGTACGTTGATGATACATCATAGACGTAAAGCTAAATGTATGTGGATGACTTTTTAGATGATTTTTTAAGTCAATCCACGTGGCTTGACAACATTATAAACTTTCATTTATCTTCAACTATCAAGACATGTCACCTACAATTTTCCATCATACAACCACCCCTCCCTTATCATGAAAATAAATAAAATAAAAGGCCTTATCAAACTACAGATAAGCCATCCTGAAAAGCCAGGGCTGATGCCATGTCACCATGTGGTTATAGGAAAGTAAATAATCTGAAGCTCACAATGGACATGTCAACACACATATATTGATCTGTTTAGCAACCTTTATACAGACGTTTACAAACCTATCTAAGGAATTTGTACAACTAAGGAAATATCATGTACAACGGTTACAGATTTGCTTTACTAAAAATAAAACAATTACATCAATTTCAGGCCATGATACTCGACTTGATGATTGCTGCAAATCACTTCCAGATTTAAATCTTATTCTTGTCTTGTGTCACTTTCCTTAATACGCCCCCGCAAAATTGAGCTTCCATCGGCAAGACCAATTTTAGCTCTTAGACATTCTGTGCGTTCCCGAGACAGTGGCTTAGTTAGTAGATCAGCCAATTGATCTTGAGTATGAACATAACTCACTTTAAGTGCACCTTTCTGAACTTGATCACGCACAAAATGAAGATCAATTTGAATATGTTTCATTCTTGAATGTTGGATCGGATTGAAGCTAAGATGAGTTGCTCCAAGATTATCACATAGAAGAGAAGATGGCAGCTTTAATGAAAAACCCAATTCTTGAAGAAGGGCAAGTAACCACATTGTTTCTGCTGCACCATTGGCCAGCGCTCGATATTCTGCTTCTGTGGTGGAACGAGCAACAGCTCGTTGTTTTTTTGAACTCCATGAGATGGGATTGCAGCCCAGAAATGTAATGTAAGCTGATATGGATGTTCGATCATCAATGTTTCCAGCCCAATCTGCATCAGTGTAGGTTGTTAAGCATGGTGTTGCAGCTGACTTGAGGTGAAGACCGTGAAAGATTGTCTTCTTGAGATATCGAAGAAGTCTCTTAGTGGCAGTCCAATGAGTGACTGTTGGCTTGTGCATAAATTGAGAAAGCTTATTAACAGCAAAAGAAATGTCGGGCCGAGTAAGAGAAAGGTATTGTAAGCTGCCAATAACACGCCTATACTCTGTGTTGTTTACAGCATTCGTGCCATCTACCAAGTGAAGGGATTGAGTTGTTGACAGCGGGGTAGAGACATTTTTTGCACCAGCCATGTGTGTATTCTCCAAGATGTCACGAACATACTTATGTTAGGAGAGAAATACACCTGCAGTAGTTGGTATAACTTCCACTCCAAGGAAGTAATGAAGGGAACCCATATCTTTCAAGGAAAATTGGTCACCAAGTTTGGTAACAACATGAGCTACAAACTTCTTGTCATTACCTGTAATGACTAAATCATCAACATAAATAAGGAAATAGCAGACAATGGAATCATGGCGATAAACAAAAAGAGAGAAATCAGCTTTTGAATTTTGGAACCCGAGTACTAGAAGAGCAGTTTTTAATGCTGAATACCAGGCCCTTGGGACTTGTTTGAGACCATAAATTGCTTTCCTGAGCCGGCACACATAATCAGGTTGAGACAAGTCTTTGAAACCCGGAGGTTGCATCATGTACACAGTTTCAGTCAGATTTCCATGTAAAAAAACATTGTTTACATCCATTTGTTTCAAAGGCCACCCATTCATGATTGCAATGCTCAACATTGTCCTTATGGTGGCTGGTTTAACCACAAGACTAAAGGTTTCGTTATAATCAACACCAGGTTGCTGATTATAGCCCTTGGCAACAAGCCGGGCTTTAAATTTATCAACTGAGCCATCTACTTTCCTTTTGACTCTAAACACCCACTTACAACCCACTGGATGACAATTGATGGGGAGAGGAATTAAATCCCAAGTACCATGTCGCATGAGAGTAGTCAATTCACTAGACATGGCTTCACGCCATTCAGGGTGAGATACAGCTTGAGTCACGCATGTTGGTTCTAGAGGTAATGGAAGATAATGCTTAGACACAGTGTGTAATTGCTTAGGTTTAAAGATGTTGTTCATAGATCTAGTAGTCATGGAATGGGTTCGGTGGGAAGTGGGTTCAGTGTGTACAAGAGATTGTGAATCAGGAATTAAACTAGATACAAGTGAATTTGAAAGAGAAGCATGCAGAACAGTCATATGTATACCAGCATCTAAGTTCAGATTCATATCACAGGTATTGTCATGCGATTCACAATGAAAAGAATGAGAGATAGAGGGGGATATACCTGGAGGTGGTGCAGGAATGGCAGCTGCAGGTTCCGAGCTCGGTGGTGGCTACGAGGAGCGATCGGGACGAGATGGAGGCGCAGGAATGGAAGGAGGAGGGGAGAGGAAATTAGGGCACGGGTTCTACTGAAGGAAAAGGTGAGGAGCAGAGGAAAATAAGTGGGTTTCGACAGATGGCCCGTGCTTGGTTTTTGAAAGGAATGGGCTCTGCAATTCATCAAAAGTCACATGTCGTGAGATATACAACCGATTCGTTAATGGATCCATACATTTATAGGCATTCTGTGTTTAGGAATAGCCGAGAAAAATGCAAGGGATTGATTTTGGTTGTAATTTATGGGTATTGTATGGCCTTGTGAGAAGGTAGCATAAACAACCAAATTTTCTCAATTTGAGATAATTTGGTCGTTGACCAAAAAGAACCTCAAATGGAGACTTGTGTTTAAGAAGAGGGGTTGGTTGGCGATTTATGAGATAAGTGGCTGTTTGAAAGGCATGGGGCCAATAAGAAAAAGATAAAGAAGCATCGTGAAGCAAGGTGAGACCTGTTTCGACAAGATGACGGTGACATCTTTCGGAAACACCATTTTGTTGGGGGTATGGGGGGCGGTGGTGTAGTGGCTTATGCCATGATCGAACAAATATTTTTTTAAACTCAAAAATTCGCCACCATTGTCCGAGTACAAGCTTTTTATGGAACACTTGAATCTTGTTTCAACAAGTAATTTAAACTGTGGAAAGACTGTAAAAACAAGAGATTTTGTGGACATTGGGTAAAACCATATATATTTGGTGTAATGATCCACAAAAATAAGATAATAACGTTCACCATTTAAACCGGTAACGTGTGCGGGACCCCAAACATCACTGTAAATAATTTCAAGGAGAGAATGACTTTGAAAACTTGTAGAGCGAAATGGTTGTTGATGTGCTTTATTGATTGAACATGAAGGACATGACAATGGTAATTTATTTGTTGTCAGAGGAAGAGAAAAAAGATTAACAAGATTTTGAACAACTTTAATCGATGGGTGTCCAAGACGCTTGTGCCATCCATCGATTGAAGTCCGTTCATGCACATAAGCAACCATTTTGGGAGTAGAAGGAGCCACCATGGAGTTGGGAAAAATGTAGACGCCATTCTCACACGCACCTCTTAGTAGTATCGCCCCCGTGGATCGTGCCTTCACAAGGAAAAAAAAAAGGTGAAATTCAAGAAAAACATCATTTTGCTTGGTGAAATGATGAACTGAAATGAGATTTTTGTGAATATTGGGAACGCATAAAGTATCATGTAAATGAAAGATTTCTTTGGGTGTGGGTAATGCTAAAGAACCAATATGCGTAACCGCTAAACCTGTACCATCACCAAGAAGGACTTCATCAGTGTCATCATACTCAGAGTGAATTGATAAATTTTTTATATCTCCCGTGATATTGTGAGAGGCTGCAGAGTCAATTAACCATTTATTTTCTTGACCATCAGAAGTTCCTGCACAATTAACAATCATTTCAGAAGAATTTAATTGAGGGCAGGCCTTGGCCGTGTGGCCCATTTGATCACAGTACTGGCATTTGGGTTGATAGCGTCTCTTATTAGAGTTGAATCGACCTTGATTGTTGGAACGGCGTGGGTCACGAGATGGGCCATTTGAGCTGGAAAACCGATACTGGCCTTGTGAATGGGGAGACCCAGTTCCCTTGTGAGAAGCTTTCTATTGCTGAGATGCAGAAAAGCCAGAGCGTCGGCTTGTGAAATTTGCAGCGGCCACGAGCTGCTGGGTAGCAGCCTCCATCCTACGCAGGTAATTTTCATGCCCTATAAGGAGGTCATGAAGCTCCTCAAAGGCAAGTGATTTTTCTCTTGCCCGAATAAGGGCAGCAATCTCACGGAATTCGGGTCCTAACCCGTTGAGGACGTAGAGAGTGATGTCGTTGTCGGAGATTGGGTGGTCGATGAGTGCAATCTCATCAACTAGGCCTTTAACGGCATGAAGGTACTCTAGAATTGGGCGGTTTCCACGCTGAATCAAGGTGAGTTCTTCCTTGAGTTGCATGGCCCTTATATGCGATTTACTTGCATACATGGTGGATAATTTTTTCCAGGCATCATAGGAGGTTTTTGTTGTGGCAATAAGAGAGGTAATGGTTGGGGAAGTAGAGGCAAGGATGGCACTAAGAATTAATTTATCTTGCCTAACCCAGTGGTGTTTCTTGGCTATAGATGGTAGGGTGCCATCAGAGGGAGGGCAACGGGATTCGCCAGTAACGTAGTCCATTAGATCATAGCCAATTAGGAGAGCCTCAAACTGAGCTCTCCATTGGGGAAAAGTGGAAGGTGTGAGTTTCTCATTGATCTGAGCTGTGATGTTAAAAACAACAAGGGGGATTTCGAAGGTAGGCTGTGTTGGGGAAGACATTAGGATTAAATTCTCGTTGGAGAAACGCTCTGATACCATATAGGAAAGTAAATAATCTGAAGCTCACAATGGAAATGTCAACACACATATATTGATCTGTTTAGAAAACCTTTATACATACGTTTACAAACCTATCTAAGGAATTTGTACAGCTAAGGAAATATCATGTACAACGGTTACAGATTTGCTTTACTAAAACTAAAACAATTACATCAATTTCAGGCCATGATACTCGGCTTGATGATTGCTACAAATCACTTCCAGATTTAAATCTTATTCTTGTCTTGTGTCACTTTCCTTAATAGTGGTAAGGACTGCTCTTTATCACCACAACAGTAGAATGCCCTTTTGACCAGTAGCAGTGAAGTGTCACGTCGAATTCAAAAATTTTAATTTATATGCTAAAGTCAAGCCGTTGATATTAATGTGATTTATAATAGGAGATGTCCCATCTAATAGGATTTATTTCAATTTTTTAATTAAACCTTTTTATTTTCCAAAAAATTCATTTATCAAGATTGCATTTGGATGTAATATTTCTAAAGTATTAAAATATTAAAAATTTATATATTATTTAAAGGTGAGTTGGCACATGGGAATAAAAATGAAAATATCAATAGAAATGAAGAGAATATCATATAAAAGAAATGGTTAGGTGAAGTGATTAGCATTTGATTGGTTTGAATGTTGGTCCAACCTCCCTTCACAACACATACCATATTTTTAATATTCATTGTAGTATTTCTTTGTTCTCATATTTTGGAATTTAATTTCTAAATTTATGTTTTTTGTTTGTTAAGGAGACTTTTCACCAATGTTTTTTTAATGTTTTAATAGATGAAGATAATTAATTATAAAATCTTAGAATCATTGAAGAATCTTATGAAGAATGTGGGTCAAAGATAAGTTTTTAGATTATTTTTCTTAAAACAATTAATTTTCTTCAACTTGATCAATAAGACAATTAGTAGATTGTTTGTTTCATTATGATAAGACATTTCACCTACTAATTCCTAATCACTCAATCAATATATCAAATCCAACTGTTTAATTATTATTAAATTTTTTAAGTTAATAAATAGTAAAATTCCATTTGGAAAAAGACTTTAAATAATTTATAGAACTTCTCATTTTTCACATTTGTCAACCACCAAAGATAAGTGAAGTGATATGTAACTTATAGGTATACAATTACTCTCCTCAACCTATTAACTGAATGAAAGTTTCATTATTTTAGACATCTATCCAAACCTTCAATCTTTATGATTGAATTCTTTAACTTCAATGACATTATAATCCCTTCAAATTTTCCACTAACTTGAATTCAATAACTCAAGAAAAAATAAGTAAAATGAGGATTTTGATTCTCTTAATCCTAATACAAGTATAGTTCAATACATGAAGAACACAGATGGATTTTCATGGTACAGTAAAAGATTTGCAAGTTTGGATTCAATAAATTTAAATGAAGAGTTTTGAATGAAAAAAAACATATGAAAAACTAATTAATGTAAATGTTTTCTTATCAATAAATACAAAGAAGTTTTTCAATTTACAAAAACAACACAAAAAGGCTTGGACTGGTTGAGCTCCAATTCAATAATTGGCTAATTGTTAGTATAACTAATGCTTTGCAGATGATTGTTGGTGTTTTTAATACTCAATTAGACCTCAATCAATCCTTGATTGACTAGACACCAACTATTAGAAGAAAGAAAAAATTTAGAGAAACTTGATTGATTCGAGGGACACTCGGTCAATTGCACCAAAATTTGCCAAAAATGCTTCTCTTTAGGGTTTTAATCTTCAAGTAATTTAAGTATTTCATTTAAAAACCTTTATAAGTTGTTTTTTAAATAATTGAAACTAAAGTTTTGAAAATAAAACGCATATCCATCCACTTTAACAATAAAAATGTCACTTTTAAACCTAGGCGAATATCAATGAAAAATCGTTTTGGAGTGTAGGAAAATATTTTGATCTAAGTACACCGATGAAACTCATCTTACAAAGATTTCTAAACAATTTAAATCTTCAAGGATGCATTTTGCAAAAATACTTGGGCTTTCTTTAAAATTTATTAATAAAATATAAAATTGTCATTTGATTTAAATATATTAATATATTTAATATTATTTTATAATGATCATAGCGTGATTAGGAAAACACTTAGGTTAATAGTCTTTTCAAAAAATAACTTTTAATTGATGTTATAAAAAGTACGATAAATTCTTAAATAATTTCGAAGATGTCATATTTTAATAAATATTTTTTTAAATTATGTTTTTTTTTTTTCAAATGATAAAATTCCCTTCTTGTGAATGTTAAGACATATAATGGTATTGTGTTAACTTATTCTTCCTCTTATCACAAAAATACCCATGTGAGCTTTAGGGCATAGAGTGGTCACAAATTCGTTCTTTTCTCGCAAAAATTCAATTTTCACTTTCAAATTATAGAGCGAAGATACCCATAAAAGCTTTTAGGCATATAGTGGTCCTACTTCCATTTATTCATCCTCTTGGAACAAAAATATTATAGAGCAAACACACCCATAAAAGCTTTTAGGCATATAATGGTCCTACTTCAATTTATTCATCCTCTTAGCACAAAAATTCAATTTCCACTTTAAATTAGGGAACAAAAATGTTCATGTGAGCTTTAGGAAATAAGTGGTCCATTTTCATTTACTCAAGATGCTCTTCATAAGTTAGAAAACAAAAATACCCATGGGACCTTTAGGGTATATGTGATTCTCATTTGTTGATAGCATTATTACAAAAATTTATCTATAATTTTAAGTTGGAAAAGACAATGTATATATATCCCTTTTGAGC
Organism: Vitis riparia; assembly: GCF_004353265.1. NCBI lineage: Eukaryota > Viridiplantae > Streptophyta > Magnoliopsida > Vitales > Vitaceae > Vitis > Vitis riparia. Next base: position 3,069,431 of record NC_048442.1, on the reverse strand, counting down.
TTGAGGGCAATATTATGGTTCCTGTATTCATTTGACCCTCTTGTCATAATGCATCACTTTCAAGTTAGAAAAAAAGGGGGCAGGTAAAATACCCATTTGACCTTTAGGGCATGAAGGGTCCTATTTTTCATTAAATACTCTATTGTTATAATCCTAACTTAGAAAAACGTAAATTCCCATGTCAGTTTTTGGAGAGGTGGGATGAGATTATATTTTCCTTTAATTATCTCTTTCTTATCGCTTCAAATTAGAGAATAAAAATATTCTTTAGGCCCTTAGAGCACAAGTGAAGTTTACTTTTTATTTATTCACCACCTTATTATACAAATTGAGAGATAGGTTAAAAAAATTAAATTAAATTAAATAAAAGGGAAAATATCCCTCTAACCTTTAAGTCATAATAATAGGGATGATAACGAGACAAGTTTAAGATGAATAGCTTTCATCTTAACTCTATTCCGTTTATTTAAAATAATTTTATCTTAATTCCATTTAAAAATTTGAATGGAATTAAATGAGTATGAGACAAGGTAACACCCGAACATGCCCTAAATCCATCCTAGGTTTTAAAAAAATAATCTCAAACTCAATCCTACCCCGTTTATTTAAATTTCAAACTTATTCCATTAGGAACAAGATAAGACGGATACCTAACAAACTTTGATTTTCACCCCTAAAAAAAAAAAAGGAAGTTCTCATCTATCTTTATAATAAAGTTCCCATATCATGTTTAGGGATTTTTTTTTTCTTTTTCACATTTATTCAAGCCTTTATCACAAAAGTCCAACTATCACATCAAGTTGGAGAGGGAAACATGCCCTTACGAATTATGGGTCATATGGGGCTTTTGTAAATTTGTACCCCCTTTCTCACAAATTAATTTATAAGTTAAGGAAGCAAAATATCCATGTGACCTTGAGGGCATAATGGACCTCAATTTTCATTCATTTAAGTTTTTATTACAAAAAAAAAAAAACTATTATCTCAAGTTAGTGTTTAATAATTTCAATTATTTGAATATTTTTAAAAGTATCTTGGATTAGGATGTTGTTAACAAAATCTAATTTTAATGTTGCTTCAATGGAGTTGCCCTTTGTTTGTTACTATTTTAGCAATTTCATAGGTAAAATACCAATTTCAAAATAAATAAATAAATTAGCATTCTAATAAGGGGGAATCATGTAAAGATACATTATTTAGAAAGTATGGATGAATTGAAGTGGGTTTCTGGAAAATATATTTTGAGGAAAATAGTCGATAAATCATGCACTAGAATAGTTAATTTGTGAGGTCCAATTATATGTGTTTGTCAGCTTGTCTTATATGGATGGTAATCCACCTTTATAGTTTGAGGGTAGTCTTGGTAGCGTGCATAAAGGTTAGAGGGTAGTCGATGTCCAATCATATGTGCCTATTTTGCCTTATATGGGTGACAACCCACTTTTATAGTTGAAGGGTAGTTTTGGAAGTATGCATAAAAGTTAGAGGGTAGTGCATGCACAAATTAACCATTCTAATGCATGATTAAAGGATTATTATTCTCAAAATGTACTTTCCATGAAACATGCCTTTTTAGGTTCTCAATATATTCATACTCTTTAAATGGTACACATTTACATAATTCCTTCCTTTTTAATGATTTATAGTGGAAATGCTTCAAAGTTTCACAAAGTTGAGTAAAAGAAACCTACGTGGTTGACTTATAAGCATGGCTTTAGTGTGAGGATTCTTAAACATTTTTTCCTCAAAATCATTTTTTTAAAAAATAAAATAAAATTTTATGTAAAATTATTAAAATAACATCTTATTCAACATGCTAATACCCATCCATCTAAAATAGAAGAAAATAGATGACAAGAAAATGAGAGGACATAAGATTAGAATTTTGAATGCATGAGTGATAAAAATAGAATATTTTGGAAAAGATGAAAATACAAAGGTTTTAAAGAAAACGTTTAACAATTTTCTTTTAAGTTATGTTTGGTTCCCAAAAAATATTATTAAAAAAAATAAAATGTTAAGAAAAATAATTTTCTTATGTTTGGTTGTACTATGAAAAATATTAAAAAAAATCAAATATAATTAAAATTAATTATAAACTTATACATTTTAAAATTATTTAATCTTTATGTTGAAGATTTAAACAAATAAAACACGTATTATGTAGCAAATAAAAATAATTTATTGAGTTTTAATCTATTTTTTTATTTTTCTTTCATTTTTCTTCCCTTTTATTTTTCTTTTATATTTTTTTTTCTTTACATTTTTCTTCAAATTTTCCATAAACCAAATATAACCTTAATATTCCCATAAGGGTTACCTACTAAACCTAAAAAGTCAATTTCTCTTTGATACAAGAATGCCTAAAAACTAATTAGGCTCACTCTCATTTAAGAGTTGAAGAGTTATTTAAGGAGTACGTTGATGAGACATCACATGAGTAAAGTTAAATGTATGTGGATGACTTTTTAGATGATTTTTTAAGTAAATCACGTATGTATGGATATAATAAAGACTCTTAAGACATTGATTAACCACCTAATTAATTAAAAAATTAAAAATTAAAATCTTTCGACTAATTGAATAATAAACTACCTATTAACCCCTCCACGTGGCTTGACAACATTATAAACTTTCATTTATCTTCTACAATCAAGACATGTCACCTACAATTTTCCATCATACAATCATCCCTCCCATATCATGAAAAATAAAAAATAAAAAAATAAAAGGCCTTATCAAACCACGTTGATAAGCCATCCCGAAAAGCCAGGGTTTATGCCATGTCACCATGTGGTAAGGCCTGCTCTTTATCACCACAACAGTAGAATGCCCTTTTGATAAGACAAACGGCTAGCAGCAGTGAAGTGTCACGTCAAATTCAAAAATTTCAACTCAATCAAATTTTAATTTATTAAATTATTTATGATGGGTCCTATCCCTCACGTGCATGTTGCGTCACACCAAGACCAAACAACGATGTGTTGTCAGGTGGGGTTTGTACAGCTCACTCGGATTTTCATTTTTTTTTATTCTTCATTTTATTTATTTATGTATTAGGTGGCATGCATGGACTGCCATCACCATTGATGTATATAGTATAGTTTCTTGTCTGTGTGTAAATTTTTTTAGGAGGGCATGATTATGGATGTGGCCCACGTGTTTATTTCATGCCTATTATGGTACGTTATGTGCACTGTTTGGATGCAAGTGGGGTAGGGTGGAAAGATTCTGAGTAAAAAAAAAAAAAATTTTTTAAATAATTTTTTTTTCAAAAAAAAATTTAAAAACACGAACATATTTAAAATATTTTTTATAATAATTTTAAAAAATATTTTTATTTTTTTTAACACTTAAAAATTTTTATTTTTCAAATATTAAAAATACTAAAAATAGTTTTTATAATTACTATCAAATACACTTTTATTAATTCTGTGTCAACAAAAATTTTAATACAAATAAAAAAATTAAAATAATCAATATAATGATATATGAGATTTTAACTTGATGATCAATCATATCTGCATTCACGAACTAGAGAGAATATTTTCATCATATCATAAAAAATATTATCGAGGATAAAACCAAATACAATTATAGGATTATCAAACATACTTTCGGATTTAGGAAACGGTTTTCTATTTTTAATAATAAAAAACTATTTTTAAAAACAATTTCCAAAAAGGATGGGATTGATACTTGAACTTCATCCCACCGTTGAATGTGTGTATGAAATCTAAATTATTAATGGAGTGTAGAAACAAATGGTATAATGTACACTCATATAAATGAATAAAATGAATAAGATCTTGATATAAAGTCATAAGTTATCAAAATTTACACATAATATCACTTGATTAATGTTGTTTCTCGTGCCTATCGAAAAAATAGACCTCAACCATATTAGACACAAAAAATTTACAATAAAAATAAACATAGTACTATTTTTCATTACATATAATATTTTTGATATTTTTAATTTTTTTTTCTTAAAATCATTTTACAATTGACATTAAAAAAACAACTCAAATTTATTCTAAAAAATAATCTATTTTCAAAATCATTTTTTTAAATGTTTTTATTATAAAATAAATAAATAAAACCATTTTGTATCCGTTTCTAATTAAATCCGTGGACTCCATGGAATGGTTTTCTATTTTTAACTCTAACTAAAACCAAAATCATAGTGATTATTTTCAAAACATAATATTAATAATTTTCATTAAATTATTTTCAAAGAATCCTTATAAAAAATATTTTTAACAATTAATTAATTGTATTGAAAGACACTTGAGTTGACATAAAGCAATTTGTGTCCTTTTTTTAATTCGTGGGTAGCAATTAGCCACCTCAATGAATGTATTTTTTTTTTTTCAATTTTTTGGTAACACATATTTGGAGTGATATGAAATTTGCCATCATTCATTAAATTTCCATGTTCTTGGGGTTCAATTATTGGTGGGAATGATGACATATATTTGGAGGTATATGAGATTCCCCATGATTTATTAAATCCCTAAATTCTTGGGGTTCAATTCTTAGTGGAAAAAATTTTAAAAATAAAAAATAAAAATCCAACCCTCTCATTTTAATAAGACAAAATGGTTTCAAATATTAAATAAATAAATAAAAGTTAATTTAAATAAACTTTATTTGAAAAGAACCCTATTTTTTGAATTTGAATGTGAAGAGGAAAGAAATTATAAAAAAAAAAGACAAAATCAAATGGTTGAAATGCATGGCCTACCATCCACCGACAGCAGATTTTTCCTTTTTTTTTTTTTTTTTTTTTATAATATTTATGCCAAAAATATATCTAAAATAAAGGATGAGGAGATTAACAATTTTTTCATGAATTTTTTAATATCATAGAATTTATTATTTTCACCTTCAAATTTATTAAAATTGGATATTTGATCAAATGTACATCTAATTTATTAATATTTCGGACTTTTTCTTGTGATTTAGAGGAACGAATGAGAGAGCAAAGAGATAGATATGTACATTAGATGGAACACTAAAATGTTAAATTAATAATTAACACAAAATTTAAGGATTTGATCGTTTATTCTTTCATTGAATTTTGTCCATTAATGTTTCAAAATTATACCAAATTTAATAAAAATATATTACTTCTTAGTCATGGCTGTCAACAAGGAATCAAAACCTTAACGAGAGCGAAATTCTTGTAAAAAAAACAATTTAAACACGTTAACGAACGAGAATGAAATTGATATTTTATTATCATGCTAGTGTTCTAAAGGTGAGATAAGAGTAAAAATGAAAGTATTTAAAGATAGATTGTTGTGTCATTGAATTTTGTGTTTAGGAATTGTATCTAAAATATATTTTTATTAAAATAAGGATAATTTTAATATTTAAAAACTATAATCAAGTAAAAAAATCATTTTCTAGGGTTGAGTTTTAATCATTTCATTTGAAAATCAATTGATGTTTAATGAAGATAAGTCAAATATTTTATGACATTTGACATCACAATTCTGACTCTGCTCTAAGAGCTACTACTTGGGTGACTCATCTCCAAGTTTAAAAGCGACATTATTGCATTCCAATACTTTTCACAACATATTTGTAAAAAATAATAGAGTCCCATTGTTTTTCAAAATATTAATAAATCATGTTTAAAACCGTAAAATTCACCAACCATGACAACCCTTATTTTTAAACATGTACAAGGTGCTTAGAATTAAGATGACCCTTAACATAGTATCCAAAGGAAATAATATTAAGATGACCCTTAACCTAGTCTTTAAAGGAAATAATATCCATACAAATTGTATAGTAAAAGACCACGAAGGTTGGCCACCTATTGGACCCATCAATTATGTTGATGATCTTATGTCTTAGGAATATTTTATTCATCCATTATGTAAAATATTTTAACCTTTTTGCTAATCTAAATCAATTTGTTGATCATTTTACGGTTTAAGCTTTTCGATTATATTGTTAACAATATCCTTCAATTTAACTACACCCACTCGATCGACATCCTTAGTCTTTAATTTGTTGCATAATTTCCTAATTCAACATTGATCACCTAATAATTTGAATAAAAGAAGTATGCAAAAAATATGTGACTCGTAAATAAATCTTAATCTCATATTTATATGAAATTAATGCTAGGTTTAGAAGTTGCATATACTCTTATGAATTTAAAACATTAGCTAGGTTTAGAGGTTGCACCCACCATGAAGTTGTGCCATTTTTATAGAATTTTATGTTATATGTACAAGTTACATAAATAAATATTTAAGCTAGTTAGGAATAACATTAAAGGCAGGAACAGAAAATTCTCATATCCGTTTGTATTATATATGTTTGTTTATTTTAAATTTCAAAAATTTAAATTATATTAAAATAAAAATAATTTATAAACATTATGACTTTTTATAATCTATTTTTATGAATAGTAATTTTAAAAAAATTATATGTTTAAAAACATAAAAATGAGAAAAAACCATTAAAATATTTTTTTTTTAATATTACATAACTAGGATTCATCGATGTGGGATAAAGTTCTAGTCAACTTGCTTCATATCCAACTCGGTTTATTTTCTTTTTTAAAACTTATTTATCTTTATCCCAAACTCGTCTTACTGGAGTGGACAAGATGGGTATGAAAAAAATTGTCCCACCATTCCTAAAGCAGGGCAAAACGAAATAACATTAATTATCCATTCAATTTACAACATTAAGACCACATGTTGATATTGGCCTTGAGTTTAGAACTAGTATCATTAAAATCCTACACTAATGTGTGTTTGTGGGAATGAAATTATAGGTTTATACGAGAATTACTACCTTAGAAGTTGCAAAGCTATTGTAGTAAAAAATAAAATAAAAAATAAAAAATAAAAATCCTAATGATTCGCAATTTAAATCACAATATGTATCATTCTCACCATGCGATTGAAGGGACCATTGGGAAGCTTCGTCTTTTAGGTAATACAATCCCAAACAAATCCATTCTCGGGGTGCACATACCTCGTATTCTAAAAGAATACGAATGTTAATAATCCCTTATCTAAAAAGTACAAATAATTTCCTTGACTTTTCTTAAAAATGAATGACATCATCCATTCAACATATTACACTCCATATAATATATATTCGATTACAATAAAAGGAAATCCTCCTTCTTGGAGATACAATAAGGATCGCTTTGTAACATCCCTTTCTTACATTTCATTACTATTTTTCTTGACCCTTCTTTCACATAGAATAAAGTATATCTTACTTAACAAAGGAAGTTATCGATATAAAAAGTTAGGTATGTGATTAGATTGAATTCATCAAAATTGTCATTTTCACTAATTTATAGAAGTTTACGTTATTTTATTGATGAACTCTTTTACCAACTATTTGATGTAACACATGATTGTTAAATTTGAAATTTTAAAATATTAAGAATGAAATAATAATTTGTTAGATTAAATTAACAGATCATATATATATATATAAAAGGAAATAGTATAAATAGTTCATGTATTGTGATAAAATAAAAACATCATTTTAAGCTTTATTTATTTATTTTTCTATTTTTTTAAATTAAATAAATATTTCAATATATTTGCTTTGAGTAAAAGTCCTTTTTTTAGATTTTTTTTATGAGAATAATTTTTTTAAAAAAATTTAGGCCCTATTTAGTAATTGTTTTTTAAAACAATTATGAAAAATAGTTTTTAAAAACAAATTTATAATGTTTTGTAAAACAAAAGTGTCAGAAATATTAGGCTAATCCAACTTATGGTAATCACCCTAGAGGGGGGTGAATAGGGTGATGGTCTCTTTTTGCAAATTTAAACAAGTGAATGTAAGAGACAATTATATGCAATTTTATAATAATCAATATATAGACAATTGTATATAAATTAAAGAGTAGGGAAGGGAGAATGCAAACACAAGAGTTTATAGTGGTTCGGCGCAACCCGGCCTACATCCACTTTCCTCCAGCTTCAATCCCGAGCTTGAGGTTCCACTAATTCAAGTGTTCCAAACCAAGCCTTCAAGCAATACAATTGGATTATGGTTCCAATTCACCCTCTTGGACTTTTGGCTCCAAGCACCCTTTACACTTCTCAAGAGATATCCCACTCTTGAACAACTTCCTCTCAAGGATTTACAAATAAAAGATATCACAAAAATCCTAGCACAAGAACTTTAAGTTCAAATGATACAAGAAAAACTAGGATTGAATGGTGCACTAAAGATATGCAAGTTTTGAAATAATGGTGCATTCAAAAATACTCTTTCAAGGCTCAAATATAATCAAGAAATATTTGGGAATGTTAAGCTTTTTAAACAATGAAGTTTGGAGCATTTTTATAGAAGAGAAAAGCCAAACTAGCCGTTTGGGGGTTCGATCGGTCGAGTTAAGGGTCGACCGGTTGATTAGTTGTTAGCATTAAATGCTTAGCAGGTGACCGTTAGCCTCAATCGGACCTTGACCGGGAAGAGAATCACCTCGATCGAGAAGAGAAGACCACTAGGAGAGAGAGAAACTTTTTGGCCTTCCTTGACCGGTACTCGACCGGACGAGTACAACCGGTTGAACTAACTGAGCCATTTTTTGGCTCAACACCTAACTTTTTTCAACCTAAAACCTTTTAACACAAGTTTGAAAATCATTTAACACAAGGTTTTAGTTGAAAACATGAAATCATCCAATTTTAAAGATATTTAAAACAATATTACTCTTGAATGATTTTGGTGTATAAATAAAGAATGAAACACATGAAAGTCCTAGTGCACCATCAACCTTACAAAGAGATCTTATGAAGCTTGAGTCTTGAAAAACTCTTCTCTTTGATGTGGTTTTCTTCTTCATGATTTCTCCTTGGCATGATTTGTCTTTGTGATTGCCACTTTGGAAATCGTCTTACCTAATCACACTTGAAATATAATCATTAGTTCTAAACCTTATTTTGTTATCATCAAAATCAAGATTAACCAAACTTTGGTTTCACAAAAAGTTTGTTTGGGAATCTAAAATGTTCTTAATCTATTTTTAATAGTCTTTAAATATGTTTTAAAAACAATTTTTATATTTAGAGTTTTATTTTTAATTATTATACATATTTGAATAATTATTTTTTAAAAAATAAGTGAAAATAATTTAAAATAACTAAAAGATGTTATTTGAAAATATCTTATTTTCTATTTTTAAGAATAGAAAATAGAAAGCAGTTTTCTAGTTGTCAAATATATTTTTCAATTTTTTTATTTTAAAAAACATAAAACTATTCTCGAAAACAGTTATCAAATCCTTAATATTCATCTAAAGTATGAAACTCTAAATGATGCTTTTACATTGATCTCCATTTGAATCTCATCAAATTAAGATAAAAAAAACAAAACGTCACCTTCATGTGATATTTAAGAATCTCAAAATTTAGTTAAATATATTAATTTTTAAAAATAAATTATTTATTATTCTTTTTTTTTAAAAAAAAAAAAAACAACTTGAAAGAGATTGCTTGTTTTTTTCTTCTAATTTCAAATCTCTACACCTTTTTAAACAACAAAATATTAAAATAGAAAGAAATTGCATGATCATGAGATGGATTCCCAATTTCAATGAGCAAAAGTTAACATAATTTTTAAACCCTTCAATCAAGGGATGCAAAAGTTGCTTTAAGACTACTTCAAATAAAAAAATTGAAACGAAGTGTACAAATGCGAAACACATTGTCCATATAATTTATAACACTAATTAAAATATCAATCAAATTTGAAGTTAGAACATGTGAATCAACAAAAGTTTTTTTTAAAAAAAAAGTTTTCTCTTTTGAATTCTATAATGTGAAAACAAAGTGTAGATTTACTTTTCCCCAAGGTTGGAGGTCAGCATATTATTATTATTATTATTTTAGTATTCAAGTGATAAAAAGAGATCTCCAATGGACCCCATTTTTGGTATCCATGTTCATCACTCATCATATATGGTTTTTTTTTTCATAAATATATTACTTTATTATTTTTTATTTTTTGAAATAGTACTTCAAAGGTCAACTTGATAGATTTTCTTATAAGGTGGGCGTAGATTTGTCTTATAAAAGTGAATAAATATTTTTTAATTTAATAAATTCTGAGGATTTTAATAAAAATGTCCTTAATTTTAGAACAACTTGATATGAAAGGAAAAAAATAATAATATTTCTTTTAATAAAAATTAATTTTCTAACTTTTTCCAAAAGTTAGTTCACATTTAAAGATACTTTTTTACAAGTTGTCTCTTTAATAAATTAAAAGAGGTTTTTATTTTATTTTTTAGTCCAAAAATGTTACTGAATAGATAATCATACGAGGGTGATGTGGAATGATATAAAAAAATTAATTTATCTTTTTAAAATATCAATTGATATCTGAATAATATAAGAAGAATTTATCAAAGTCATAAAAAGAGATGAATTATTGAGGTGCAATAACATTGCTGTTAAACTTGTGAATGGATCATTCAAATGATAATGACATTTATAAAAGACTTTGACTTACACTTGGCACCAATATGAGACCATCAAAACCTGATCCAAGATTTTTTTTATTTAGTTAAAGATTCAAATTTCAAACACGATACTTATATCAATAATTATATAATAATTTAGGATTCAAATGACATAATTTTCAAGAAATGTGTAAAAATAATAATAATATATAGAATCCCTCAAAATTAAACTTTTAACTAGTCTAAATGTTTGGTTTCTTATCACACAAGTCCATAGGACAAATCAATTGCTTACAAATTTTATTATTTTCATTTACGAAATTATGACTATTTCAATTTTTATTTTTTTATTTGGCCTTTCACATCAATCCTTGTAGATAAGTTCATTTTTTTATATCCAGCATGTTGGTATTTGGACCAGTTGCATGAGAATGTCCAACTTACCAACATTTTGTCAGTTTATAAACCTATGTTTGGCTGGTGAGAAAAATTAAGAGAAAGTGATAGAAAATTATTATTATTTTTTTAAAAAAAGTATTTGATTTAATTTAGAATCTTTATGAAAATTGAAGGGAATCTATTGCAAACAAATTTTATCAATTTTAAAAAAAAAATTAATGGTATAAAATTTGTAATTTTTCATGAAATTAATTCTTGAATTATTAGTCTTTTTTTTTTTTTTTTTTTTTTTGTCAAATTGCTTTCTCTAAAATTATAAGGGGGAAAAGGTCAACAAATGGGGAGGGAAATTTAGAAATTTTCTTTGGAAATTGGAGTTGCAAGTATATAATTTTGAATAATTAAAATAAATTTATTTATTATTAAATGAATTTGATGATGGAGTGTGAAATGAGAGAAGAAAATGATAACTTAAGGAAAGAAATTATAAAGAAATATGGAGAATTGGGTTACCCACTTTAAGGTGTTGCTCACTTTGATAAGCAAAATCATTAGAATGATTTTACTTAAATGCCATCTCTACTTATAAATTAAAAATATATAAAATCTCTTCTATATTTAAAAAAAATAAATAATAATATTATATTTTTATTCATTTATTTATATATTATGTTTTATAAAAGAAATTGATAGAGAAGTATGATATTTTCTAATAAAGACAAACTTTACTATGATAGAGAACTAACTTACATAAATAATATAAAAAATATTCAAAGACGGATGTGACTTTAATATATTTGGTTATATTTAATTAAGAAAAATATATTAAAGAAAATGGTTTATTTTATATTTGGTTTCATTATAAAAAAAAAACACGAAAAAAAATCAAATATAATTAAAAGAAATTAAAATTTTATGACTTTTAAAATTAGTTAATCTTCATATAATAGAGGAACATGAGTGAAATGAATTTAAAGAAGCATATAAAATAATTTATGGACTTTGAATCTGTTGCTTTTTTTTTATTTCTTTTTTTTTTTTTTTATACTTTTCTCTTTTATTTTCTTTCTTTTATATTTTCTCTTAAATTTTCCAATAACCAAAATAAAAAAAAGTTCAACAAGGGTTGGCATTATGAAGACAAAAAATAAAAATGGGAAACAAAATGCAAATCATTGCAAAGGATGCAAAGAGTTTCAAGTGGGAAAAGTTAGAATTAAAAAAGTGATACATAGGAGGCCACCCCTCACTATATATATATATGGAAGAGTATAAGACACATGGGTAGGGCATGACTCAAATGTCTAATTCTCCCTCTCAAAATATTCATGCAATTGGATGTCTTGAGTCCTCACATAAAGTCTTTAATTATTTCTAAATGGAACACAAAGTTATAGTTTTACCATTATAATGAAAAGACCCAAGGTTATTGCTTAATCATATTTTTCATATTTTACCTAAATGACTCATACTTAATTATATTTTCTACCTTATTCATTTTTTTTATGCTTCTATCATATTTAAGTTATCATATTCTCAATAATATTCTTTATATCTTAATGACATTCTTATTTTATAATGTTTAGGTCATATAGGAGGATCAAAATGTTTAATATAGTATTGATTTCAATGTTAAAAAATAACCCTAATTGTGTGAATGAATCATGATGCATGCATAGTTGATCATTTAGTCTATGTATATAATTATCAATTATTATAGAATTGTAATTAAATTCAAGTTTTTTTTATTATTATTATTTTCATTTTTGTATTGAGTGATTAATGAGGAGTTGGTGAGTGTTTGAAAACTTGAAATGAATTGGGAAAATAGAACATCACATAAAGAGGAAAGTGAATAAAAATATAAAAATGGAGGGGCAAAGGAGGGAAAAAGAGGGGAGAAGTTAGCTGATGTGGAGCCATGGTGGACACTTGGATAAGCTCTAACAAATAATCATGTTGCATATGTTGGTTGAGCTGGACACTCCAACCTCTCTCTCTCTCTCTCTCTCTCTCATATTCATTGTTCATTTGCTCTTCTATTATATATAGTATCAATTGCAAACACTTCTACAAATTACAGAGAGAAAGAGAGAGGGAGAGAGAGAGATGGGGAGAGAGATAGTGAGTGCAAGAGAAGAGGATGTGATGGAGGAGATATTGAGATGGTCTCCATCTTCTTCAAAACTGCCTTTGTTGTCTTTGAATCATGTCTCATTTGTGTGCAAATCAGTGCCCAAATCAGTGAAGTTCTATGAGGAGGTTCTGGGCTTTGTCCTCATCAAACGCCCTTCTTCCTTTGACTTTAAAGGAGCTTGGTATCAACATTTCTTCTCATTTTCTCTCCTCTTCATATGCCTTTTTATTTTCTCATGAAAAACTGTCTTCTTACATTCAATCAAACTGATATGAGCTTGCAGACTCACCCTTCTTCAACCCCTTTTTTCTCTTTCCCTCCTTGGTCTTACTGCTTTTTTTCTTCAATTTTTTTTTTATAAGATTTTTATTTTTATTTTCCTTTATTTAATTAATAAACTTTAACTTTCACAAATCTATAAATGCAGTGGCACTAGAAATGTATTTAATGTTAAGTTACTTCTGTTTCATAGTGTATTGTGGGAGTCAATCAATATATGAAAGTGATTGCAAAAAGAATTCCCAAATCAAGAGATCCAATGTGATATTGATTTATGAAGCTCATCACATCTTGTCTTGTAGTGGTAGTAAATGTCCAAAACCCATACAACCCAATTCAAAAAGTGCCATGTTCAAGCCATTTTAGGTCCAAAAATTCAAGTTTCCCACAAAACCCAAATGAAAAAAAAATAAAAATTCATTTTCAAGCCATTTTAGGTCCAAATTCAGGTTTTCCACAAAACCCAGATTCCAAAAATGCCCATTTCAGTCATTATAGGTCCAGAAATTCCAAATTCCTACTAAACCCAATTTTTTTTAAAAAAATTACCATTTTCAAACAATTTTGGGTAGAAATTCAAGTAGATCTTGATTATTTGATTGCCCTTATAAACCCCTTGAAAGTAGCTTTCACCCACCCCAACAACCACTCTTAAAAGCCCATTCATGGACCACCCAACTTCAGATTTAATGCTTGCTTGGTAATCCATCTTTTCAAACCTTATTTTTAGACACCTAATCAATTTCATGCAAAAAAAAAAAAATCATATTTTGAAGTAATTCTCACTTTACATGGTATGAGAAGATGTAAAATAAATTTGAAGTAAAAATTATCTATCATTTCTTCTGCATTTTCTTTCCATCTTATTTTCCTAAATCTTCATTTCCTTTCAATAACCAATTTCCTAAATGACCCTCAGGCTGTTCAACTATGGAATCGGCATCCACCTGCTGGAATCCGAGGAGGTTCCGGCGAAGAAAGGGGCGATCAACCCCAAAGACAACCACATATCCTTCCAGAGCTCGGACATGGGGCTGGTGGTGAAGAAGCTGGGGGAGATGAAGATAGAGTACGTGACTGCAGTGGTGAAGGAGGGTGGAGTGAAAGTAGACCAGCTCTTCTTCCACGACCCAGATGGCTACATGGTCGAAATCTGCAACTGCCAGAACCTCCCTGTCCTCCCATTATCCTCATGCCCCATCACCAACAAGCTCCCAAAGGGCAACAGGAAGTATGGGAAGAGGCAGCAGTGTGGTGGAGAGATGGAGGCTCAGATGATGGAGAACCTGGTGGTGGATATGATGGATATTTCCTTTTGAAAATTAAATTAAATTAATATTTTCTGCAGTGAGGAGTGAAGGATTCAGGAGTAGTATTGATTTGTGTACAATGTACAAAGAGAGTGAAAGTACTAAGAATCTTTGTGTAATGTGGAACAGCCTGTCTACTTTCATTTCTTTAGTCCCTATATATGCCTGTAAGGAGTCTTTTTTTTTTTTTTTTTTCTAAGTTATTTGTTGTGATTATTTTGCTCTAAGAAAGAATGCAATCACGAAAATCAACTATTCTTCTTTTGGCATGATTTTCCGTGCTCAAGGTATTTTTTGCAATGTTTGATTCTCCGAAAAATGAAGGAAAAATACAAGAGAAAAAAAATATAAAAATAAAAATAGAAAAAAAATAAAAAAATATATTTAAAGTCAACAAATTATTTTTATTTGCTACTTTAAACTCGTTAATTTATTTTAACTTGTCAATAAAAAATTAAATAATTTAAAAATACATGAGTTTTTATTAGTTTTGATTATATTTGACTTTTTTTTTTGTATTTTTCGACAACCAATTATGAAAAAATTATTTTCCTTAATATTTTCTTTCTTTCTTTACTATTTTTCAAGAACTAAACTGTGGACCCCGCATTTCTATTTATGCGCTTCCACTCGATGATGAACTTGTTTTTTATTTGAAAAATGATTTATTTTTTAGAAAATGACTTGGAGTCGTCACTTATTTATTTTTATTTTTTAAAGGGTAAACAAAATAAGAAAGAAAACCCTAAATATGACTCCTTATTTGGAAAAGACAGTATGTGAGAAACCAAATACAGATTCGGGGGTCAGGTTACTTATCGGGAAGGTACGGTAAAGATCATAACACCATCTAAGTCCCTAAAAACGGGTCTCTACTAAATAAGGTGAGACAAATGTGGCAATTGATGAGGAAGTCGATGGATACCAGTGAAATAATCAAATAATAAAGTGAATTATGCATCGGAATAAATGAAGTGGGAATGAGATCGTACCTTAGCAGCAATTAAAAAGGCGCTATCATGAAAACAAGGTTAGCTCAAGTATAAAATTATCACATGCATATCAAAGAGTAAGACAAAGATCGAATAATAGTCATTAAGCATAACAATTGGCAATTAAAAGCGAAAACTCATATGTAGGGCCCACCAAAGCCCAATTTATTTTGCACGAATTAGTTTCACAAATTTCATTATTTTGGAATTATGAAAAATTCATTCTTACTTATTTAAAAATAAAGAGAAACGGAAAAATTATTTTAAAAATCAAAGAAAAAATTATGAAGATGCTTCCCTGAAAGAAAAAGGCAACAAATTATTTTAAAAATCAAAGAAAAATTCATTCTTACTTATTTAAAAATAAAGAGAAACGGAAAAATTATTTTAAAAATCAAAGAAAAAATTATGAAGATGCTTCCCTGAAAGAAAAAGGCAACAAATTTATTAAAAACGGGATTTTTGATAACCTTGAACCATAAGGAAGGGTGGTAGGATTAAAGAAATATTCGAAAATTGGAATGAAATTAGAATTGCTTGAAAAACTGAAATTTGAAAATTAGAGTTTCGAAAATTACCTTTAAGAATTGAAATTTTGGAAATTAAATTTGAAAGAAATTGGAATTTAGAAAATGATTTGAGAATTGGAGTTTTGGATATTATTTAAAGATGGAATTTAAAAAATAAATAAATAAAAATAATAATAATAACAACAATAATAATAAACTAATGTGAAAATTGGAATTTTGAAACTTAGAAATTGAATTCGGAAATTGGAATTTTGAAGAATTATTTAAAGATGAAATTTTACGAAAATAATAATGATTCAATAAATAAATGTGAAAATTGGAATTTTGGAAATTGGAAATTAAATTAGGAAATTGGAATTTTGAAGAATTATTTAAAAATGGATTTTTAGAAATAAATAAATGAATAAAATAATAATAATGATTAAATAAATAAATGTGAAAATGGAAATTTTGGAAATTAGAATTTTGAATAATTATTTAAAGATGGAATTTTAGAAATAAATAAATAAATAAAATGATAAAATAATAATAATAACAAAAATAATAATGATTAAATAAATAAATGTGAAAATGAGAATTTTGGAAATTGGGAATCAAATTTGGAGATCGGAATTGTAGAAATAAATAAATAAACAAAATAATAATAATTAAATAAATAAATGTGAAAATTGGGATTTTGAATAATTATTTAAAGATGGAAATTTTAAAAATAAATAAATAAAAAAATAATAATAACGAAAATAATAATGATTAAATAAATAAATGTGAAAATTGGAATTTTGGAAAATTATTGGAAAATGAAAATTTTTAAAAATTGAATTTGGAAATTGGAATTTTGGAAGATTATTTGAGAACGGTATTTCGGAAAATTAAATTAAAAAATAAAATCTTGAAAAATTATTCTGAGAATGGAATTTAAAAATAAATAAAATAATAAAAAATAATAATAATAATGATAAATAAATAAATAAAAATAAAAATAAAAATAAAATCTTGGAAAACTGGGATTTTGAGAAATTTTTTTTTTTTTAAAGTGAATTTGAGAATAGAATTTCAAAATATTAAATTTCGAAAATCGGAATCTTGGAAAATCATTTTGAAAATGGCATTTCGAAAAACTAAATTTCGGAAATTGAAATGTTAGAAAATTATTCTAATATCAAAATATGAAGAAATAGTAAAAAAAAAAAAAAAAAAATGGCTTGTGGTGATCCTCATTTGCAAGACTTCTCCACGTGTTCAAAGTGGCAACCAACCTATTCCCTATGCTGCGAGCATACCAAAGAATGCCACAAGACTACTTCACATATTACAATAATGTCATTCAAACCCACTTTCCATGCAAGTCTCTATCATACCCACCATGCACTTCCCGAGAGCACCACAAACCCATTTTTTTTTCATGAAAAACATACACCACAATGTTGCCACCTTCTTACCTATCCGCCATTCTCACTACCATGCGCATGGAGTTTCCATTGGTGGAATGGGGGTATATGGTAGTGAGAGAAACGGGTTCGGATGGATGAGGTGATGAAATGAAACCATGCACGTAGAGATTAACGTCAAGTGGAGTCATGGGTAGTGAGAGAAATGGGTTTAAGGGTTTGATGGGGGATAGGAGGCTAGTGAAAATGGGTTCAGTAGATATGAAAGATGAGTTAGAGAGCATTAAAGAAATGGTGATGTGCATGAAAGGTTAGGGAGGATGAGGTGGTGAGTTTGGGTGTGAGGGGTGGTGAGCATGAAGGATGGAAAACCCGTGGGTATGAATGGGAAGGGGTGGTGAGATAAATGGATTTATAGGAAATAAGGGAAGTGTGAAATATATGAGGAATGAAAAGGTGGAGATGACCATACGTGTAAAGCTCCATGCACGTGGGAAGATAGAGAACAAGGTGGGTGAGGAAGGAAGGGTGGAACGGGTAAAATGGTAGGTAATGGGTTTTGCAGTGAAATGAATGAAAAAAATGATGAGGGAAATGGGTTAGAGGGGCGGAATGATTAGACGGGTATAGAGAGACAGTGGTGAAATGAGATGAATTTATATGCATGTGGTGGGTACGGGGAGTGTGAAGGAGGGGTAGTGAGATAGATGAGTTTTTAGGTTCATGGGGAATGGGTTAGTGAGAGAAGTGGGTTAGTGGGCATTTGAAGAATAGTGGTATGGGTATGGTTATGGGTATGGCGGGTGAAGGACGACCATGGGTAGAAGATGACCTCTTAGGAGCCAAAGATGCATTAAATTCCAAAAACTTTCCTTCAGAAGACGAACCAAGAGGTGTACCTGAACCATTCAGAAGAACCTTGTTGTTGTAGACATCTTCACCACCCTGAGCACTTGGGACTGTCGGTGCATGTGTGGAACTACCGAAAGAGTAGTCACTCAAACCCAGAATTCTCAACTGTTATGAAAAGTGACCCTCATGAAGTTTTCCCATAATCACCCTCAAACAAGATGGCCAACCCAAATGAGATCCTTACACCCCAGAGAGAAATAGGGGATTGAACATGGAAGAATAAAAACATAAAAACAGAGTATGTACCCAACCCTATGTCATGGACTGTCAAAGAGCTAGGAGTCGGTGGAATCCGGAGAAAATAAGAGCATGGTTTTGATACATCAAGTTATAAAAAAAACAGAGCATCTAATGCTATCAAGAGGAGCCAAAAACATCTAAAATAAATCTAAAAACAAAACAAGCATACCCAGAATCTCACAAAACAAATGAGTGGCCTATGACATCCACACCAATCAGTAAATAAACTAAAAAAAATAGTAAGAACCAGAATAGAATAGTATGAAATGAGAAAATACCAGAGAATGATGAAATCATACCTAGACCCTACTAACGAGCTCCTCTCTTGCTTCTCCTTCCTTTTTTCTTTCCTCCCTTTTTCTCTCCTCGTTCCTTCCAGATCTCACCCAAAAGAACCCCCTCTTCTCAGCTCCCACCCGTTCCACTGTTCTTGGCTCATCAATTCCTACCGACTCCCCTGCCTGCTCAGATCATCATTCTCCCTCCTGAAACTCCAACCACCACCATGGCGAGGTGGTTGCGTCCAAGGCTACGCGTCCCATGCAGCTGAGCATGGGAGTAGTCCCCCACTTCTCCAAAAACACCAAAGTTTTTCTCCTCGGGGTGGCAAGCTTAAAAGGGGCCTATATAAACATAACCTTTAGTTTCATTTTGAGATATTATCTTAATCGGTAGTTTAATATGATATCAATTTAAAGAGTGTTTTACGATAATTCTAAAAATTATTTTTAACTTTTTTAACATTTAAAAATTTATTATTTAATTATTAGAAAGACTATAAACACTTTTTAAAATTATTATCAAGATTTCAAATTTTTAATTTTGGTTAAATTAATGTATTGAATATACTTTCCATTTTTTTGCAATAATAACTTTTATATGAAATATAATAAGTCATAAAAAAAATACATTGAAAATATAATGATTTTTAAAAACCCGCAAAAAAATCAATTACTCAAAGATTCAAATTTTTGAAAGCAATAGTTATATAGCATTCTTATAAATAATCAGAAATTCAAAGAATAAATGAAAAACAAACTTTTGGATTAGAGGGATATACACAATGAGTTCACAATAATTTTATATCTGAAAACAGTTCTAAAAACAAATCAATTTATAATCCATATTTCAGCCATGATAATAGCAAATGGTGCATAAATAGAACCCTTAACACATCTGCAAAGATATGAGAAATTAAGATTAAGAATTTAATCCATTCAATAATACAACAATCACATGCTATGTATGCATACATAAAAGCCTTTGTGTTCTCATTCTAGCTTTGCAGTCATTGTTCTCAAGGATGCTACAATGGAATCAAATCTTTTTCCAAAGGCCTGTCAAAGACAAAAATGTCACAAATGAGATTTGCCATCAGTGAACACAAGTACCACCTACAACTACTCTTCTCATTTTTCACAATGACTATTTGCTAAAACCTTGTACAACATTTTTTTTTCCAGAGCCATCTTCAAGTAAGTAGAATCTAACATCCTTCCCATTATCTCCCTATATCATGGTGAGTTTTCTCTTCCCGTACAGACTAAGTTAACAAGGTGAATCAAGATTAAAAGTGGAACAGCAGTTTCTGTCACTATCCTGGGAAAATCTTTAAACTTATGCAATGGAATTGTAAGGGTGAGTTGTTCCTATGAATAATGGTATGGTTGGTTGAATCGTGGAATGGAAAGAATCGAGTTGGGGGAGAGTGGTTTTTGGGGTGTTTGGTATGAACTGGTTGTCTAGTTTCCTTGTCATTCATCTATGGAGATGACAACAAAAACATCCTCAATCGACCATTTTCGTCGTTTGGATTTGTCTGGAGGGTTGATTATGGCACGCTCTGTGGTTGCAAGCCTATAACCAATCACAATTTCCTGTCTCTGACGGCCCCTAATCATTATTTCGTAAAAACAGAGCTCTTCCTGGTCGAATAGATAGAATTCTGCTGGTCTTATACACATTTCATTCCCCTGCAAGAAAGAACCAGTAGAGTGTAAAAATCAGATTTCATCCACAACCCCACCCAAGAAATACACAAAGTTAACACACACACACACATATACAACAGGCATGTCTACCAGAAGCGTCAACTGACAAGATTGATGGCAGCTCTATCCAGGCCTTAATATACAAATTACCATGTACCACTCCAAGTATAAAAATATGGAGACTGTAAATTGTTTTCTTCCCCTAGTTTGTTCTTTCCATTTGAATTAAATTTGATCCTACCTTACAGCTCTCCCTCAAGTTTGTGCAGATTATTTTATGACAACATTTTAAATAATTTTTGAAGTAGAGGAAGAAGATAATTTGCAATTCATGAGGCAGTTTAAGAAAAAAGGAGCCAAGGGCCTGTTTGGTAACCATTTTCAAAAACAATTTTGAAAAATAGTTTTATAAAATTGTTCTCTAATTTTTGTATAACAAAAGTTCATTTGAAAACCTAAAATGTTTTTAACATGTTTTTAATATTTTTAAATATGTTTTAAAAATATTTTTTATATCTAGTATTTTATTTTTAATCATTCTATATGTTTGTATAATTATTTCTTAAAACAGCTCTTAGAAAATAAGTGAAAACAAATAAAGAATGTTATCTGAACACATCCAGTTTTCTATTCTTAAAAACAAAAAACAAAAAACAGTTTTTAGTTGTCAAACGTGTCTTCTGTGTTTTTTGTTCTGGATAATAGAAAACTGTTCTAAAAAATAATTCTCAAGCAGACCCTAAAGTTTTCCTGGCTCAAGAGAAGGATTCTCCAAAAGGGTTTCAATTCTGTAAGTTAATTTTGGAAAAGAAAAAAACATGTTAAGATCTGAATTGCTGGTAAAGGTTTTTACATGAAAAGCCTTTCACCTTATAAAATATTTTAGGCTTTAGTAAATAGAGAATTAACTTAGCATTCGTTTGAATACACTTCTATTTTCTGTTTCTGAAAAAAAAATAGTAATAACTTCTAAATAAAACAAACAAGCTCTTACAAACCTACATTAAGAAGGTAATGGTTTTTAAAAACTGTATAAAATATTTTTAAAAAATTGAAGTAATTTTTAAAGACAAGCAAAATACTTTTTGTATAGGAGTTTCTGGTTTTATATTAAAGTTCTTACCACTTCTTTTTTTTAAAATAATAGAGAAAACTCCCATGGAAAGGGCTCTTCAGACTCTCCATGGGGACCGGAAACTTGGGGTGCTAACTACACTTGGCACAACCAGCACCAGGTAATCGAACCCGCAACCATGTGCCTCTACCACACATCCTAAAATTCGCCCTAACCAACTCAGCACCCTAACAAGCTCTTACCACTTTCTATTTTTTTTTCGATAGATAGATCACTTTCTATTTTTAAAAACAAAGATTAGGGAGTGTATCCAAATGAGACCTTAATTAACTCTTTTCTCCTTCCATTTCCAGTCTTTAGAAATTGCATGTAACTTACTAGATCCTCTATAAAGTTTTTAAATAAATTTAAAGACATAATCATACCAATGGCAATATTAAAAATTGGCAGTATGCATGGGTACCTCTTCAGCAAACAGTTCCTCCAGAACACGATTGATTTGCTTGTCTTCAGCTACCATTGCTAGTGCCATGCTCACCAGCTCATTTGATAGGACATAGTCACTGATTCTGGACACTGACACCAGGTTTCTTGTTCTAGAATCGAGAATTTCACTAATAATTATTGATTTGTCTGAAGCTTGCTGCATTTCACGGATCCAAGAGCTGTGAGAGAACCCTGAATGCCGTGAAGCAGCCGACTTTGTATCTCTGTCAGGAAGGCGCTTTGACTGCAATTCATGACAGAACAGGTAACTTTTATGGAGAGTTAAAGAAATTCCAAGCATGAATGAGTTAAGAGGAAGAAAGTAGCCCTTTTGGATGGGAAACAAACAATTCATTAGTAAAAATTTGACAGAGAGAGTAGCTTACTAATACCAATTTCAACTGTAAATCCATTAAAATCACACATCTAAGAACAGAACATGATTAACCACCAGTTTACACAACCTATATCACAGCACTGAGGCCAAAAATAAACACTGCATGAAGGACATAGCCCTTCCTTGCAGTATTGGAGTTAACACACCATCAAAATGAACCAAAACAAGTGGTTTCCCCGAAAGATGAGTTAAAAGAAAGAATAAGGGTTAATTGATCCAATTATAAATGCAACAAGAAAAGTTGCTTGCTTCAGAAAAATAGTGGGAACATTTCTAGATAAGAGAAGAATTAGTGAACGACTCCAAAATGCTGTCAAACATCCAACCTGGGCTCAAATAACTGTTACCTATCCAACTGGCAGAAATCTTGTCATGCTATTTATTGGCACCACAAAATGGTTTATATCCATATGAAAAGAATTTAGATCCAGATGAAAATTGGTAGGAGGCAGAAGAGGTCCAGACCTACAGTCAGCATCTGATTGTCAGACTAGCAAAGGAGGAACAAAGAAATGAAGGAAAATGGGATAGGAAAGTGTTAGGTTCTCTTTGTCAAAATATACTTGAATGAGTGTGCAACACCTCATAAGACATCTGAAATTATCTGGTTTGTTGGCCACAAGAAACAATACCACATTTTCCTAGAAACCCTAACTCATTTTTTTTTTTTTTTTTTTGATCAGTAGAAACCCTAACTCATTGCCAACAAGGAATCATACAAATGTTTTGAGAAGAAAAAGACCCCTACAACCTAACATATTGGATAGTTCATCTCATCCAGGTTAAAAATGTGAAAACAGATCAAGCTTTTATATGATATACCAACATTTTTTTACTTGTTTTAAATCCAAACCTATTGGCATTGACCTAAGCATGATCAAATAGCAGCAATAGTAGTACCTGAATATCTCGTATAAGAAGGAGTGTGGCTAGAGATCGTGAATCAGAATGCACAATGGAGTCCTCGAGAGACTCATCTGCAAGAATTAATATCTGTCCCTTAGAGTTAGTTACAAATAGTGGGAAATAAATTAACAGAGAATTCAGAAGGAGTTTACTTTATTCAAACAAAAGCCTGCATCCTTAAAAACAACTAATTTACCAGACATGCTGAAAGTGTGCACAATTAGCTATAGGATGATACAGGTGTGTTTTAGAGAAGGAAAATATTTAGTGTAGTTATTTTGTCCCACACCAGTATGCTTGGGGGGCAACTGATTCCCATAAAAGAGGTTTAAGGATCTACAGCTTTGTTCAAGTTCAAATGTTTCATCTAGAACACCCAATAAAACATTCTAGCCACAGATCACTTAACTGGCAGGCAAATGCCATGATCATTTCTATTTCTAACAAGTGCATTGTTTGAAAGCAGGAGGTTGAATGATCAAGTTAGTGTTTGTGAGATTGTCTTAAGGTTAGGCCGTGTCACACACATAAACGGCAACAATTAAAACAACAAGAGAAACTTACAGAATCAAAAGTCTCCAGAGGAAGATCCTCTAAATGCCGTCGGATTACAGCATTTCCCTCATGGTGGACAAGTTTTATATTTACCAATCCAAAAATATCAAATCCACCGTCAGTAAGCTTCTTCTCTCTTTCTTTTATGGGAACCTCATTGAACATCCACAACTCTGAACCTGGAGCCAAAAATGCTTCTAATACCTAAAAAGTAGCAATTGCAGACAACAGATCAAGTCAATGAAAATGAATTTAAAGATGAACTTTACAGCAAATAGTAATGGGGGAAAAAAATGCTTGGTTTTGACACTATTACAAAGAATGACAAGTTTAGGAAAATGAAGAAGATTAGCACACAAGCCAGAAGTAGGAGAATTAACATAAATAACTAAGTTAGAGAAAGAAACTAGATAACAGATCTTGCACTTTATAAGAAAATGTTATAAGAGTCTTGAATTCTATGACTTGATCTAATTCACTTCTCATGGCTTGATTAAATTAATGATCTCTCTTGTTTCCTGCTCTAATATCATTTTTCCTTATTTCATCTAGTTCAGCACAATTATTGTAAAAGCTTTCCAACAATGTTGCCAAAGCCTACATGTATTTTTTTTTTGATAGGCAAACAAAAATGTATATACATTAATAAAGAAAGCACCTAAAAAGCCTATCTATGAAAAAGATTAAAACTTGCCAATGTTATTTGACAAAAGAGTAAATATGGATGGTGTTGCCAATGCCAATAATTGCATAACACCCGAGCGGGAAAAGCTACCTTGAGCGGTTTAGAGTATAGCAAATTAAAATAATAATAATAATAATAATAATAATAATAATAATAATTTTTTTGATAAGTAATAAAGGATTGTATTAAACATAAAAAACAAGAGGCATACACAACATATACAAAGCAACTAAGAGGCCAAAATAGAGGTGCGAAGGCACAAAAACCAACAATTGCACCCTATGGAAAGCCTAATCAATCCACAAAGTCTAACAATGATAAAGAATCATCCCCGATATACAATTTAAACCTAATCCCAAAAAAGACACAATAAATTTTTTTTTATTGTTTAGTCCATGCTTTCACAATTATCAAAAGCTCTCCTATTTCTCTCCCTTCATATGGTCCAAAACAAGTACAACAGAGCAACCTACCAAGCCTTTGTTCTCTTCTTTTCCAACAAAGGATCCACACCAGCTCAACAGAACCCCTCTAATTGAAGAGTGCATCACTCACTGTACACCAAAAACCATATAAATCAATTGCCACAAAATGCGTGCTTTCATACAATGAATGAGAATATGGTCGCCTATTTCTTCTTCTGCTTTGCATATGTAGCCTCTATTAGGAATCCTCTAACTCCTTTTGATCTAATCTAGAGTCAAACTTGCGGCTCAAGTTGCTTTCCAAGCAAAAAAACTAATTCTCTATGACACCCAAGAACTCCATATTATGCCATAAGGGAAAAGTTCTGCTCTCCTATTTGCCAAAGAGGAATAGAAGGACTTAACTGAAAAAATACTGTTCTTTGTAACCAACCATATCATAATATCCTCAAGCCCCAAAGTAATGGAGTGTTCATACAACCTCCCAAAAAAGACTTGTACCTCTTCTAATTTCCAATCATCCATCTACTTTATAAACCTAGGACTCCAACTACCACCATCCCAAAGGTCACCCACCTAAGCAATTTTTGAAGAAGCTATAGAATAGAGCTCTGAAAATGATTCTATAAAAGGCATGTCCCCACACCACTTGTCATTCAAAAACTTTAGTCGGTTCCCAAACCCAACCTTAAACCTTAAAACCACATTTATCCTTGAAAACCTCCTAATACCTCTTATTGCCTTTCACACCTACAATCCACACCCTGCTCTCACTTCTTTAGTACACCACCCCCCTTCTTGCCCAAACGTTCCTACAATTACCCATTTCCAAAGAGCATTCTTTTCACTTACAAATCTCCAAGACCATTTTCCCAAAAGAGCCTTATTAAAGATAGATAAATTTCTAATATCCAAGCCCCTTTTTTGTTTCTCCAAGTAAACAATAGACCAATTCACCAAATGTGGCTTTTATTCCAAAGCCCACCTCCCCCCATAAAAAGTCCTTCTGAATCTTTTCCAAGTTAACAACTACCCTTTTAGGGATGACAAAAAGGGACATGAAATAAATCAACAAGCCGGACAAAGAACTATTTACCTAAGTCTACCTTCCACCTTTTGATAGATACTATCTCTTCCACAAAGCAGACCTTATCTAAAATCTTTCTTCCACCCCTTCCCAAACCCTAGAAGACTTGTAAGGGGCTCCCAATGGAAAGCCTTAATAGGTGGTTGGGAGAACACCCACCTTCAGCCTAAAACCCCAACAAGATCCTTTAGAGTTGAGACACCCCCAACAAGGATCAACTCACTTTTTTTCATGTTAACCTTTAACCTTGATAAAGCCTCAAACCATATAAAGACCTCACTCAAGTACTATAGGTTCTCCTTACTAGCATCACAAAGAATGAGGGTAATGTTTGGAAATAACAAATGGGATACCTCCACCCCTACTCCATCTCTTCCCCTTACTAAAAAGTCATCAATCCTCCTAAGCCCTTGTAAGGATATGGGAAAGAGCTCCATTGCCAAGATGAATAAATAAGGGGATAAAGGTTCTCCTTGTCTCAAACCCTTAGAGCTTTGGAAAAAACCTTATGAGGACCCATTGACTAAGATAGAGAAACGAATTGTAGAGATGCACCATCTAATCCAACTAATCCACTTTGAGCTAAAACCCATTTTTTTCCAAAACTACACAAAAAAATAAAAAATAAAATAAAATAAAAACCTCCAACTTACATATGGCCTTTTCAATATCAAACTTACAAATGATCCCTCTTGAGTTTCTTTTAAGTTTAGAGCCAATGGCCTCATCTGCTATCAAAACAACATCTAGAATTTATCTCCTTGCCAAAAAAGCATATTGAAAATCGAAGACTAAGTTACACACCACTTTCTTCAAACTATTGGCTAGGGCCTTTGCTAGTAGCTTGAATAAGTCTCCTACCAAGCTAATTGGTCTAAAGTCCTTTAGGTCTTTTGCCCCACTTTCTTTGGAACCAAAACTATAAACGCGACATTTAAACTCCTCTAAAAGGTCCCTAAATCATGAAATTTCATGGAGAAGCCATCCAAACCAGGGGCTTTATTCCACTTAAGCTAGATAAAGCAGTAAGGACCTCCTCTTCAGAGGGGGAAGGGGGAGGGGGATGACTCACAAAGAATCATGCAAAAAGCATTTGTCACACCTTCTTTCATTTCAACTTCCTCAATTAACATTTCACCATTCACACTTATCTTGGCCATAAAACTTCTTCATCTTTGAGCCACTTTGTGAAAAAAATCAGTATTCTTATTACCCTCTTTTATCCAAAGCACTCTTGATTTTTGTCTCCAGGAGATTTCCTCCAATGTTGCCCATTTTTTAAAGTCCTCCACCACCCCCCTTCTAACCTCCCTTTCCTCTATCGTGAGAGACCTTTCTCTTTCCTTTGCATCCCAAAAACCTCCTTATTCCAAACTTTTAAGATCCTACTTCAAAGCTTTAAACTTAACTACCAAAATGTGGCTAAAGGTACCCTATACATCGTTACCCTCCCACTAGTTCCTAATCAACTCTTTGAAACCTTCCACTTTCAACCATATGTTTTGAACTTTAAAAGGTGTTTTTCCTTTCCTTGTTCCACCACCATCATGCAAGATACGGGCATGATCCAAGACTGGTTTTGGATGAATGATTTGGAACAAGTCGTTGAATTGATTCTCCTAATCTTCAAAAACAAGAAAATGTTCTAACCTAAAAGCTAGCCTATTATTTAACTCACCTTTTTTTTTTCTGTTGATAAGTCAAGCAATTGTATTAAAAGTGCCTAAAGTATACACGATATATACAAGGCCAAAAAAAAGAAGGGATAGAGAAAAAACAACACCCTTGCTTCACTTATAGTCTAATCAATATATGGAGTCAAAAAAGGACAAAGAACTGAACTCTATATGTTCGCTGACCACTCCAAAAACATGTACATAAAGGAGTGTAAAATAGCGTGGTTTGTTAGTTCAAAGTCTTTGAAGGCTCTTCGGTTTCTCTCCTTCATAAGCTCCAAAACAAGCACAAAGGAGTTGTTTTCCAAGCCTTGTTTCTTTTCTTCCCAACAAAGGCACACCACCAACTAATGAGGACATCCTTGATTGAGAACGGCATTACCCACTGTGCACCAAAAATGGCAAAAATAAGGTGCCACAACACAATTGCCTTGGGACAGTGAAAGAGAATATGGTTTGTTTACTCATCTTCACTCTTACACAAACAACATCTATTAGGAAGACTCCAACCCCTCATTTTTTGTAGATTTAAAGAATTTTTTCCCAAATTGCTTCCCAAGCAAAGAAGCTAACTCTCATTGGCACCCAAGGATTCCACACCATGCTTATGGGGAAACTTTTCGAGTAACAACCTGCTAAGGAGGAGCAGAAAGATTTGATTGAAAAAGTGTCTCCCTTTGACAACCGTCAAACCATAGCATCCTCTACTCCTCTGATTACTTGCCCTTGCCACCTTCTAAGCTACCTTTCCACCTCACCTAATTCTCAACCATTTATCTGTCTTGTAAACACTAGATTCCAACAACCCACTTCCCTAACCTGCTCCCACATCTGATCTACCCAGACTTCTTTATCAATGGCAATTGAAAACAACTCTAGAAAAGTGATAGTTAAGGGTTCCTCCCCACACCACCTATCTTTCCAAAACCTCGCCATTTTGCCATTTCCCACCCTAAAGCCAATCTTGTCATTGAACCCCTTCCACCTACACCGAATCACCTTCCAAAGACCCACCCCATAACCTTTCGTCGAAGTCCTAGAGCACCAATCCCACTCTTCCTCTACATACTTCCCCATAACCACCTGTTTCCAAGAGGAATCATTCTCAAAAGAAAATCTGCAACACCACTTCCAAAGAAGGGCTTTATTTAGAAAAGGTAACTTTCTAACTTCCAGAGCCTCTTCCTTTTTATACAAGCCAAAAGCTAACCAGCTTACAAGATAAGGCTTTCTTTGGAGCTCTCCTCCCCCCAAAAAGAAGTCACTTTGGATCTTCTTCAATCTAAGACTCACCTTATGAGGGATCACAAATAAAGACATGAAATATATTGGCAGGTTGAATAAAGTGCTCTTTAATAGAACTTGGTGTAAGATGGAACTTGGTATGGCGAAGAGGAACTTGGTGTGCTTGGAGAAAAGAAAAGGTGGGCTAGGGGTGAGAAATTTAACTTTGATGAATAGTGCCCTTTTGTGTAAGCGGAATTGGAGGTTTGCTAATGAGAGAGAGGCGTTGTGGAGGTGTGTAATTAGCCTCAAGTATGGTGAAGAGGAGGGGGGCTGGTGCACTCGGGATGTGATGGGGAGAAACAGAATTGGGCTTTGGAAAGCAATTAGGAAGAAGTGGGGACTGTTAGATGGCAAGGTAGCTTACCATATGGGTAATGGGCAAAGAGTGAAATTTTGGAAAGACAAGTGGTGTGGAGATGGGCCACTTTGTGAGTCTTTTCCCTCTCTTTTCTCCATGTCAATATCAAAGAATGCTTGGGTTTCGGAGGTTTGGAATCCCGTTGGTGATGGGGATGGTTGGACTCCCCTTTTTGGAAGGGCGTTTAATGATTGGGAGATTGATTTAGTGGAGCGGTTGTTGCAGAAGATCCATGCTTTCAGGGTTCAAAGGGAGGAGGAAGATAGTGTGATCTAGACAGCTTCAAATGATGGGGCTTTCTCAGTTAGGTCCCTTTATTCTATGATGGAGCCGGGGAGCTCTTCTATGTTCCCTAGCAAAAGAATTTGGAGGGTAAGAGTGCCTCCAAAGGTAGCTTTCTTTGCTTGGGAGGCTTCTTGGGGTAAAGTTTTAACGCAGGAGCAACTTCAAAGGAGAGGGTTCTCTTTGGCAAATAGATGCTTTCTTTGTCTATTTGAAGAAGAAACGGTGGATCATCTCCTACTGCATTGTGTCAAGACGCGGGTCCTGTGGAACCTGCTTTCTCCCTTTTTGGTATATCTTGGACTCTTTCGTGTACAGTGAAGGCCACTCTTCTTGGGTGGAATGGAGGGTTTGTGGGGAAAAGGAGCAAGAAGGCTTGGCAGATGGCGTCGTTATGTATTTTTTGGTCAGTTTGGAAGGAGAGAAATAGGCTAGTATTTGGGGATGAGGATCTCTCGCTTCAAAGGTTGAAATATTCTTTTGTATGTAATCTTTGGTCGTGGGTCAGGGGTTCCTTAGTTGAGAGTCATTCTTCTCTTGTAAATTTTGTAGACTGGATAGGCTCCTAGTTAGGAAAGGTGGTGTGTATACTCCCTGTATACTTAGAGGGCACCGGTTTTTGGTGTTTCCTCTTTTCGTTTAATATACTTCTTTTTACTTATCAAAAAAAAAAAAAAAAAGTGCTCTTTAATAGAGTCAATCTCCCTCTTTTTGATAAATACTGTTACTTCCACAAAGCAAGTCTTTTCTGAAATCTTTCCTCCACTACATCCCAAGCTTGAACGAATTTGAAAGAGGCTCCCAAAGGGAGGCCCAAATAAGTAGAAGGGAGAGAGCCCACTTTGCATCCCATAGCCAAATCCTTTGTATTAGAAACCTCCCCTACTAGGATTAGCTCATTTTCATCCAATTAAGCCAAAAATCGCCTTGAACCACATGAACGCCCAACTCAAAGCCTTTAAATGCTCCTTATTTAAGTCACTGAAATTCAAAGTGTCATTGTCAAAAAGGGGATGGATCACCACCCTACCCACACCTCCTCTCCCACTAGCCGAGAAACCCTAAATGAAGCCTCCTTCCATAGCCTTCTTCAAAATACTAAAGAGCACCTCCATTACCAAAATGAAAAGAAATGGGGAAAGGGGGTCTCCCCATCTTAGACCTCTGAAACTTGCAAAGAAACCAGTAAGAGGTCCATTAATCAAAACCGAAAAACAAATAGAGGAAATGCACCACCTCATCCACCTAACCCACTTAGCCCTAAAGCCCATTTTTTCGTTGACTGCTCATAAGAACTCCTAGTTCACATGATCATAAACCTTTTCAATGTCCATTTTGCAAATGAATCCCCTTTCTAAGCTCTTTAGCCTTTGAGTTTAAGGCCTCATTTGCCATGAGGACTGCATCCAAGATTTGCTACCCTTCACAAAAGCATGTTGGGAGTTTGAAACTACTTTCCCAACCACTCTTTTTAACCTATTAGCCAAAACCTTAGCTAGAAGCCTATAAAGGCTCCCCACCAAACTAATCAAGCGAAAGTCCCTCAAATCCTCAACACCCTCTTTCTTAGGAATGAGCACAATAAAAGTGGCGTTAAGGCTTCTCTCAAAAAGACCCGAATGATGAAAATCAGCAAAGAAACCCATCACTTCAAGCTTTACAATGTCCCAACAAAATTTCCAAAAGGCCAAGGAGAACCCGTTCAGACTCGGCACCTTATCCTCTCACAAATTGGAAAGGGCCACAAGGACCTCTTCTTCCAAAAAATGATTCTCCAAGGCCCTTGCTTCTTCACTGTCCGAAACCAAGAAGGGTAGCCCATTAATACTTGACCTCCATTCATCAGTCTCTAACACAACTCTTTGGAAAGAGTTAACCACCTCCTCCTTTATCTCATCTTCCCTTATCAACCTTCTTCCATTCATTTTGATAACAACCAAAAACTTCCTCCTTCTCCAGGCATTAGCCATCGAGTGAAAAAACCGTGAGTTTCTATCACCTTCTTTCAACCACAGTTGCCTTGATTTCTGCCTCCGCGAAATCTCTTTCATGCTTGCCCACTTACTGAAATCCTCCACAACCCTTCTTCTAGCCTCAAACTCTTTAGGGAAAGACCCAAATCTCTTTTTTTGGCATCCCAATAACCAATTTGAGAGACGACAACCTCATTATTGGAGGAAACATTCCCAATCACCACTCTATTCTATGTTTTGAGATCCTACTTTAGAGCCTTTAGCTTGCAAGCTGAGATGTAGCTAAACAAGCCACTAAAAGTGTAGCCCATCCACCATCTCCTAACCAAATCTTTGAACCCTTCCACTCTCAACCACATGTTCTCAAAACGAAAGGGAGCTTTGCCACTTCTGATCCCACCTCCATCTAGAAGAATAGGAGCATGATCGAAAGTAGGCTTGGGCAGCAACTTCTGAGAAAGCCCATTAAAATGGCTCTCCCACTCTTCTAAGACCAAGAAACGATCTAGCCTAGACAAGGATCTATTATTCGGGTCACCACACCAAGTATAGCACCCCCTACTAGAGGTAAATCCCTCAGATGGAACTCTTCAATGATCTTCGAGAAACGCCTCATTGAAGGGGAGATTCTTGAGCAATTTCTCCGTTCTCCAAGAAATCTAACCACATTAAAACCCCCACCAATGCACCATGGATTGCCCAACAACCCCTTGATGTCCCCAAGTAATACCCACAGCTCCTCCCTATCAGCACTGCTTACTGACCCACACACACCAAAGAATATCCAAATGAAATTGTCATCACAATTCTTAAACCGACAAGAAAGAGAATGCACGCCCATTTCCATCTCCAGAAGCTCCAAAACTCTACTATCCTAAAAAACCAAAATTCCCCCAGATTGACCTCTCAAATCCACACTTTCCCAATTCAAGAATCTGCCTACACCCAGTTTTCTCACAAACATTTCCAACATACGTTGAACCTTAGTCTCCTGCAAACAAATCAGGTCTACCCTCTAAGATCTAATAAGAGCTCTCACCATTTTCTACTTATCCACATCATTTAAACCCCTTACATTCCAAGAAAGGATTGTAATATTCATCAACAAAATTTGCAAAATTCCCAGAAGAACTCCCATTCCTTTTTCCTTTCCCTATAGTTGAATCATAATTGATAGAACACTGAACCCTGCGTAATTCCCTCACAAATTTGGACCTCGAGCTTGAAACTTTCTTTTTTCCAAGATGAGAGCTTCTACCCTTCTTCCTAGACTCCAATCTTTGCAAAAGAGCCAAAATTTCGCTCTCAAAACCTTCAACCGACATTCCCATGAACCTACTAAAGGCCAACAATTTACCAAACGAACCCTCAAAAGGAACCCCCTCGGTCAGACCACTAGTTTCGGTGTTGCAACTAATCCTTTTGCTGAAATTCAACTTCTCTATTGTCAGCCCATCTATCTAAATAACACTCAAGGGCCCAGGCTCCATTACAACTCCTCCCAAAGGGGCCTTGCTCTTATCCTCCCACCAAACCAACAGCCCCAAGGCTTCATCCAACTAGAACGAGGCAAGTGGTAGAGAAGGAGTAGAAGAAGAGAGAGAAAAGAGATTATCCCACCTAAGGAAAGTAGAGGAAGGAAAGGACGGACCTGGAAAATGCGAGACCTCCTCCACTAACGCTTCATCTATGACAGCCGAGCAAAGGGGAGTTGCAACCGGGGATCTCTTCTAGAACAACAAACAAATGTCATCCTCATCCTCTATGAAGCTAAGAGAAAGCGCACAAGTCTAGAGAGAGGGGTCTCTTTCCCTTTGCAAACTAGAACGAGCCCTGGAGGAGCCAGGGTCATTTCTGGATTTAAAGCCCACACCTTTGTTGGGCTAGCCCAAACCCTCATCACTCTTCGCCCAACCCACTCCATCAAGGCCTAGAGCATCATGGGTCTTTAAACAAAGGAGAGATCCTTTCTAAGATTTAACCCGCTCCTCCTATCGGGGACTGTTAGCGGACCAACCCAGGCCTGTTCTCCCAAAATCTAACACAGCTCCAACCGCTCTCTGCACCGGCTAAGAGAAAAAGGGTTGTTTCACGTCAACAAAACTCCCACCCCCTTAGGAGAATGACACGCACCCATCCCACCTTTTCCAAAGAGTGAAGCCTCCCATCCTACTCTCACCACCGCACGTGAGGTAGCACCCACTTCATCTCCTACCTTCTGTTGTTCTTGTCCTCTGAACTGCATCACCATGGACACCCCAGGAGAAAGTTCCCACCAAAGAGGAATGGAGAAGCACAAATCATGCACCAAGACCTATAAGCTACTTGGGAAATGCAAACAACTAGTCTTCACCAAGACCTTTGCCCACTATAAGTTGCAACAATCAGTGATGTCCTCACCCACTGCTACAAAACCACCACAAGCATCCCCCAATCTGCTTAAAAAATCCTTTGTCCCACAAAAAAAAAAAAAGGGTAGCCCCAAGATTTTTACCCAAATTTCATCCATCTGCACTTCTTTTAAACACCATACCTCAAGAGACCATTTGGAGTGCCAAAATTTTCCCCCTTGTACCAACCACGCCCTTTTCTGAAAATCACCTTCGCCTCTGAACAAACCTCAAATTCAAAGAGGATGAGGGGACCACTAAAAAACGTGAGATGTAGCTCCCCTTTCACATGCCAATAAGACTTAGCCCACGATCTTAAGGAAGGAAGAGAAGGGCTCTCCCCATCGCCCCATTTGCCCACTAAGCAATGCCTAAGTCCTTCATTTTGTTGAGCACATCAACCCCCCAAACTTGAATCCACACAACCTCAATTGCACCCTACTTGCCATATCTGACTTCATTTGCAAAACAAGATCCTTCAACGAAACCTTTATCTGAAACTCCCTTAACCAAGATGGTATCCTCGGGAGCTATAGAGAGCAAGTCTATGGGCCTCACACCAAGGCTTCTAAGCTTATTAGCAAGCAACACCCAACCCCCTATCAAACCTCTTCCTTCAAGGAACACTAGTGAAAAAAGCCTACCCTCCATTGAACGAACAAAGCAAAAGAGGAAGTTACCCGTTGAGTTTCTCCTAAGCTCCAACAAAAAGCTTTTTTCACCTTCAAGCCAAAACTTTTTGAACCTTCCCCTTTCTACAAACTTGCAACAAGACTCAACCCTTTCAGCAACATAGCCAAACTTTTGGCTCCAAACCTGATCCAAACCACCAAACCCCTACCTCTCCCTATGATCTTGCCCAACAACTTACCTTCCACAAACTCAGTCGAAATCTCTAAGGACTTTGACTCAACAGAGAACCAACATTTGCCTTCTAAGACTCTCATCAAGACTCACAAACAGTCATTATATTCAAGGTTCACTTATCATGTTTTCAAACTCGCCTTTTAAGCAGTGAGTGACAAATGCAACCCTTTCACCTAGATGTTATTTGGATAGGGCTTAACAATTGATTTTTTTTTTATAAGTAAACACACATATATTAGCAAAGGCAAAGCGCCGCATAGCATACAGGGAGTATACGAGGCGACGAAGGCCTCACAACAAAAGGACCAAAAAACAACAAAAACCCACCGGCCCTTAACTGGAGGCTATCCACTCCAAGAAACTTATAAGGGAACGAGGCTCCGCACCATTATACAATTTTGCCCACCCCCACATATTACAAACAAAAGAATACTTAACTTTCTGTATAGCTAACGCCACCCCCCCCCCCCCCCCCCCTAAATGCTAATCTATTCATTTCCTTCCACACCGTCCAAAAAATAAATAATGGTATGGATCTCCAAATTTTCTTCCTCTTTTTACCCACCAAAGAACCCTTCCAGCTGATAACCGCCTCCTTTACAGTTTCTGGAAAGACCCACTGGGCTCCAAACAGACTAAGAACCATCCCCCACAACACCCTAGCCACTGTACAATGAATAAGAAGATGATTAACATTTTCCTCATCACTACCACATAAATAACACCGATTAGGAATCTGTCATCCTCTCTTTTGAAGCCTATCAATAGTAAGAACCCTCCCCCAAGTAGCTTCCCACGCAAAAAACGCTAGCTTGGACGGAACGTTCTCCACCCATATGCCCTTTTTGGGAAACAAAGAGGTACCATGGCTGGTCAGCAGCCCATACGCATCCTTGACGTCAAACTTCCCATGTTTTCCCCCCTTCCATAAGACCAAGTCCTCCTCCAAGTTAATTCTTTGATCATCTTATTATTCATCAATTGAACACAAGTATCCCTTTACACAAACATTGCTCTCATTGCTACAGCCATATTGATTTTCAACTTGTCTAGCTTCCTTTTTACATGAAATGAGGCTCCTGACATGTTGCATTTGAGAGTTTGGTGCAAGAAGTGGAGCTTTATGGCAGGATTCCTTTTATACAACTTTTTTTTTGGCTAGTTGGAGGGAGAAAAACCATATATTAGTTTCCTTATAGATGTGACTTGTCCCATCATCTATTTTGTGGCATATTTCCTGGCATATTAGTGCTTGATTGTGAAATGTTTCCAGTTTTTTTAACTTATTCATGAACATTCTGTCTTTATGATCAATGTTTACTCCTTAAGTTTCTTGAATATGTAATTCTTGAGGTTATCTACAAATTAACTAACCAATGCAATCATCATAAAGGTATTTATCACAAAAAAAAAAAAAAGGAATTCCAGTGCAAGGTAGCATTGAAAACTCTGATGTGTAAGAGTGAATTACCAAAATCATATCATCAATATCACGTCGCCAGCCACAAAATAGTATCCTTTCAGGGTATTTTGGGGGAGGGATAACACCATGAAAAGGAACCCTGTGCACCTGCATCAGAAAAGCATGACAAATCAGACAATAAAAGACCACTCAAAACACAATGGTCTACTGTGAAGCATCAATTGCATTATGACAAGGAAAAGATGAATAGTTC
The DNA here is from genome assembly GCF_004353265.1 of Vitis riparia. Classification (NCBI taxonomy): domain Eukaryota; kingdom Viridiplantae; phylum Streptophyta; class Magnoliopsida; order Vitales; family Vitaceae; genus Vitis; species Vitis riparia. The sequence goes on along the minus strand of NC_048442.1, from coordinate 3,032,663 downwards.
TTTTCATTTGACATTCTGACTAAGCCAGTCTGTTTTCTGCCACTGCCTCAGAGAAGGCAATGGCAATCACCAGAACCTCAATAATTTCATTTACCACTAATGCCTTTCTTCTTAAACAAAAGTCTGAAAACCAATAATGCATCAACAAAACCAAATGCCCTATATGATGCCATTAACAACTAAAACTTAATATACACCACATTTCCCTATGTCAGTCATACAACCAACCCTTGGGAATACACTGGATTTGTGTGTGTTGGCAAATATAGAAAACCTAGTAAATCTAAAATATCTGCTTTCAATTTGAAGGAAAAAAAAAACCCCTTTCACAAATAGCATAATAAAAAAAATATACCAACAGAAACAGAAATGGTGTGCTACAAGCAACTAAATGGACCTATAACTTTTTGGAGAAAATGTTGGAACAACTGTGACCTTGTATTTAAACAAAACATGGCAAATTAATTAGCGAAGCATAATACATCAACCAAAGAAAAGTTTTGCATTTTTCACAGCAGAGAGAGAGAGAGAGAGAGAGAGAGAGAGAATGACCTCTGGAAGAGGGTCTGGTGCATAGGTGTCATCATCCTCAGCTATGACAAGGACTTCATCACCTTCTCTTAGAACATAATTATCCTCTGGATTTAAGATTATCTTTCCACCATCTGAAGCCACCTTAATCCCACAGGGAATTGCCTCGGGAAAAGAAATAAGGACATCTTCAAAACGCATACCATCTAATTGAGGCCACCTTTTTACATAAAACTCTGCATTCTCAAACCCCAAAATATTTTCCCATATCTGCCAAAATAACAAGAAAAGATTATCTCTTCCAAGCATACATGTTAGGACCTGATGGCAATATAGTCGAGCCAAATAAGCAACCATCACAGGTTAAACTGTTGTAAACAAAGTAAAAAAAAAAAAAAAAATAGTGTGACTCATTAGCAAAATTCTTAGTATAGGATCACATTAAAGGATTCAATGGAAGCCTTTTCTTCTGCGATGACCCCAGTGAAGACACATAAAATTAGAATGAAGGCACAATGGAACAATTTAATCTCAATGGATAATCTATATGCCCAGTAATTTTATTGTAATTAAAAAAAAATAGAATAATGCTACTCGACTAACATGAGATAGACAGTTCAGGTTGATGCAAGTTGGGGTCTAGGATGTAGCATGCAATTGGATCTGAACAAGGCTGAACATTTCTTTTATGTTACATCAAATTACATGAATGAAATTATGAAAATTCAATTTCAGAACCAAACAAGAGATTCAAAAGAGAAGCTTTCTCAGCAGAATACCGAACTATAATAATTCCCAGGTCCATATATCAATGGTACATCAAGAAAAAAATAGAAAGATAAATGAAGCCTCGGTAAACACCAGTGTTTTGGGCAGTGGCAATTTTCATAAATGAAGCATCCCTCCAAATATAGCAATCAAAGGGCAAAATATCCTAGAACAATCACAGGATTACAGGTAAGCAGTATCTTCAGGGGCAGAGAACCTTGTTTTAAAATTAAGGGTACTATAAGATTCAGTCGTAGATCAAAATTTTCACAACAAAAAGTGGATCTCACTTGAACATACGGAGAGCAGAAGGCGATGCAGATTAACAGAGAAATAATAACATCTAAGAATTAAGGAGGCACAAGGTTATTTTTAAATGTCGTGAACCATGCTTTTAAGAACTATAACTACATCTCAATTAACCTACCTGTGCAAGGCCTGGTTGGAGAGCACACTGTATCATCAAACGTCCAATCACATCATGTGCAACAACCGTCTCAATGAGTTCTCCACCGACAAGCTTCACCAAGGGTTCATTGTCAAGATCACTCATCTCTACAACAACATGACCCTTTAAACCCTCCTTTACTCCAGTGAGGCTGAGCACAACCCTCAAAGCACGTGCATCACTCTGATACAAAATACATGAACCTATTAACTAATCCGAGAGAGAGAGAGAGAGAGGAGAGAAGAGGAGATTTCTATAAGAGTAACTCAGAAGAATCAGTGAAATGAAAATTGAACAGAACCTGATCTGCATTTTCATCAGATGCTAATACAATGATGGCACGTGCCTTTGAAACAGAAACCTGTGAATATAGAAGCCAAAAACTAGTAAAATGATAAGTAAGCAACGCAAAACTAAGAGGTGGAGAAACAAGAGTGGGGCACCCAGCTACATATTCCTCAAGAGTACATCTCAAGACCCTTAGCATACAGTTTAAAAAAGTAAAATTCTTAGGCATGTAAAGTCAAATTCTCACATGCAGGCACACACACATACCGAGAGAGAGAGAGAGAGAGAGAGCACCAATACCTTTTTTAAGTCGGCAAGTATAAGAGGGCTGCCACTTCTGCATATAACAGATGTCCCCATGAAATCAAATTCTAGCTTTGCTATATCCATCTCCATTTCTTCTTTGTCCCTTTCTGCAAGTACAACCACTACACCGCCACCAATGCTCTTATTGGCTATTGCTAGCTGCTTCAAAAGGGAACCCTGCAATAAAACAGTGGTTCTTGATCCTCTTAAACTTTTCTCAGAGAGGAAAATCATTAAACTTTGACCTCAAGGTTCAGAAGTAGAACTCTTTAAATTAGCAGATCAACTACTTAGAAGTTACGCAAAGAATATGACACATGAGTCTCAAGGACATCCAACGTTCTGTTAGCACTTGCAAGTGGTACATAGATGGCTATAGAAACCTGATAATAAATGTACTGGATAAGTATAGGATCAAATGAAATGATAACAATGCAACAAGCCCTCAGCAATTAATCTTTACCACAAACTTTGTTCCTGTATACACTGACCTCAAACCTATGTGCCATATGAAGACATGATTCACATATTCATATCTAGGAGCTGTTACCATCTCCATAACCAAACAGTTCCTTGGACAGCTCAGTTTTTTCTTTCTACAACTCTTCATACTCCAGAAAGTAACCTACTGATAATAATAGTATTTAAAGAACTAACAAGACTATATCCAAGTAAAATTCCATGCATTTAATTATCACTAAAAGACTACCTTGCAACAGCTAAAGCCAGATGATATATTCCCACAATCATACATCTTTAACATCACAAAAACAAAGGAAGATCAGCATATCATTTCAAGATTATCAATAAAAATACAAGACAATTGGTGCACAAAGTTCAGAAGTACTGCAAAGAATTACCAACTTGTCGCTCCATCCAAGAATTAATATGTGGTTCCTTTCAATGACCTCACTCTTCCCTTTGCGCAATGAATCCACCTTCTCTGATATAGCATCAGAAACAAGCCCAAGCATCATTGCAAATATCAGCATGCCACCAGAACTTATAGAAACTGAAACAATCCTTTGGCCAGTGCCAACCCTATCGGCATGATTTCCAGAGTCTGCTACAAAAGTCCATGAAAGCCAAAGTGCTTCAGCTAAGCTACCATCACTGACAGCATACAGTGCCAAGCCACCAAATCCTATAAGAAATATGGTGGCAAAGAGAAGCGCAAGCAGCTTTGCATAAGGATAAACAGAGAAACACACATCCACCATATAAGCAATTCTCTTCTTCAAGGGAACCTCCTCCTTGTTACACTTTGTTCTATTTGAGAGATTCTTCACTTGGGGAAAATAGTCGAGACATTTGTAAAACACAAACGGCATTGCAAGTGTGAACAACACAGTATACAGAGCAACTGTTCTACTGTCTGCATTACCAAAATAAGAAGATGAACCATCATCCCCAAGCTTCAAAACCTTGTAGCTGTGATTATGAACATCATCTTTATCATTACACAATTTAAGAAGATAAGTTATCTCTCCCTGCAAGAGAATTAGATATGATCACATGAAGGTTTACAAGAAAGTTACCCATGCTACTTTAATAACCAAAAGAAACACACCGATATATGTGCGCGCACATGAATACTTATTTGCCTTCCTCACTCTACTTTTCCTTTTTACTAAGCAATTGTCAAAACATCTTGAAGTTCTCTAGCACTAAATTATGGTTAAATTCATCAGAAGTTTAAAAGGATATCTATTCACCATCCCCGCCCACCTTGGCCTATCTAGGCTAACAATAGTGTTCTTTGCTTGGTTAGCATTTCAAAGCACTTGGGATGAATTAGAGAACTTTTAGAACTTAGAGGATGTTTGGTAAAACTTAATACTTAGTACTTAATAACTTAAGTTAACTTTAAGTTAAATTATTCTTAAATTGTTAACTTAAAACTTATTACTTAATTTTTACTTTTAGTAATATGGTTGTTTGATAAAATTAAATTAATATTTATTCTAAATCATCAAATTGACATATTTACCCTCATATTTAAAGTATTATAGATGCATAACATATAACTATAAAAGATAAGTTGTGAATATAAGGTCATGATGTAAAATATAGTCTCACTAAACATGGTCAAATGAGGTAAAAAATATTTGAGATTAAGAATAAGTTAACTATTTTAACTTAATACTTAAAGTTATTTTTTTACTTCAAGATGTGACATTAAGTTGTTTTACCAAATATGCTTAATCTATTTAATGACTTGAATTAAGTTATTAAATCAAATCAAGTCATTGAGTTGATTTACCAAACACTCTCTTAATTTATAACTTAATTTGCGAAAGAACTGCCAGAAACACAAAAAGAGACAAAATTCTAACACAAGTAGCACTAGGCTTTCTCTTCTTTCAACTTAGCAAGAAAATAAAGATACCTAAAAGGGAGTCCAAATTTATCCCAAAAGGAAAAAGAAAACATACCTGAAGTTTTGTTACTTCATTTCGCAGATAAATTGCATAAGAGACAGAAAATATACAAGTTAAAATGAGCTGCAAAAGAAAGATTATGAAGAAAATCATCAGAAACATGTACCGCTAAAAAGTCATAACAACAGTTGGACCTACTTCAGTTGCAAAAAAACACTAAGGGAAAGAACTTTTTCACTTATATTTTTCCAGCCATTTTCTCAGTTCAGTCTGGTTCCTCATTTTCTCCACATTTACATTTTTCCTCCACTTTCTCAACAACCAACCAAACAGAAAACAAATCAAGAAAATAAGTTCAAAAACTCACCAAATAGAGATACACAGAGCGCTTAAATCCGCGAGCTCTTCGAGCACTTAAACCCGTCGAAGAAGAACTTCGAACCGCCACCGGTTTCGCTTCCTTCTCCGACTCCGGCACGTCCGTACTCGGACGAAGAGCCCCAATTAGGCGCATGGACTCCACCATCTTACCATGCCCGCCGCCGCCTAACCCGGACGGCATCGAGCGGCTGCGGTTGGGGGAACCGGAGTGAGAGTGAGAGAAGTCGTGCTTGGGCGACTTAGCCGCCTGGACGGTACCGCGGCCCCGCACGGTGTGGGGGCCGAGGAAAGAGGGGAAGAGCCAGTCACGATCGGAGAATCCGGACGCATCGGCAGCCGTGGATGACGCCGGAGGAGGAGGAGGAGGAGATGGGGAGGAGCGGCGAACAGCAGGGAAGAGAGGACCAGGAAAGTGAGGAGCCGGAACCACGTCGTCGGAATTGGTCCGTGATTTCTTCAGAACGGGTGGCCTTTCGTACTTGTTAGGGTTAGGTTTAGGGTTAGAATTTGGGATTTTGATTTGAGGCATTGTATGAAAAACAAAAAAAACAAATAAAAAAAAGAAAAAAAATAGAAAAATTAGGCCATTAATGTTTGAATCTGTGAGATAAATTTACAGGTGGGAGTGATGGTGGTGGCCGTGGCCGTGGCGCAGAGGCGGCGACGGCGGTGCTGATAGTGGCAGGGGTGGTGGCAGCTGAATCTAGTGGGAATAATAATAATTGGGTTCATTGTAGGCAGCGTGCGGAAGCAGTAAGAGCTGAGTAAGCTGCTTGTCGTTTTCAGCTACTTTTTGGCTTCGCTTTTCACTAATAATACAACTCCACGTGAATTTTTCACATGCATGGCCAAATTGAATATTTTTGGTTTGTTTGAAAGCGTTTTCAAAAGCAATTTTTGATACTAATTTTTAACAATTTTAGCTTCGAAATTATATTTAAAAACTTAAATATGAAAAATAGTTTTTAAAAATTATTTTTAATATTTTCAAAATATTTTCATATTTTCAATTATTACTAATCGTAAACCTCTCTTGGACCAAAGGATGATGGTTGGTCACCCGAAAAGAGTTGGGATTTTCATTTTTCAGGAGTGAGGGACGGCTTTCCAGGCGAGCTACAAGCTAAGACATGTGGCAAAGGATGCCACCACCTAGCCATGGTGATGGTTGGGATGGAGACCTTTAGCTGAGCAGCCATGGTGATGGTTGGGATGAAGACCTTTAGCTGAGCAGTGAGTAGTGGAACGGATGGAGGATGGGACTGGAAGCAAAAGAAAAATAGAGGACTGGAAGCTAAGACAAAGAGGGGGAGCTTTTCAGAGAAAGGTTTTTGAGGGGAAGAAAGAAAAGCTGGGAAGGGGAGTTTGAAAAACCATGGGAGAGCGGCTTGAGAGAAAAATATTGGAGGAGAGAGACCATAAATGAGAAAAGAAACAGAGTACCAGTGAGGGAGCTTTTTTTTTAGAGAGGATGAGCAAGATATAAGCAAGGTTTTTAGAGATATTGAGGTAGTTGTTTTGAGGGGGATCATTAGACTAGGAGATAGCCTTTTTTTTTTTTTAAGTGAAAGGGCTATTACGAAGGTGAAGAGCTAAAAACGAAGAGTTGGTACCTTAGAGAGAAAAACAGAGAGCTGTAGAGAGTGTCTGGAGGAAGAGCAGAGGAGAGGGAAAACTGGAGATTCTTTGCTGGTTTTTGAAATGAGACACGGCTCATTCGAAGCTAAAATAGCACGGATTGGGAGGAAACTCTCCATGTGAGGTTTTTGTAATCTCCATATCTTTCATTTTTTACACTACTTTATTCTCATTTTTAGCCAAATTCTCTGAGCATTATTTGTTGTTTGGGTGTGATTATAAGAGATTATATGTTGTTTTGCTAATCTTGGATTGATTGCAAACTTCACACTATTTTGGTCTCCTTTTTCTTTCGGTTTAAATCTAATGATGAATTTGAATCTGGACTTACATTTGATGCTTGATGTTTGGAAGTTTTTAGAGGAGTAGAGGACTTTTTTTAGTGTTTTTGAAGTTTTAACGAGAGAAAGTTGAGTTTTTGATCGTTTTTAGGGCGAATTTTTCCAGGTGTGTGAGGTTTTAGTGAGAGAAAGTTCAATTTTGATGTTTTTAGAGAGAGATTTTGTGGGCCTGTGAAGATGTAGTGTGGAATGGTTTAATTTTTTTAGAGAAGCTTTGCAGGTTTGTGCAGAGTGTTAGGTGGCATTTGTTTTTTTTTTGCTTAATTCTAAATAGAACTTATATTTAACTTAATACTAAATGATGTTTAATAGTATTAAGTATTAAGTTGTTTGTTTTTTTAATATTTTATTTCTATTAAGTATTAAGCTATTTGTTTTTTTATATACTAAAAACCAATATATGAATATTTTAATGTATTAAAAAAATATAATTTAACATATTTCTAAAAAGTTCAAAATAATAAAATTGTTATAATAAATAATTTATCATTATCATCCTTACAAAAAATAATTAATATATTTATTTTTTATATAATTAAAATAAAATATTTAAACTTAATAATTTAAAAAATAATGGATTGATAAGACCTAAATCAAATTAAAGAAAAAACATGACAATTCAAATACATATTTTCAAATATCCAAAGACATCACATTTTATGCTAATATCTAAACATTGCATTTTTTACAATGGTAAAAAAACTAAAACTAACAAATTAATTAAATACTTGAAAGAGTTCATTTGTGATTTGGTCTCAGAACTGTTGCATGAATTCTTGATCAAATGCTACAAAAAAAATTGTTTGTAGCTGAGTTTTGATTTTGATTTGCATTGTCACTTTCCAATTCCACTTCATTGTCATATTCAGAAAATAATCTATCTGTAACTGAGATTTGTCAAAGAAAATTATTAATGAAGAAGCATGCCATGACAATTTTTGTTTGAGTAGTAAACGAAGAAGGTGTCATTCTCTTCAATATTGGGAAACGCGCCTTAACAACACCAAAAACATGTTTAATGACATTTCTAATCTTGCATGGCATTGGTTGAATATCTCCTCTTTTCCTATAGCTTTACTACCACTACGAAAATCACTCAACCAATAGCATACATTATGATATGGTGCCATAAAACCTCGAGTGTGTGTATGCTGCATCTACTAAATAATATTTTTCTGGAAAAAAAAAAGAAAAAAATTGAGTTGATTATTATAATGAATAAATAGAAATTATATTAAATAAAATGAAAATAAAATATTTACCTGATGGGGGCATTGGAAAATTATGTTGCGGGTTACGGATAGTTTCTGTCAAGACTCTTGAATCATGAGTTGTTCATTCCCATCTAACAACAACAAACCTAAATATCATGTCAAAATCACAAACTATCATAACATTCTGAAAACATTCTCTTCTCCCACGGTCTCGATAAGCTACTTGTTGATTGGTAGGAATGCATTCATGGATAAGAGTTCCATCAATTACACCAACAACATCCTACATGGTAATAATTCTTTAAAATATAAATAATTATTTTTATATGAGAATAATACAAATATGATATGAATAATTAGAAATAAAAAATAATATACCTTAAAAATTTGTCTTAGCCGACGATTGGAGATACCATTTGAACTATCATTGAATCATGGAGAAGTAACCATCTCTTTTGAGAAATTCACCATGGCCACTAAAACCTCATGGAAGTATTTGTGAATTGTTTGACTTGAGTGTTGGATTCTATTCTTAATCAATCGATTCCGAAGATTATGACTAATAGTCATAAGAAACATGGTCATTTTCTCTTCAACATTCAAATGTTTACTGTCAACAAGCCATCCTTTTTCTTGAAACATGTGACATAGAGAAATAAATCCATGTTTTTCCATTTGCATTAGTTCATAACATGTGCTAGATGAACCATCTAAAGACTCTTGAATGAAAAATGAATCTGTAAATGATGATGTAGAGACTCGTTCCTTATTAGTGGACGAGTCACTTAATAATTGGAGCAACAACACAACCAATTTTTTTTTTTTAAACTCTTGTCACTTCTAACTTTGTATCTTCATCTTCACTTAATGATGATGAACTTGAACTATTTGAGTGATGTGAAGAATTCTCCATAAGAATATCTATTATAAAAAAAACAATAGTTATGAAATAAAAGCATAACAATATAATCAAATAGTTATAACAATGTATAAGTAACAAATATCCATAAAATGTAGAGAGAAAGTCCTATAATTGGAAAAGTTTAAATGTATCAAATATCCAAAACAAACAAACCAAATGTACCAAATTACAATCACCATATAAGCCATATACCATATGCATTCCACAAATCTAAAACAAATATTTAAAAAGTTATTTTCGTAAGCTTTGAATCCACCCACACTTTTCTATACTCTTTCTTCTTGCAAATCACATTAATTGCTACATAGTATAATGGATCCTCATAAGTTAAGAGCCTCTTCAAAATCTTCATGCATTCTTTGACTAAGGGTCCTTCAAAATTCTCCAACACATTCATTATTCTATTCATTTCTTCTTAAGTTTGCTTTTTCTTTCCTTTCTTCTGTTTTTTTCTTAGAACCTTCTGCTTCATCATTAGTATTTCTTAGCAAATTCTCATTTTCTTCTAAACTAATTGAAGTTTCGCTAGGCATAGATGTAGAATGTGTTGATGATTCCTCAGCCCCAAAAGTTATCACTCCTCTAAAACTCCAATTTTTAGACCTAGTAGCTAATACTCCTCTAAACAATGCCTCTAATTATTCCACGTTTGCTAATGGTTTAAAACGGAATTGTTTAGCTTTTGGATATTTTTATTTTACAAGATAAACAACAAATTAGTCATGCATACATATATAAGACAATTATTTTTAAAATTCACTCAAATCCATAAGAAAACTACCTGTAGATATTCTTCCCATTTTTCAGTTGGCCAATCAAAAGTTTTGGTTACAGAGTTGTAACCATGTCCTGTCATAGTCATCATTTTACTCCAAATGAGATATTGTCTTTTCATGTAATCCCACCCATTCTTAAGTTGTTTTGAAGTATAGCATTTTCCAAGTAACTTCTCCAACTCTTCAGCAATTCAAGGCCAAGCACTAGACTTTAAACCTCCACCTGATTTAAAGCATTTGTTTGCCTCTTGAAGACAAAGATCAATAAAGTGTTTTCTTTGGATGGGGTCAGTCCAATTTGCCCTACTAATCTCGACATTTTGACTCATTACTGTATAAAAAACCAACCAACATTAATGATTAATTTTCAATTTTTTTTAAAAAAAAAATGTCTAATGGCATTTTGCATATATATCTAGTATGTGGATTTGAAAATTAAATTCAAATAGTAGCATTAAATTAGAGACAATAAATATATAGTTTGGATGATGGAAGAATAGACAACAAATATCAATCAATTCACATGTAACCATTCTATGTAGAGAATGAATTCATTTAGCACAAGAAGCATTAAAACCCAAATTATGCCAACAACACCTAAAGACGGTTTATAAAAACTGTCCAAAGTCTATCAAATATAACCTCCTTTTAATGGTGTTAATATTATTTTCCAAATAAAAAAGAACAGAAAAGAGTTATGTTCTTTTGTAGACACAATAGAGAGTGAACTTCCTATACTAACAAGGAGGAATCAACTATATTGGAGTCTATCTACTTCGCAGAAAGTTTATACGAGGCTTTGATAAATATTTGTAAAGAAATACCAATGTTGGATTCCATTGAATTAAGAATCCAATAAATCACTTTAGAATTCTTTTGTATGCCATCAATTTGTCACTGTAGGCGGGTTTTAAGGTTATTGCATCAAGATATCCTCCAAGACCTTGGCCTTCCAACTAGTCCTCAAAGTAAAAGAGAGCATTCCCTACAATCCCTATTGTTGAATTTATCTGAAATAACACCATTTTCCTCCATGAGTCAGGAAACATCATATATTCAAATAAGATATGGAAGTGCAGAATATTCAAAACCATGTCTAATGAAGAAAATGTAGGAGAAAAATCAAACTAACAATGTAGTACTTGAAAAAGAAAAGAACTCTTAAGAACAACAACAACAACATATGATTGGACAAAAGTGAAACATGTTCTACCATTTGTTCTCACCATAGCTATGAGAAAGCACCTATGGGAAAGTGGTATGTTCTCTACAATAGTGGAATTATTCCAAAACAAAAACATACAAGCATTCTTTCTTGCAATATCAGGACAAGAAATGTTTGTCTGCAAACTTGCAATGAAAATGTCTCATGAAATGTTTCAGCAACTTGAACAAACTAGATATTGAATAATTTTGTATTACAAATTCCTATATTAGCAAATAAAATGGAATTAAGAACAAGAACATATTTGCATACAATTCATTTCTATTGTTTTTTTCCTACTGAAAATAGATATAAAAAACAATAAGTTATTTCTCTAAGATACTTTCCCATAAGTCACGTGTCATATCATATAGTTCATGTTTTGTAAGTTCATAGAAATTACCAACAAAGAAACCTAACTCATGGACACCTATGAAAATAGTAAAACCCTAGCCTAATGACATCAACCCAGCTCAAAAGTGATTAAATTAAATAAAGCTATCACATGGGTCAAGCATCAAGTCTAAATGTAGGTTTGAATATATTGGTTTTTAATAGAAATAAACAAATAAATAAATAAATAAAACAGTTGCCTGAGGTAATAATCCACTTGTGGGGCGGCAGACCATTGAAAAATTGGCAAACCATACTTAAAATATTATCCGAAAAAATTCTCTTCAACCGTTGACAACCCCACACCCAACATTTTCCTTGCAGCCAAGCATGTTCTTGGTACATAATTTATTTATTCAATCTCAATCTCTACGTAAAGGGGATTATCTCTAATCTTAAACATAAGTTGACTTCTGAAGTTGAATAAAAGATCTTCTAACAAAATCAAAATTTTCGAGTGAAGACTAAGCTATTTTTATAATGTGTAGAACTCAGTAGAATTAAAGGCCAATGAATTATAGCTGCAAGTATTAATTAGCACACTTCCATAGCTACCCGTTCATTAACTATTGTTTTGAAGCCAATCGAAGAATCAAGGGTCAGCAGGACACATTAGCTATAATTTTGTATTACAAATTCCTATATTAGCAAATAAAATGGAATTAAGAACAAGAATGTATTTGCATACAATGCATTTCTATTGCTTTTTCCTACTGAAAATAGATATAAAAAACCTTTATCCATGATAAACTCAAAAAAATAAGGAGGGATAACAAATCTTCAGAAAAAGTAGCAAGGTGAAAACATATTCCAGAAAGGGTTTGTCTACAAAAAGAAATGTGTGCATACATCTGCAAAACTTAGTACAAAAAGAGAGAGAATGGAAGAAAAGGAAACAAGAAATTATACCAGTGCCCAAATTTTGTATTTATACAATCCGTTCCTGTCCTTGAGGCAAATGTAAGGTCTTCATCAAGTTGTAGTTCTGGGAGCAAATCAAGCTTCACAGGCTTAGAAGGAATAATTTTATTCCCAGAAACTAGGCTTTCATCAAGTTGTGGTTCTGGGAGTAAATCAAACTCCTCATGCTTAGGAGGAATAATTTTATTTTTGATTATCACTTCATACACGTACACACATACATTTGATTATCACAACATAAAATATTGTTTGTAGTAACCAAATATAAGTGAATGACAGATCTTCACTCTGCTCATTGGACAAGTGAATGACACAATACAAGGGCAACAAAAAATAACCCAAGCAGACAGAAAACTGCCCACAAAATCACACAAATGGTTCCTCAAAGCCAGAACCGAATCACACAAATGCATCCACAAAACCCATGAGCATCTCTTCAAAATTTGTTGAACATGTAAACCCATCAAACCCACTCCCAGAAAATCAAAATTCCCCACAAAACCCCAAAATAAACCATTGGCATGAGAATCGTAAAGAATTGTACCAGAGAAGATATTAATAAACCATTTCCAAACAGAAAACAATCATTCTACCTATGGTTTCACCGTATTGTTGAGAAAGACCAATAACGAAAGTTGAAACCTAAATAGAGAGAGAAAATGAGAAAGAAATTACCTTGAGAAAGCTTGGTGATGGTCGTGGAACCAATGAGTTACACATGAATGAGGTGAAGATTGGGGATCGCCAGTTGCAATTGAGACTAGAGAGCTACAAGGGATGGGCTAGGGTTGGGCGTCGATTTGCAATCGTGATTTTGGGGAGGTTTAAAAAGCTTGCTTTTTCTATTTAGCCAAAAAATTTTAAAATTCAGTAATAAGTCATTAAAAACTAGAAAAACAAGCAACCTAAATTCTGAAAGCAATTTGATTTTAGAAAAAAGCCAAAAAAACAAACGCCACTTTAGAGAGAGAAAGAGAGATAAAGATGAAGATCACGACACTTTCTGAATTTGAAATGCAATCTAGATGGATCCGATGCGATAATCCTGACGAACACATCTGATGTCATCCATTTCGAGTACTTTCAAAGATCTAGCGTCAAGGAATTTATCATTTTCGTGGATCGGACAGTTGCCAAAAGGGTCTCTCCCTCTCAACGCCAATTCATCCAACATGAAGAATATAAAGTGCATTCTTACAATAGAAATGGTCTTTGTGCACTAGGTGTTATGGATGACCACTATCCTGTTCGAAGCGCATTTTCCTTGCTCAACCAGGTGATAGATGAGTATCAGAAGAATTTTGGTGATTCATGGAGGATTGTACAAGCAGATAACACTTAACCATGGCTCTATTTGAATGAAGCACCAGATGGGAGTACCAAAATAATTTTCACAACCCTATTTATGCTTTCAAATAACTTTCAAAACTCCAATTTTCAAATTTAATTTTTAAAACTTCAAATTTTAAATAATTTTTGAAACTTCAATTTTCAAATTTAATTTTAAAAAAAAAAAACTCAAGTTTTCAAATAATTTCCAAAACTCCAATTTTTGAAATTTAATTTTTAAAACTTTCATTTTTCGAATAATTTTCAAAACTTCAAATTTTAAATAATTTTCAAAACTCCAAATTTTGAAATTTAATTTCCAAAATTCCAATTTTCAAATTTATTATTATTATTATTATTATTATTATTATTATTATTATTATTATTATTATTATTATTATTATTATTATTATTATTATTATTATTTCGAAATTTAATTTTCAAAAACTTCCATTCTCAAATAATCTTTCAAAATTCCAATCTTCAAATTTAATTTTCAAAACTTCAATTTTCAAATAATTTTCAAAACTCCAATTTTTTTTTTCAAATAATTTTAAATCCACACCAGTTTTCAAATAATTTTAAGTCCTCAGTTTTTTGTTTTTCCTTAAGGTTTAGGGTCACAAAATAAAAAATAAAAAATCATGTTTTTAATAAACTTGTTGCCTTTTTCTTTCAGGCAAGCACCTTTACAAATTTTTCTTCAATTTTAAAATAATTTTTCCGTTTTTCTTGATTTTTAATAAGCATGAATATGATTTTTCATAATTACAAAACAATGGAATTTGTGGGATTAATTCATGCAAAATCAATTGGGCTTTGGGGGCACAACATTTTTAACATTTCTTTCAAAAATAATTCAAGTGAATCGCATGATTGATATTGTTTGATTTTGATTGGTTTTGTGTGAGATATTTTATATTTATCATTGTGCACTAACTTTGTTTTATGGTAGCATTTTATTACCTGCTGCCAAAACACGCTCTCACTCTCACTTTGTTTATTTATTCGTTATCATGACTTACTTTTGATCTATGATCATTTTGGTATCCATTGATTTCCTAGTTAATTTTCATTTTCATACTTGTTTCACCTTATTTAGTAGAGACCCGTTTTTAGGGACTTAGAAAGGTGCTACGGTCTTTTTATCGTATCTTCTCAATAAGTAACCTGACCCCCGTACCCAACTTTGGTTTTCCATAGACTGTCTTTTCCAAATAAGGAGTCACACTTAAGGTTTTCTTTCTTATTTTGTTTTTCCTTAAAAATGAAACAAAAATAAGTGACAACTCCAAGTCTTTTCTAAAAATCATATTTTTTACCAAATAAATAAAAAGCGAGTTTGTGATCGAGTGGGAACGCATCGAGTGAAATGTCGGTCTACACTAACATTTATTAAAGGTATTTATTTTTTAAATTAGAAAACTACTTTTAAGAACATATGCTAAACAAAGCTTAAGTTTTAAGAATGGTTCCTAAAAATAAGTTCTTTTTATTTTTAGAAATAAAATTTTATTTTAAAACTTGAGACTAATAAGATGAAGAAAAATAAAATAAAATGTCATAAATTTGTTTTGAAAAAAACTATTTTTAATTCAAAATTTGTTAAAAATATTTTTCAATTTGAATTACATTTTTTAATTCTATAGAAAAAAAAATCATCTCTAAAAATAGTTACCAATCATTCCTACATTTGTCCCAATTTATTTTGTATTTAGGAAAGAGAAGATTGAGTCTTCATTTTTGGTATTAGATAATAATTTTTTATATGTTAAATTAAAAAAAATTAATTTTATGAATTAATTGATTAAAATGGATAAAAAGATATTAAATTTGTAAATATAATATCTCTCATTATTTAACTTGAAACATTTTTTACATCAATATACTTCAATATTTTGATTATTTACATATAAATTTTAAAATAAAAAGTTAGTTTTACAAGAAAAAAGCAAAAGCATTTTTTTTTTTGTCAAAAATAAGTATTTTTAGGCTAAAAAAAAGTGGGTAAAGGGTTAGATTTACAAATTAGAGATGATATCTAGGGTCGAAAGAAATATCATTAGCAAGTCAAATAAAAATTCTATGATCAGACATTCTTCTTTTTTCATCAATTCATCGAGAAAGCTAGTTTTTTTGCTCTCTTTTTTATAATTATATCATTAGTGTTGATTTTCTTGTCTCTTTTAATCAAATAATTCTATTTTTATTAACTTATTTAGATCCAAAATTGAAAAAATAGTCTCACTAGGATTTATTAACAAAGTTCTAAAAATTTTAAAAATCACTTAAAATGCTTTACATGATTTTTGGATTAACATCAACAAAATACACTTTCAAAACATTTTCTTATCAATATTTGAGAAGCAACAAAAGTGTTATAAATTAAAAAACACTTTTATGAAAGTCATTTCCAAACAAGCCTTACATGAATTGTGATAATAAACATTTACATAATGTTTCTATTACATAAGATTGTTCAATGAATCGAGTATATTATCGATATTAATACTATTATTGTTACTATTTGACAAATAGACTCATAGAATGAATCTATTAATAGCATAATTTATATATATATATATATTTTTCCCTTTCAAAGCATATTTTTTTATAACAGTAACATATTTTACATACCTTTGTATTACACATTTTGGTAAATTCGGATTTTGGTACCTTCATACTTTATTTTTCGTTTCTCATTAAATCAACCATTTTCAACTTACTTCTAAATAGGGGAAAATGACAAACCGTTCCAAACCAATGAAAACCAATTATATTAGTTCAGATTTTAATAATAAAAAAGGTCAATTCAATTTGAAAATTTTGAAAATTAATATTGTTGGTTTGGTATTTGATTTTCTTGTTTCCTAATCGATAAAAACTGAATCCAATTGATATTTTAAAACTTAGATATAATTATTTGATATTTGATATTTTCTTATATTAGATTCTATTAAAATAATTCATTGTTTGTGTATAATAGTCAAATTAATTCTAAATACATTTGATATATTTTTAACATCAAATCCAAGTTGGTTTCAATTAATTTTAAAAATAAATTATACTTATGGTCAATAATTAACTCAAATTAATGGGTTTTGGGTTCAAAATAAACACAAATATATACACGAAAGTCAAACAAAACCAATCTCAAAAGACTTGGTTTGGCTCGATTTTTTATTCCAAATTTGGTCAGTTCAGTTTTTATCACATATAAAATCGACTATATCGATTCAATTTATAATTTATCTAAAAACCAACCCAATCAACCTTATTTACACTCCTACTTCAAAAATATCCAAGAATGGATGACTCATACATAGATAAAAGAACTTTTTAACTACTTACAATTACATGTAAACTGCTTTGCACTTAAGACACATAGAAGGTTTTCTTCATTAATAACTTTGATACAATAACATAATTAGAAGAGTTGTATAAATATTACAACATATTTTCAAATATTACCTTTTCTAACAACTTCTATTAGTACTTGATACTGGGAAAAAAATATCCTAATTGTGAAGGAAAAGCCGAAGGAGAAAAGCAATGCTTTTCCTTTGGATAATTGTCTATTTTTTGCTCATTCTCCTTGTGTTTTGTTGAGGAAGAAGCATAAGGAGATCTGCTTGTTATTCTGTAAAATATAAAGCAAATTCAAGACTAAAGAATCAAGACATAGAAAAGATATCAAACAATTGAATGTAGGTGTCATATCATATCCCTTTTTAGAAAAATTAAGGACATATTTTATGGAGGAGTTTATAAAAACTCTTTGGTTATGTTTGGTTCCTGAAAGGTATTAAGGAAAGAAAAAAAAATTCTAAGGAAAATAAATTTCTTATGCTCAGTTTCACAATGGAAAATATAAAAGAAAATCAAATATAATTAAAATTAGTAAGAAATATATGCATTTTAAAATTATTTAGTCTTTATATAATGAAAAAAAAAACAAGTGAAATGAGTTTTAAAAAGTATATAAAAATGATTTATTAATTTTAAACTTATTTCTTATTTTCTTTCATTTTTTCTTTCTTTTCACCTTTTTTTTTTTTTATCTATTTTCTTTTCCTCACATTTTCCCTCAAATCTTCCAAGAATCAAACATGGGCTTTAAAAAACTTATAATGATACATTTTTTCTTTTTAGTGCATGCATTGCCTTCTTGAGATAAATTCTTAAAGAATTGAGGTTTTTTCTTTAAAAAAATTCTTGTTGTATATTAAGCTTTCATTGATAAGATCATCATATTAATATCAAATGTTGTCTTTAAGATTGGATATATAACGAAGTAAGAACAAAGAAAGTTAAATATACCGGTCACGACGTTTCTCAAGAAAACGTTGGAGGGAAGATTTTCTCGCAATTGGAAAGTCTGCAAGAGATGAAAAATTCAATTATGATCGAATAGTATAACTAAGATCACATTATAAAGTAAATGAGCACAAAATATAATTAAAAGGTTAATCCAATAATGCACACAAAATTTGCAAATTTTACCCTTCTACACCCACTACATAATTAGACCGACTTCATTGAGAATACTATGAAATCCCCCATCCAATAACCCTAATGTTAGGGTTGGTTTTTTGAAAAACATTAAGAAAAGAAAAAAAAATGTTAAAAATGATGATTTTCCCATATTTGAATTTCATGGAAAATGATTAAAAAAAATGAGAGAAAATACTAAAAGATTTTCCTCCCCATTGCTTAAGAATTTTTTTTTTCTCTCAACTATTCTATAAACAACCAAATAAGACTAAAATTTTATAATTTTTCTCTCCTTTTTCTTCTTTTCTTCTAATATCTTTCTATTTACTTCCCTTTAGGCTATGTTTGGTTTTTAGAAAATTTGAGGGAAAAATGATAAAAAAGGAAAATAGAGGAAAAGAATTAGTGAAAGAAAATAAAAAAAAATAGGATTAAATTCAATAAATTATTTTTATATGTTTGTTCAAACTCATTTCACTTATTTTTCTTCATCATAATAAGATTAAATAATATAAAAATACATAAAATTTTAATTAATTTTAATTATATATATATTATATTTTTTTACATTGAAATCAAATATGAGAAAACTATTTTTCTTAATATTTTTTCTTTTCTTTTCTTAGTATTTTTCAAAACCAAATACAGCCTTAAACTTTTATAAATAAAACATAACCGCAAGGCCCTCTTTCCTCCCTAAATTGATCACAGAAATGAATTTTTTAATCATAAATTCACCATTGGCTAGTGTGTCGAATATTACCAGCTTGTAATCTGCAGAAAGATGGCAACCCAGATGGATGAGATGGAGCTATCGTTGGATCTTTCTTTGGTATTTTCATGGCTTCAGAATTAGTAGGAGAAGAGCTTTCCCTAGCAAAATGCAGGATGGTTTGAACCTATGACATTCAATAGTGTGATTATTAACATTGACATTTAAAAAAAAAAAGTGAAAAACCGTCTACAATACCTTATCCATAGTGATATTGTCGTAGATAAATAGATAGATAGATAGTACCTTATCCATGGTAATATGATCGTAAACATTGATAGTCCCTGCATAGAAAATTGTGAGTTGTGCCCCGGGGAACTTGTCATCAGATGAATCCGACATTGTGTTGTCACACCTAAACATAATAAGAAAACTTTATTTGATTTCATATACAATGTTTAAATCTATTTCCTAATAGTTTAAGCTTAATCATAAACAAAAAGACATATTCGTCATTCGACGTTTTGGTTTGTCATCTTCATATGAATATGATTAGATTGGGTAATCAAATTTATACATAAAATAAACATATATAGATTGATTTGATATACGTTATTAATCTATTATCTGTCAACTTAAGTTTTTAAGAATGATAATTTAATAATTCATATGTAATTATTAACAAGCAGCGTAATGAGTGTTGGTTTACCATCTTCAAATGAATGATCGCATTATATCATAAATAAAAAAACAATTCCACGGGTTTTGACTTGTTGGATAAATCTCATTGCATTGTTTCTCAAGTCTATATATAATAATAAAAAAAATTAAGAATATGTTTTGCCGATTGAAAACCACTAAGAAAAGAAAAAAATATTAAAAAAATTATTTTCTCTATGGGGACCGAGTTCTTAAATTTGTCTTAAGCTTTTAAATTCCATCATTAGCTTTACAAATGGATCACCGTCGACCAACTTCTCTATTGAGGTTGAAAGAAAGATTAGATTATATAAAAAAGAAACAAAGGATCATGCCCCATCAAATTCACCTCTATTTTTTGGTTCATCATAACTAGTTCTATTTATTATGTAAAATATAAAATAAAATCAAATATAATTAAATTAGTTAAAATTTAATATGTATTTTAAATTATTTAATCTTTAAAAAAATGGGGAAATTTTTTAAATTTGAGTTTAATATAATATCTAAAAAAAATTATTGATTTTTAATTTTGTTCCCATATTTTCCCACAAGTTTTCGTTAATCAAATATAGTTTACATATTTAGTTTATTACCAAAAAGTTTAAACTATATTGATTAATCGGTTTTTAAAATGGTTCTCTCTTTCTCAAAATAAAAAAGTAGATAAATATGTTTGATAATAAAAAAATATAAAATAATTTTTTTAAATAAATAATTATATAAATATGAAAAGAAATTAAAAATTAAAACAATTAAGATATTTTTTAAATAAAAAAAAAACGAATAACAAATAATTATATAAATATGCAAACTTTCTCTAGAGATTCTCAATAAACGAAGTGACGTACCTAAGTCCCGGAAGCAACTCCTGCTCCAAGAGAGACGACAGTCGAGGCGAACCGCCGCCAAATTTAGGCGCCATGAGAGGGCGGAGAGGCGACCTTTTGATGGTCTCCGACTCATCCACATTCGTTTTGCCTCCATCGGACTGAGTCTTGGATATGAGGTACTTTCGGAACATGGAAATGGTTCGAGACATGTCATTGGTTTGCTTCAGGCCTGATTTGGTCTGATGTTCATTCATGGCTACTTTCTCCATTCTCCAAGCCTGAAATCAATGCTAGCTTCAGCCTTATGGTTAATTCTCAATGCAGTCTGTATCTCTTTTTTAGGGTTTTTCTCTGTGATAACGAAGTCCTTTTGTTGCAGAAGAGCCACCAGTCATGTTGTCTGCATTCTGCAATGGAGAGAACTCAGAGAAGGGTTCTTCAAGCTTGAGATATGTTCAGAAATGGACAAAAATAAAATGAGGAAAATAGCAGAAGAAAACTCTGAATATTTCATTATCGCATGTATTTATATATAAAAAAAAAAATTGTTTTAAATAAATTATTATACAGTTTGGGGGTGTGTTAAAGAAATGATTTTTTGATGTATGGCCGAAAATTTGAGACAAAATATAAGAAAAAAAAAAAGAGAAAAAAAAATGAAAAATGGAAGGAATATAAAAAATAAATTTAAAGTTATTAAATTATTTTTATATTTTTTTTAACACATTTTAATTTTTTGATATAAAAATTAAATAATTTTATTAAACCAAACTTGATAGAATAATTATTTTATCATTTTTTTTCTTTCTTTGAAAATGTGAGGGAAAGAAAATAAAAAGAAAAAGTAGAAGAAAAGAAAAAATAAAAGAAAAAAAAATGCATTCAAAATCAATAAATTATTTTCATATATTTCTTTAAATTCATTTCAATTATTTTACTTCATTATATAAATATTAAATAATTTTAAAATATATAAATTTATAACTAATTTTAATTATATTTAATTTTCTTTTACATTTTCTATTGTGGAACAAAACATTGAAAAAACCAATTTCTTTAACATTTTTCTTTTCTTTTCTTAATACTTTCTGAGAATCAAATCAAACGTAACATAAAGATATTTTTTTTATATATTTTTTTTCTTTTATTTTTTATCTCTATTTTCTTCCTCTTGTTTCTTAAACTTTCTAAGAACAGATTAAGAAATACGTACCTAATTCAAGATTAGCCAAATATAACACGAAAATGACAGTGGTGGGAGTTCTTAACTCCTCAAAATAATTTTAAAATGTTTTATCGTAGTTCATCCATGAATCAAAAGAATAGAAACGATCAAATTAACAACATTTCCTTTATTTTTCTTTATTAAAAAATGAATTAACCAACAAAATCTTAATCCAAAGCAAGGTAAGCCAACCTTGATTTCAAAAAAGGTTTAGCATAATTTTCATGGGAATTCATGATAAGAATTAATTATGCTAAAAAAAAGAAGAAGAAGAGCCAAATTACCTGATAGAAGTGGAGTAGCCAAGCCACTTATTCCATGTCTGTTGAGATTGTAATTGGCATATATGGTGAGGGAGAGATTGAAATTTATAGAGATGGGAGCTTGGAGACAACGCCTAGGGTTGTAGTATTGTTGACGGTGGATTCTAGGCCAATGTTAACTTGCTTGGATGTACGCACATGGGGTTGGTCATATTGGGGTGCATGTTTTTTCATGCTACTCAATTCTAATGTCGACACGTGTGTAATCTTGAAAAACCCTGACCGACACAATAGTACTAGATTTTTATTTTGATATTTTGAATGCGATGACTGTGACATAACACTGACTTCTTGGCATGGCATTTGTAGGGGTATATTTTGAGTGTGACTCCAAACTAACCTCTTAATGATTTGTTATTTGTCGGTTGGTTCGGGATTTGAACGGTTTCGATTGGTTTGAATTGGGTTTATGATGGATTCAAGTTCAACTTGAACTATTGAACATTCCATTCAAATTAAAATTTGAATGCAATCTTAAGCTGAGTTTAACTTAAATTTGACACATTCTTTCGAGTTCAGGTTAAGTTTGAATTATACTTAAACTTAGATTGAAGTAAATTATATTGAATTCATCCATAGTGAGTTTTTAAAAAAAATATAAAAGAGGAAAAAATGTTATGTAATGTAATAATATATAATATGATTAAATTTAATAAATTTCTTTTAAAGTTATTTAAAAGCATATAAAATAAATATTATATGTATTATAATATAAATTATAAAATATTTTAAGATGTTAAATCAGGTTTAGGTTATGTTAAGTTTGGATCACTCCAATCCTTGGTACAACTAGGGATGGCAATTTTGTGGGCTACCTAGGTAACCCACCACACCCCGCCCCACCCGTCCTTATTGGGACGGGTATGGAATATAAAAATAATGTATAAGTCGAGTTTGTGGATATTTTAAAAACCCAAATTGAGTTTGGGACAAATATGGATCTTGTTCCAATCTGCCTCGCCTCGCCCCACATATAAATTTACAAAATTATACTTTAACTACTATTAAAATGCCAAAAACCTTCATGTTTCATTCTTCCCATTTGCCCTAATTTCGACGGTCGCTTCTTCTTCTTCTTCTTTTGATGCACTGGTTGAAACCCTATCTCCAGTATCAATACCATTTCTTATTCCTCCCTCACACCAACTGAAATACTCTGAAATCAATTCCATCTTATTCTTGGTTTAGCCTCAGTGCCCAAAACTCCGCTATCACGACATCAAACTAGTCATAGGCCTCGATCTCCTTGCCCTAAATATGTGCAACTCAATCATCCAGAACATTACTTTTAAGTATTTGTCTGAGAGTACAACTCAAAAGGAATACGAAAACCTTTGAAGTAGTGGATTTGATGAAGTCTTGGTTCAAAGATTGGCTTGAAGAGGGATTCAAATTCATGACTAATGTTGACCCATGTTCTCCTTGGTTCATTGTTCATTTTGTTCTCTTGAGAATTGTTTAGATGAACTTTTTTTTTTTTTTTCGCATTAATTTTCAATCATTTAAGCTAATTATGGGCTTAAGATTATAGATTGTTGTGGTGTTAATTTGAATGTTGATATTATTTTTTTCATATTTAGTATATTATCAAAATCTTGTTATTTTGTAGTGAAAGGAAAGTGTATTTAGGTATGATCAATTAGGGTAAGGGCTCAATGGACATCCAAGACAGGGCGGGGCGAGGTGGGGTTATTAATCATTTTATTAATGGGGATGAGAACCAATCAACCTGCCTCGACCCGGGTTTGTACTGAGGATGAGAAATAACTGTGTAATGGGGGTGGGAATGGGATAGGAATGATCCATCCCAAACCCGCACCATTACCGTTCCCAGGTACAACTTCAAACCTAGATTAAGTTTGGTTAAAAAAATCAACTTTAAATATTAATATGTTTGTATAAACATGCTAAAATTTTCAAATTTCGTTTGAGTTGAATCAATCCATCTAAATCACTAACATAAAATTCATAAATAAGTTCAAGTCATGTTTGGTGCATGAAAATAAAAAGTAGAAATGGATATCTCATTTATTTTTTCATTCATTATTATGTTTGAATAATTCAAGTGGTCGTGTAGATGAAATAAAACATTATTCAATCGAAAATGAAATCTCATTCATAAGTGAGATTTTAATTTATTTCTCATAAAATATATTTTGATTTTCTTAGTATAAGTTGTTTTTTAAAAACATTTTTTTAAAAATAAAAAAACCAAAAAACTTATTTTAATAATTTTTATTTTGATTTTGTAAAAAAATTGCAAATTCAATTTATATAATAAATACGGAATTTAATTCAAGTTTTATTAAAAATAAAAATAATTTTATAGTTAAAAATAAATTAAAGCATAAATAAATTTTAATAAAATATGAATAATAATATTATAAGAAAATCATAAATTATAAAAAAAAATCTCAAAAAATAATTTTTAAAAACAATTTCTAAAAATAGTTCTCAATTATTTTCAGGACAAATCTTATTTATAAACTCAAACATATTTCTTATTCTTCTTAAAATGATTATATAATTATATGCAATCCAAAAAAATTTCAACTCGAACTTCTATTTTTTAAAATACTAAAAATACCTTAAAATAATTTTAAAAAAATTAACCCATTTTAATAATAAATTTTATTAAAAAAAACTTTTTGATTGAAAATTTGTCAAACATATTTTCTTCCATAATCAAATGCATCCTTTCAATCTTTTAAACGACTCTTATTTATTTTATCTTTCCTTTTTATTATTTTGTATATTTTCATAATTTTCGAACCTAAATAGGGTTATGAGATTGTCTTCTCAGTCCAACTGTCATCACTTGACCTCCATAGCACGTATATCACATAAACCCAGGGGTAACAAAGACATTCTTCTCATTATTTTAACAATTTTCTAATTGGAATTAATGCATTGAAAATTCCATGTCGTGGTGGGTGATAATAACATGGGAAAAGAAGCCATTATAAAATATTAGACAGATTGGAGGCACGTCGATAATCACGTGTTTCTTATGTGGCATGAAAAAAGGCCAGTGGATGAGACAACATCCATTCGAAAATTTTAATTATAAATTATAATATCAAATATTTTAATGATTTATAATTAATTTATATGTGGCCTAATAAAAATATTTTAATTGGATGTTTAGTTAATCCCACCTTAACATAAATGGCATGGGTTATAATAAGTCAATGAAATTCATACCTAGCCATTAAAATTGCAAGAGAAAAAATCTAAATCGATTATAGTATGAGTTACTCTTAATTTTATAGACTCGGTTCAAGGTTGTGAGAGTTTTTTTAACTCAAATCAAATAATATCTACATAATTAGAAACTGGTTATTAAAAATGGTATTAGAATTTATCCTCAATCATGTGTGAGGATTTATTTGACTTTTTGTCTATTTGATCTCGTAATCTATGTAGCACAATAAGAACATTATATCTTTATGAGAGTAATTGTGACATTTCACATAAAAAAGTTCTTACCGGACCATTTAAGTTTGAAACAGATAATATCTACACAATTGGGAGTAAATCGTTACAAATATGATCAAACTTATCATGAGTTATGAGATTATTACAAAAGCCAAAATTAGGATATCTAAAATACTATAATTAAAAAAAAAAAAAAACAACTTTTTTTATATGTTCTTCGACGGCGACGCAATTGATTTTATTTTTTATGTAAATGAATATTTTTTTAATAAGTTTCAAAATTATGATTACTTTTCAATTGGTATTTGATTTTAAAAAGATCTTTACAATATTTTAGAATTAAAAAATTCTTCATAATTCTAAAGAGTTTTACAAATATGAATAGAAATATTCTATTTAAAAGTCTGATCTCCAATTTTAGAGTAATTTTTAGCTGAGATCTTGTTGGTTTAGAGACCTCGTGGTTTTTTACATCGAATAGATTAGAATGCTATATGATTATATCCGTTTAATGATTGATTTTATTTATATTTATATTTATATGAGATTTAGACAAACCTAAAAGAAGTAATAAATTGTTAATTTGACGATACAAAAATCACCACTGCAATTGATCATGTAATAAATTAACCCATTAGATTTAGAAAAGTTTTTACTCTCAAATACCAAAAGTAACGTTAAATGTTAACCACAATTTATAAGAATCTTTGAATAAAAACTTTTCAATGCCATATACCTATATTTTGAAGAAATATAAAGATTTATTTTTATTTAATTAAAATATCAAAATTATCTTTATTTTTTATAAAAACATTTTAAAAATAAAGCTCTCAAATATAAAACCAATCACACAATTCAAATAGTTATTGTTACAATTAAAATGCAATGCTAATAATATTCATTCTATAACATAAAATTTCTTTTGCCATACCTCATGCAAAAAAAATTTAGGAGAAAATTTTCTATTTATTATATTAGGGAAATTATATTTGCATTTACCCAAATGATCTTTGCATCTACTTGCATAATGAGTATTTTTAGGATAAAAATGTCCTTAATGAAATTCCTACTTTTACATTTTTTCTAAATCTATCTATAACTCTAATTGTTTTTCAAATATTCTTATAAATTTTGTGTCATAAATTATTATAAAAAATAAATCCTAAAAGATATATATATATATATAAATGGAATCGATTGGGAACGTACTTCAAATACTCTTCTATTATCAAATGAGTTTAAAATAAGATAGTTTTTTCCTATAGTTTGTAGTTATGAGAAAAAAATAAAAAATGAGTGTGAAAGAGAAGAATGAAAAGAGTGTTTTAATACTTCTAAAATTATAGAGGGTTGTAGTAATAAAATTATTATTTTTAAGGGTATGTGTAAATAAAGTGGATGGAAATGTGGAAACAAAATTAACAAATATAACTTCCCTTGTATCGATATAAATATATTAATTATTTTATTTGTATAATATTTCAAATAAAAAAAATGTTAATTTTGAAAAGTATCCTTCAAAACAATGCTTCAACAAAAACCTATCATAGGATGGTAGCCAATTTTCTCATTCAAATGAGCTTTAACATTTTTTACTCCATTTTTTTATATAAATTTATAATGATATATATGTATATTTTGAGGTGAACTTATTTAGAATTATAACACTTTGTAGCATGAA